>NW_023458556.1:9075169-9097109 GCF_013731165.1 Rhagoletis pomonella | reverse complement strand
TTAAAATCGATTTCAAAGTTCTACTTTCGCTGTAGAAATTTTAGGTCCACGTTATGTAGTTTGACTATTGTCAATTAAATCGAATGCTTTGTATTGCATGCGCTCCACGTTTTTCATTTTCAATTTCATAGATTGTTTATAATGACTTTTGCTAAAATTTCAAAATCAAAAGTTATCAAAACAAATTCTATGGGACTGAGAAGTATTATTTTCTACTTTTTAGTCCATTTATAAAAGCGTTGTATATTAAAAAGTTTTTATTATATTATTATTTTTTTTCCCTAATACTGTTGTGCATTTCTTTTCATATAAAAATCATCTTTATAATAAAAATCATAATTTAACCGTTAGAATTGGATTTCTATTTTTTTTCAAATGTAATAGTTATTTTTTTTTTAAATATTTTTGATCATATTCTAATCTTTATTATCAGATTTTATTTCTTTGATCACAAAAGATTTATAACGGTTAAAAAGATAGATTCTTTGTTATCGAAAGAATAAAAATCCAAAACGATTTTGCTGCCCATCACTGATTCAAAATTAAAATTCTTGATATTTGACGGGTTTTTTCGGTTCCTAACATAAAGTACACCCGTAATTTCTTTTATATGGAAAAAGTCCTGATATGGTCAGCAAAGAGAAATAAAAATAAAGGCAAATTTTTAGCCACTTGAAACTTGTACTTTGTCGTATAAATTCAAAAGCAAGTTTGTTACGCTTTCACGCTTTAACTATACAACCGATCATCATAAAATGTACACTGGTGTCATTTAGCCCAACTTAAAATATAGGACAGCTTTAATCACGATAAGGCAAGGGGGCGTGGCACTTCCCATACAAATGGAATTTTTCATACTGCATACACTCAGCGAAGCGGGTGAGGAAAAGCTAGTGGGCTAAAAAACTACAAACCTAACATTTTCTACATAGAAATTCTGAAAAAAAAGTTAGAAATTTTGCATAAAATTTATTTATTTTTTTTGCAGAGTTTAAAATGTGGATTTATGTGGTGCGTGCTATGTGTATAATAAGCCAGACTTGTATAAATATATAAAAAACATTAGGCAAACAAAAAAAAAAATATAGCAAAATCTGTTCAAAATGTCAATAACTTAATTAGTTGACCACAACTGTGTATGCATGCAACACATGTGTGCTTTATAATAAATACTTGTAGGCATATGTAAGTATGTATGCACGTACATGTATGTATGTACTTCATACTGCCATTGATATTTATTTGTTTACCTTTTGCTTGTCGCACTGATTATCTTTGATTTGAGTTGCATTTCGTTTCGCTTTTATGCGTGAAAGTCGTAAAAATGCGTGCGACCTACATTCAAGTTCAAGTTTGGCGTTCGGTGCTGAGGCTGCTACTGTCGTCGTCACGGCTATTGCTCAGGCGGCTACTTCTGCTGCTTCTGCTGCAACTGTTGCATTCAATAACGCCAAGTGCATTCGACAGCAAGTCTGCTGTGTGACAATGATATTTGGTAAGGCGATGTAAAAAAAAAAAACCATAAGTATGCGATACGAAAAAAATAAAAAATAAAAATATAAGTAATTGAAAAAGATCGTAAAATAATAGCTGCATACTGAATAATAATAGATGAATGTTTTCAACTGCTTACTAATACACTCGAATATTTGCTTGTATGTATTTATGTACCACTCTGCTGTACTACAAGCCCATAATCTCATTTGGTGCCGCCGGGCAGGTGGCGGTGGTCTTCTTCGCTACGGTTATAAAAACAACATTTTTTTATTTATTATAAATTTTTTATTTTTTCTTCAACTTAGTGCTTCTGCTGCACACATACACTGCACATACATACATATCCATTGAATGAAGCCGTGAAAACATGTAAGATAAACACGTACAAGCAACATAAAATAACATCCATGGCATTTTTTTATGTTGATATCCGAAAAGCGAAATCGTCATGAATGAAATTTGTGAAAAAGCAAAGAAAGAAATATTAATGAGCCGATAAACACATACGAATACATAGATATGTATGTAGGTAAATATATATACATATTAGTGTCTAACCTTTTCCTGTTAAATTGTTCTATACATAAATGCATATTCCGAAAATTCTGTTGAAGTGCAAAAGCTAAAAAATACAATATAATGTTCAGGCTTCTTCCCTTAATTTTCCAGATATTTGCAATGACTTCATTAGAAGTATGATCTATCCTAGGGGTTTCCAAGCTTTTAACACAATGGAACCCTTACTAAATACTTTCCATTTTATGGAACCCCACATCAAATTACTAAAAATCAAAGGCACTTCAATTGAAATATGAATAAAAATGTTTACTAGAAGTAGTATACATACTTTAAATTTGAATGTTAAGAATGAAATTGTTTTACTGTTATTAAAAATTGCTTTATAGTTCGATGTTATGTCTGAAAGCTGTATGCGAATTTCGGGGCTAGCGTCCAATTTCGACCTGAATTTGTTTTTAGTATAAGTGTCAGCTAAAACCCCTGTTTCACAAGGATACGTTGTGATAGAAGGAAGCAAAGTTGAAATAGCCTTTTTAGCTACTTCATGGTATTCACTCCTAATACTAACCCAAAACTGGTTCTAAGACACAGACTTAAATGTGCGTTTCGATGTCGAATTATTCTGAATGAATGCTTCATGAATGGATTTTGTACCCACCATCTGAAAAATAATGTGACAAAGATCTGAGGAGATTGATTTACCAAGTGCCCTGTTATGACGTTTCACATTTCAATTGGTAATTCAACGCTTTTCTTGTAGAAAGTTTTATAAAAGTGGAAAAAATTCAGCACGCTCTTTTTTTTCCACACAAGTAATCCAGAAATTAAATTTTCTTTCAAAGGTTTATATTTTGTCTCTCGTTAAAAATGTGGCTGGTGATTTTCCCTGCAAAAATGCAGTAATTTAACTATCTTTCCAAAAGTGTTATAAGCCGAATAATAATAATAGTTTCACCGAGCTTCTCCTCCGATTTGTGGTGTGCGTCTTGATGTTGTTACAAAAATGGAGGCACCTAAAACTTTACGCCGCCTTCGAAAGGCTAATGGTTTTTATGAGAAGCTGTTTCATGGCAGAAATTCACCCGACGGTTTGCCATTGCCTGCCAAGGGGCGAACAGTATTAAGAAAAGATGTTTTTTCCTTGTATATGAAACTCAAACCGACTGCCGACCGCCGCGCTTTTTACCGAATTAAAAAATTAAAATTTCATGGAAAAATTATTAATTTCATGGAACCCACTTTATGAAGCTCTGGTCTATCCAACTTCTGGTGGTGCAAATCGACCAGAGTGAAACACATTTTTTCTTATGAAATTTGCTAGCGTTAAAGTAGAAATCGAATAAAATTCGAGATTGAGTTTCAGATACGCGCTTTTCAGGAATAATTTAAACTTACTTTCTCGTTTTAAGTACAAAAAAAATGAAATAAAATGTTTTAATTTGGCATTCTTTTCCGTTTGAGTGCCGCATAGCTCTACGATAATAATGTGAATTTACCGAAATCACTTACTAAATAAAAGTAGTCTCAAAATTCTTTTCCACAAGCATAATTACCATTTAATTATCAAATAAGTATTCTTCCGAAGTTCATTTATGTTTGTGAATTCTCGTACATCCGCACTAATTTGGGCTCAAAGGTTTGCCCTTTTTTAACTATTCTTTTCGCCGGGTCATTCCGGTGTGAGTCTCGTGAAAAGCCACGCACATACAAACATACAAACATATGTATATATTTACTATGTTTTTAGTTTTGATAGGATCATGGAGGGGAATGGAGACTATACTTCCAACAACAAAGTTTACTTACCCTTTGCTAACAATATCAAACAACAAACAAGCAGCTCATTCGCACTAAATTAAATTTATGCTAAAAAAATCATTTGCGTTTAGGTCATTTACCTCGCAGCTTTTCTGTGTTTCTTTTTAATTTAATATGTTTTTTTTTAGATTTGAATTTTCAGCTTTTTCCATTGTTTTAGATTTTCAGTGTTTTTGTTTTCTATCTTCAGTGCCTGCAGTGTAACTACTTTTTTTAATTTTTATTTAAAAAATTTTTTTCGTTTTCAGTTGCAGTTGACGCGTTGGCCGCGGTTGATTTTGGTGTTGTCATCATCACAGTCGGTGCTGTTTGTTGGCCTAAGAAGCTTTTCAGTATTTGCTGTTAGTCTATTTGTATTGGTTGCTCATAGTGATGATGGTGGCAGTAGTGCTGGTAGTTAACGTGACCGCGTTAGTTTCAGTGGTTACTAATTGTTGATTATACCTTTGATGTACGTTTGTCTGTTTGGTGAGTTGATTTGGTTACGCGCATTGCATGGTGGTTGATTGCTGACGGTCGTTGCCTGCAATGGTTAGTGTTGGTTTTTTTTTGGTTTTTTGTAGTGGTGGTAGTGAAATTAGTGCCGGCAATTACAGCGTTGTGCATTTGAGCATAACAGCTAATATGCAAACAGAAATATTTAGTAGCCATAAGTTTTTATGTTATTTTTTCAAAGGTTTTGCATTTCAATCTGAAGGTACGAGCTTGAAATACGTGCATACATATATTTTTGTATGTATCTGTTGTCATGATGGCAGGAACATTTTTGGTAGAGAAATGTTAGTAACGACGTTTTTATTGCAATATAAGCTTTCGTGGTTTTAAATTGACCGGATTTTGGTTGGAGTGGTATTTTATTAAAAAAACAAAGTGTTATTACTCGTTTAATCTCTCTAAAACTACTTGCTATTAAGTGCAAATTCTGATGAAGTCAGTGGGTTGAGTTGACAATGAAATTAAAATTTTATATTAGAAAAAAAGGTATATTAGCGGGATCATAACAAAGCAACACATCACGGGTTTAAATATTGGGTTTCTAATGGCCACTTGTTGCCCGTACATCATTTTGTGACTTTCTGAGTTTGCGATTTTTTTTCTATTCTTTTTTTCTATGGTTCCTTTGCTGGAATCCATTTGCCTTGTTGAAGGTTTGACAGACCGCTTGAGGGAAATTTAAACAAAAATTAAAAATCAAACAGCTTGCATGATGTGTGATGAATTTCTACAATTTTACAAGGTCATTTTAAGAGGTAAAACCAAAAGTGAAAAAAAAACGGCAAAGAAAATAAATGCTCACTGAGGCTTATCGAAATTTAAGCAGCATAATCTCTGTTCGCACTTGTTGTGGGCCGGAAGAAAATGAACTAGCTATGATTGTGTGATGTAGGGGAAAATAAAATTGCTGTTTTGGTATAATAGTTTTTTAAATTTTATTTTTCGTAGATTTGATTTCCATTTGGTAGACTTTGCAAGACGATTTTTTGGACTTCATTAAATTCAAAGAAAGGGCAATTATAAGTCGAATAAGGGTAACATATTAAAAAAAAATCTTTTGCATAAAGATTTGAAGTGTTCCCACGTCCTACCCTACGTAACCGAAACAACGCAGATTCAGATATGGCCAAGGACTGTCACTCCAGCATCATTCCTAAAAAGCTCTTTGGGGAATTCGTATGTTGTTACAACAACAACAACTTGTCAAATAATAATTTAAATTTGCGAGTTAATTTGAACTATTAGGAAAGGAGCGTTCAAAAAATTTTTAGTGAGAAAAAACTTGTGACATTTTTAAGGCAATATCTCAATGCCTGATTCCGATTGACTTTTTTTGAACTCAATTAAGAACCGTTAAGAGGGTTCTACAGAGACTGCAACATATATTAAACAAATGGATCAACACTTTCGAATCAAGCGCTCTTAATTGCTGCGTGTGGCTCAGCGTTGCCATAATATTTTCACTTTAGAGGATGGAATTAATTTTAGCCAGGGGGCAGTGCTTATTAGAAATAGTTCCCTGCTAGTCACACCGGGCTCATCACAGCCCGATGCTAAAAATATGTGTGTCGGAGAAAAGCTGTTCATAAGTCCAAATTTCAGTTTCCATAATTTAAGGCTGAAATCTTTTCCCAAAGAGTTTATACTTGAAAGGTTTACTCCCGGAAGAATTTAAATCCGCTGGGAGAAACTTTCTGAAATGATTTAAAATGGGGCTGATAATAGTCAATCTCGGATTTTCAACGTTTTTAAAGCTTCCTCTTCTTGGAGCACAATTTTAGGGGCGAAGGTGATACAATTTTCATTGCAATCAAGAACGGAATTTCTTAACCCTGCCTTTCTTTAAGTACAGTTTCAAAATATGGTGATTTTTCTTTGAAAACGGCCTTCTTCAAATTTTGTGTGGACATTTTGGTAGAACAAATATTTTTGATGTAGCTATACTGTGGGGAAATGAAAAGTAGGTTTGGCAAGCTGCACTGGGTTTCAAGAGTTCTAAAGACTGATTTACTTATTATATCTGATAAGAGCTCCGTAAGCAAAGCGAAGGAGATTTAGTGCTAATCATAAGGAATTTCGAATTTTCGAGAATAAAAAACAGTTTGTCGTTAGTACTTACGTATGTATAATAATACTAAAAGAAAAACAATAGTCACAGCGTATTTTGCAATAAGCGCAAAGATGCGAAGCGCTTCTTCTAAGTATACGCTATTTAAGTAAGTATTTCAATTCCAGCGCTGTCATGCAAGAAACAGTAACCAAATATTAAAATGAAAAAGTAAAGAATATCTTTAAGGAAAACCTGTGCCGTCAGTCATTAGCTGGCTGCATGCAAGTAAACAAATGAAAAACACTTGCCACAAGAAAAAACAACAATAAAAACAATAGTTGGCTACCGCTGCTGCTGGGAACATAAGCTTGTTTTCTAGCTTCAGCCAACAGAAATGCTACTAATAGCTGCTGCACCATGCCGCCATTCGGTTGCTAAGCTTATAGCCGTCAGACCGCCAGCTAGCAAAACTTAGGTGTGGGAATATTTTTAGCGGCAGTCGCCACCACAATGACTCGACGACACCGAAAGACCCGGCTGGCTACTAAGCAGATTCGCTCTGGCTAGTTGCTAAGGAACTAAGTGTTTTTATTGTTGTTGTTGCACTTGTTGTAATTTTTAGTTTTTTTCTTCGTAATGTATTTGGGTTTTTACTATTGTTGCAAATAATAATAAAAGTTCAATAGCACTGCAACATGCAATACACATGTCACGCCGCAAAATGTGGCATGCTGCATTGGTGTTGTTGATAGTTAAGCTGGAGCTAGAGCTATGCGTTTAATGTTGTTGTTGACGGCAGCCTTAAGCGTTCGTGGGTTATGCATGAGCAAGTACTTTGCCGATGGAAATTTGAATTGGTTAAGTGACCGAAAAAAAAAATAAAATACTCTACTGGGTTGGGCTGCCGGCAGCTGGGTAGTTAAGGAAAATATTGCAAACATTGATTCATGGCCGTGACGTAGCTGCATTCTCGTAGTTTGTATGTATGTGAGTGTGAGTACCTAGGAAGGAAGGCATGTATGTTTAGTGAGTTTAGTTTCCTACCGATTTAAATACTCTGTCGTGCATTCATTACTCATTTATTTAGCTATTTTATTGCATGTTTGTGCTAATCATGCAAATATTTAACTATGTGGGTGCTTCCTCCATATTTGTTTGATCAAAATTGATAAGTTGCATGAAACACTTGATTAACGGTTTGTGATGCTATTCCATGTAAATAGTAGCTGTACGTCTTAATGGTGAGAGATGCGTGGATGATAAATATGAGAGAATAGAACTTAATTACGGTTTCGAAAGTTTTTTATTCTACGATTGCGTTGCAGCTGAGCCAGAAAAGTGCTCGGGTGTCAATTTTAGTATTCTTCTAGTTGACCCTTTAATATCAAATTTTGTTTCCACTTTGCCTAATGCAATAACATTTTTTATTGTCTTCTAAAGTTATAACGCACATTTTAACGAAGTAACGGTACTCTCCCCACGATGGATGAATTACTTAATATTCCGTGCTGGTTTGTAGTAAAACCACAAAATTAATTAGAGAACAATTCAAAACAGTTTAAATCTCCGCATTAATTAAAAAATTTAATTTGCAGCATTTTTTTCATGAAATATCGGGTAAAAAATAATATTCCTAAACGCATCAACTCTGGGCACGCTTTGGAAAAAACTAGCGAACAAATTTAAAAAAATATTGCTTGAAGTTTTCTAATGGATGTATTGCCAAGTAATTGTCATCAACATTTTTTTTTTAATTTCGTCGTCGAATTTTACTACTTTTGACCACAGTCGCGAAACTGTGCGGCGCCTTTTCCCAATACCCTAAAGTCAGCAATATGATTGCGATAAAATTATCTATGAACGCTTAGAGCCGCTGTTGGGCAGAATTTCATTCCACTCGCTGCACCAAAAGCAGCAGAGATTCTTTCAATGCCATGCTACTTAACAAGGGCTGGTCATTAGACCAACGCTTCACATGAGAATATGGGTCGGATTACAGCCGTATTTAAAAGTCCACCAAGAAATTTCTCGCTGGATTTTAAATGTTTAGTCTGCAATTAAGTGTGTGGTTCAGAGCAAGTCCAAGATATTTCAAGCCGTAAAAATGAGCTTGTCTTAATTGCAAAGAGTATCTATGGTCCAGGAATGTGTGTCCAATGTCCACTTTTAATGCCCGTAAATGTATATTAAAACCAGGTTCTTCATCGCATGCCTATCCTTATCACCATCATTGTCATTTACTGATCACCATAGCTATTTACATCACATTTAATATTTTATCGTTTTTTTTTTTGTTATCTAATAATGAGGTTATCGATGTTATATCAATATTTGATTTACGAAAAGCGCCGCCGTATACCCAGGAAGCAACTTAAACAGCGTTGCACAAATATATTTTCGCGACTCATGTCCATGCAAGCAATCATAGTAAGTACTTACTACATTAAATCAACTTTTATCGTGCCCATCAAAACACATGTAATAGTGTGTCAGACTGAAGAGTTTGAAAAGTGTGCGAGTCTTTCCCATTGAGCGAAATGAAAATGCCACAATAATACAGTCGCTACAAATTTTTCATTTACGTAATGAGAGGGGCATGCACATTCACCAAGCTGTCCCCCCACATACATATGTATGTGCGCATAGATATCCTATCGCCTTTACAGACACGTACAATCGATATTGCACAAGCACAAGCCACAAGCCACCACAGCTGGCCGTTGAAGAGGGTGGATAACGAAAGACTTAAGCAACAAACTTTAAAAGAGTGACAAACAAGCCTTCCATTCCACATACATACATACATACATGCATAGCAATTCAACTGTGTGGCTTTAGCGTTGGTGTGAGGGCGCGAACGTAACGAAATGGCTGCAAACTACTGTGGCAATAAAGTAATTGACTTCAATTGCAACAAACTCAATAAGTACTTGTGTCCAGATGCCGGCCAGACCGGTGAGACCCAAAGCATGCGGCGGCTGTGACACGCAATCAGCTGCACCGGGGGGGGGAGTGAAGTTTGTTGTTGTTGTTGTGCCTATGATAATTTTTATAGGTGGCTAGGTAAGTAGTTGGTTGCAAGCAGGCATTTAGTTAGATGTGAATTTCTGGTGGCGAGGTGATTGTTTGTGGCTGCACCTATCGCCAACTAAGCGACACACAATCAATTTTACGAGCATTGGAATAGCTACAATAAACAACTAAAATATTAACTAGCTTAAGTTTATTTATAAATTTCATTTCGATTTTGGAGAAAATAAGAGTTCAATTCGATGCCGTAACAACTAACAGCTTGGTTGGCTGGCGCTGCATTTTAGGTGTGAAACAGCTAAACTACACTGGGTACTGGGCGTATATATGTATGTATATTAATTTGTAGAATAAAGAATTGTAACAGCAACGAGCAACAAGTTTGCAACAACATTTGCAATGTGCCGCAACTGTCCCACCAAACCGCAGGCAGTCAGTCCAATGGCCTACCAAACAGGGAACTACTTAGGAGCACTCGTCACTCCAGCCTAGTTGGCCGGCTGCTCGACTGCGCTTCTAGCTGCCTAGCTTCTACGATCGCACAGAATATTTAGTCTGACAAATGCATGGGCGCATTCCTGGACACAGCCACGCCAAAACTTGATTTTGCGCATAATTTTTCATTTCTTGAGAGGCGATCAGCGGCAGTACGTAGAAGCTGTGGTAGAAAAACATTAAAAATAAGTGCTATAGAGTTTGCAGCTGCGCACAAGAGAAGGTCATTTGCCCAGCGAAAATATGCAGTAGATAGCTGCTAGAGCTGAATTTTTTGTGTTTGCTGATGCTGCGCGTGTGTCTACCGCGTAGATATGCACGGAATAATATTTATGTGCATAAATTGAAAATTTCCAACTCGATTTAGAAAAGCCTCATAGCTGCCTTTGAAAAATTCTGCTTGTTTCTATTCAAATCCTCAGGCACAAAAGGAGGCAGGGCTGTGTGAGTGCAAGCTTTTGGCTAAACTTGTGCGAGAATGCAAATTAAAAATCAGCAAAATAACTAACAACAAGCTAGAAGAGATATCCGAAGGCGAAAATAACAAAAAAAAAATAGCAACTAAGAATAAATTTCTACGGCGAACAGTAGCGTGGAAAGATTTTAAGTATTTAGTATGTAGTTGTACATACATATGTACCTATGTATTTATGTACATATATATGTAAACTAAGCAGTGTAAATATGTAGGTATGAGTGGTTTAATTCGAATATTTATACTATCTGATTGAAGAAATATATGTATCGAAAAATGGCACACCAGATGGCATATATGTACGTATGTAGCTTGGAACTGAAGTCATTGATTGGAAATTTTTTTGTTTTAAATTTTTGAAAACTGTAGCGTAAAATTTGTGAAACAACACATGTAAGGTGAGACATTAACAACTAATTCGGCAGCTGCAATAAAACAAAGAGCGAGCGAGAAATCCGTTTGGCAACTGCAAATAAAAAATTTAATTAAAACTGCAGCAAATTAGAATTGGCATAGCTGTTATAAAAACTGCAGCTGCGTTGAAAATAAAAGCCAACACTACTTTGCCTATTGGTTAGTGGGTTTCTCACGTGACGATTGTAAGAAAAATGGAATAACTTCTTAAATTTTGAATTATAAAATAACTAAACCAGCTAAATCTTAATAATGAACTATGAAATAAATTGTGTTAATACAATTCTAATTGCGGTTTTTTTTAATTTGATAAGTAATGAACTATGGCAAGAAACACCCAACGAAATTATCTCCGGCATAGTAAAAGATGGGTACATATAAAAAAAAGAGCCAGCGTCGGACCACAGACGTCTTGTAGGCTAAATGATATCCTCTATAGCATTGTCTCTGAGATTTACTTTCCCGAAGCTTTAGTTTATAACCCCTTTATTATCGATAAGGGTGCCAAAATACTCTGCATTACGCAATATCAGCGCTTTCCAATCGGCTTAATCGGCCTCACAAACCTTTCTAAACACAACTAAGCTAAACTTTTCTTAAAGCTTTTTTCGCTTAGGGGCCCCTTGTTGCATTCTCCACATTGGTTAGTACTCTTTTAATATGCTTCTCTGACGCCTGATATGGATACACGCTGGCTACTGTAGCGCTCCTTAATTTTGGTAGGCTTGAGGTGGTTCGAATGAATTTTGCTCGCAGGTGTAGCACCCTAAAATCTTCCAACAAACAAAGCCAGATCTCCTTTTTCTTTTGTGGTATATGTCGTGGAGGCCACCTGGAATTAGCAGACGGGATGGTTGGACTTACCCACAAAGGACGAGCCAGTTTTACGTTTTTTAGATGTCAATGTACTTTCACCTTTCGAAAACTCATTGCTGTTGTTAACTTTGTTGTTAGTTGGTATGCGAGAAGGATGCCAATTCGGAGGCACTGTATAGATCTCAAAGTTACTTATGAGATCAGCGCTCAGAGCCAGACCAGATGCAAAGCTTGACCAACCAAGTAATAGCGAGAGTGTTAGAATGCAATCTGAGAGCCGCCAGGAAATTATTTGATGGAAGGAAGTCACTGTATTAGCCTGTAAGGTACTTCCGAAAATTTCATTGGCTTTCATTTGACACACTCCGTATTACGATTGTTCAATTGGTTTGTAAGATAAACGTGATTAAGTGGAACCACTATTATTTAAGCTAAACAACGGTAAATTGCAAATATTTCGAAAACGTATCCATAGAAAAAAAAATAAACTCTATTTTCGGAATCAACGAGCAATTCTACATAGGAATTGGATAGTGGCATCCATAGAACATTTTTACTGTAAACCTATAAATGTTTTCTCTCATTCGAAGAGAGTGCATTAGGCCCATTATTCTTGCAGTCATTAAAGTAAGTGAAATGCTTACTGCCATAGCCAACTTCTTTTAATATTAAAATGAAAAGTGTAGAATAAAAGACTTTTGCTATCCACATGTTAAACATTTCCTACTGGGCTAATTTGTATTACCTAAACTCCACTTTATCATCACACATACCATTAGTTGCACTTTGGCTGCAATTCTTTGGCGGCATTTATAGATTTTTTAACGCAGCTGGCCTGCTGGCTGACTGCTTGACTGGCTGTTTAATACGCTCCTTGTAAAATGCTTGTAAGACCTCAACAGTGTCTGCGTCTGGGTCTACTACATTCAACCACATGTTTTTGCATTTTTTGCCCACAACAGCAGTTGATGTGGCGATCTTCGTAGGTTGGTAGGCCAGTCGGCCTGTTGACTGTTGAGTGTGTTTGTTGGTTGGGCATTCGACAAACGCCGAGTCTGATAGCTGGCTGGCCGGCCAGCTAGTTTCTGGGTGTACTGGTTTTCAAAGTTGGCTCAGCAATTGTTCGCACAAAATTTAGTTTTGCACATTTTATCGTTGCATTGCTGCATTTCTGTTGTTGTTGTTATTGTTTTTTCTTATTTTTGTAGTTGCGCAGATTAAAAGAACGTGTGTGTGTACGCGTCGCCAGACTGAGATGGTCAGCAGTTGGCGGTTGTCTGTTGGCTGTTGGCTGGCTTGTTTTCTTGTTGGTCTGGCACCTCAGCGAAAGGGGGAAACAAAATGCGACGAATTATTAACCCATCAAGATTTATCTATTCCATATGATTGATTCGACTATTCAGTGGCGATTTATAAGCGATTGCGGCTATAACAAATTTACTCAGTCAGTCAGCGATCAACATTGGTGCTTACTTATCGATTGGGTGATTATTGATTGCTCGATAATTGATTTGGAAAAGGCGAGCAAATGCATACGTCCATGCGAATAAAATTTTTTCAATGCAGTTAAATTTTGCTGGAGAAAAATTAAATATTTTCTTGTTATGCAACGTGTGAACACTAAATTTGATGCGGTTGATATGTAAATGAATTTGTTAGAGGAGTGAAATGTTAGCTGTTAGATAATTTTAAGCTATATGCCAACGGACTTAGACAATGTTTTTTTATATGAGTCAAGATTGTAAAGTAGGTAGTAGGTGATTATGGTATACTAGTCAACACTATTAGATCAATAAGATCATTTCGATTCTGTACTAAGATAACCTTAGTTCAGAAATATTAAAAAAGAAGTTTGCCAACGAAAATTCAGATTAAATTCATTAACCCAGTACATAATTTCGGGAGCTAGAACCCTTCCAAAAGGCCTTCTTTAGAGTCAAGAGCCCTTCTACTCTGCATTCCTTTCTCTTTAATTTCTTGCATGGAGTGGCACAAATTGAAGGCCTTCTGCTTTTGGAAGCCCTTCTACGAGTTGCTTTTGCAGGACATATTTCAGAATGCCTTTTGGGGGAGCTCTCATAAAGCTGGTCCTTTAATTCATAAAAATCATACTTTTTTAAGGTGTTTATTTAAAGTTCATATCAAAATTGATTGTTAGCAATCTAAAATGCATACTTAAACTCATTTGCAATGATAAATAACACAAACTTACACACTCACTTAAATTGTAAATAGAAAAGGCTCTTCTAGAAGTCATACAGGGAAGCCACTTTTCCAACCCTTCTTGGATAGGCCTTTTAGAATCGCTTCACTTAAGAAGGCCTACCTAAATTGTCTTCTGGGAAATTAATGCTTTTAAATGATATGCGCAACGTCTGCTAAAGCTCATCAAATAAAGCGGAGCGATGTCTGCAAAGCGTACACATGCAGATATGGAATGAAAAAAAAATATTAAATACCGCGAAAGATTATTCTGAATGTACGCATATGAACATACACTAAATTCGTGCAAATGTATTTTCATATATGTACATATGTATTCACACATATATTTATGATTATATGACCACAAGCCAAGCAGCGGGTTAATAGTGATTTGAGTATTTCTCAGTCATAGCTCCAGTCGCTTACCAGGATGCAAAGCAATTAAGAGAGGTAATTAAAATATAATTACAGATTTAGTTGTATGTGTGCACCAATTTGTGAAGAGGATCCCTGCTGCATGAAGCAACTCGTTTCAAATTTTCAATTTGCCTAGGTTAAATATTTAGTTCGGATATAAATTAAACCTACCAGTAGTTTTGAACCAAAATCGAACTAGTCTAAGGTAACGCATAGGTGGTTAAAACCTATCGTAAAGGCGCTACAGTGGAATTGATATCCATTGCCTGCGGTGGCATCGCTTTGTTAGAGTCACTAGTTGCTTGGATGCGAAAGAGATTTATCGTCAACTAGACGTGGTTACAAATGCACTTGAAGTGAACCAGATCAAAAATAACTGGACATTTTTGCTACAGGGTTATTGTAGGCTCGTAAGGTAATTAAACATGCATACATATGTACAAACATACATACTTGTTTATATACATACATAAATTGCGTTTTGTAACAATTACAGCTGCAGTTTTGGAGATCAACATGGCGAAATAGTATGTTTGACTTTCCTTCGATGTTCAGATTTATGTGAGCTGCCTCCAAAAATTTTAAACGTTTTTAATCAACTAATTGTATTTATAAAAAACTAGATTTTTTTTTTAGGTATTTTCAAATTGGCCCAACTCACGTAAATCTTAATATTTTTCCAAAATATTTTTTGGCGGATGTCTTTAAATATAATACATGTTATAATTCCGGTGGAAAACTCGCAACTTCTTTTGGTGAGATACCCTAATGTATGTGCATTAGATAGTAAATAATAATAAATTTTATTATAAATTAAAATAAATAATTTTATAATTCCGATGGAAGATCAACATCATGATTTTTCAATTAAGTATTGCACCCTAATGTACATATGTGTATATAGATATCTAACTGGTAGAATCCCTGTGCGGTTTTCATGAATTGTATTTTTGGGTTTCGGCAACAAAGCCACCGCGGTGTGGGTTAGGTTAAGTCCTTGTGAAACGCCGCGAGCCGATTATGAATGCGTCTAATGTTAGTGCCTTTAAACTCCTCAGATTTAGTCTCACAAAGGCTGGGCAGTCTAATGCCAAAAGCATAGAGGCCTACCAGAGCCCTTACCAATAGCTAGAACTAAGACTTTGCAGGCGTAAGAAGCTCTCCTCTAACCGACCTATCCACCCTTGCCTTTCGTTGGCAAGTCATCAGCCCTTCGGTACCTAACCTTTAGAAGTTCAACGTCACAAATTTGAAGACAGCGGGAACAATTAGTTTTTTTTTTTACTTTAGCTTGTAGTATGGAAATTGAGATGTTACAAAATGCACTAAATTAATTTAATGACGAAAATTCATACCAGATTTATAGCACACACGCACACCCGTAGTGGTTTGAATTTGTCGAAAATAGTTTCGCTATTTTTAGTTTTTTCCTGCAGGGAATAGCATGCAAATTTAGACACATAAAAAAGACACACAGACATGTGTACATGTGTAAATGTCCGTAATAAATCGTTTCGTTTCACTTTACCTCATTTATAGGATGATTAAAAAGTTGGGAAAAGGCATTTGAAAAGTGCAACAACCAACAAACTCCATTACTCTTTGGCACTCTTCCACTGAACTACTGCAGCGGTTTAATGTTTTTTAAGCACATTGTGTTCGAAGGCACATACATACATGCATACATATGTATGTACATAGACATTTGTGAGCTAGTTTGCTGTGCGCTGAGCCCCGCTCACTAGGAACGAGCTGGCGTTTGATCGCTGCCTCACAAGTGGTCCATGCATTTGTCCAATTTTTCTTGTTACTTTTCTTTTACGACTGCCTACTTTAATTACCCACTATTCCATTTTAATTGTTTTTCTTCTTAACATACACACACATGTACATATACATATATGTACATATGTATGTATGAAAGCATCTATGAATGTAAATATGTTTAATGGAAATTTTGTGAATGCCAATGAAATTAACTAACATTACAACAGCTAGAAGAATTATTAAGTTAAAGTGGAAATTTTGGGGAATTCTCTAAACTGTCCAGTTATTCAGAATGTTTTGCACCAAATTTCGATATTAGATACACACAGTATCCAAACGATAGGAACTTTTTTTTATTGTCAGTCGTCCACCTCCAAGCATAATTCTAGTATTAAACAGAAGGTAAGACGAATATATTAACTACTGACAATGTCATTAGAAATGCATATAGGTACTATGTTTGTATGTACATACATGTATGTGGGTCAAGGGTAGATCCTCTGCCCGTATCAATTTTGATTCAAATGCGGTATGTGATGGCTCATGCAAATGCTCATTTCGATTAGTTTTGAATGTTTTCATTTAATACTGATACTCAGAAGGTGAGGCGAAGATATATTATTTATTAGAGAAATCATAAATTATACCGACCTAATGATGAGCACCTCGTTTTTATGTTGTGTTGTTTGATTCCTTTTGTGTGTAGTATTTTAGCGACAACATACCAAAGTGCATTTTTTTTCTCACAAACGTCAACAAATATCAAACAACGCAATTTGTAATAAGCGTTTTTGGTGCTGGATGTCAGTAACTGTCTAACAACTATATATGTACATGCATGCATACATAACTACAACAGCATAAAAATGTTGGCGCACGACCTTGGTTTTAGCCGCAAATGCCTCCAAAGGTGACGACCTCGATTTTGTATTATTTTACTCGTACTTACACATATTTTGTGTTAAAATTAAAGTATGTACAAACAAAATCATACATACATACCTACATATGTATGTTGCATGAAGTTATGAGTTGGAAAATACATATGAATTGCGAGTTACAAATAGCATGTAAATATGTACATCCGTATGTATGTTTTTTTTTTTAATGAAATGAATGCATGCTTTTAAAGTTTGTATATACACAAGGCAATCCACAAATAGTAATGCAAATATTTAGTATAAATTGTCTCTGGGGCGCATTATTATTGCTAAAATTAAAAAAAAAAAATATACACGAGAAATGCCTTAAAACGTTGGCCATTCCATATATGTAAATTCAAAAGGAGTAATGAATCGAGCATGGACCGTCAATCGCTCTAAAAGATCAGAAATGAAGGCTCCCAGAAGGCCTCTACTTAGTACTTTTTTCGACTGGGCTACATGGGCATTTCCGAGAAATAGTCAACCAAAAACGCAAAAAAATGTGTTGAGAGAAATATACTTTGCTGAATTTATTCTGAGTGTTTAATACATTTTGTTAACTTCGTTAATTTCTCTTCAAAGATGTTTATAAAAAATATAAAGCGTAACAATAAAAACTGGTTAAAATGTCGAATTTTTTATTTAATTTTTTTTGTTCCTTGAGTGTACATTAGGGTGGTCCCTAAATATATCAACATCTAAGTTTTGTGTGGAGCTCCGCTTTAATTCGTTCTACGTACAAAATAAAGAAATCCACGAAAATTTCAAAATTTTAAAATAATTTTTAAGGTACTAGGGTTAAAAAAAATTGAGATTAAGAAAAAGCCGCACAAATTACATTTTGGCCCGATCAACAAAAGTCGACGTAATGCCTGTTCATGTAGTAAATAGTTTTCAAAAATTATCAAAAACTATCAAGTTTTGGTGTTCATGTACCCAAAAAAAAACTTGCAAAGTAGGGAAATTGACAAGAAAATTCGTAAAAATTTTTACAGGGTCTTACTGGAAAGTGGGTAAAAAAACACAACTAATTTTTACATGCACGAACCTGTATTTTAACTGTCTTTTCAACGAAGTACTCGTTTTATTGATCGGACCTGAAAGTTCAGCAAACAAAAGCTTTTAAATGCCCATAGAAAAAAAAATATGTTTTGACCTCAGGATGTCCAAACTAACTCTCCCCTATGCACGTATTTGTTAGTATTTTTCAATGTTATTATTTGTAAGCCAATGTTATTTACAGCTTAGGGAAAATTAAAAAAATGCGGCACGCATTCCGAAAAAACTTAAAAAAAATTACAGTTTTTGGAGCTTAGTATTGCATTATGCAACCATTTGACATGAATGACTATGAATTTATATGAATAATTTTGAATAATGTGTACAATTTATCAGATTTCCATTTTTTCAAAACTTCATAAACTTTTTCGCAAAATTTTGAAATTTACGCGGATGCCATTATTTTGTAAGTAGAACAAAATAAATGGTGCCCCCCATACAAACATTAGATGTTTATATTTTAAGGACCACCCTAGGGTGCATAAGGGTGTACATAAGTAGTTGCCTTGATTCACATCAACAAAAACAAGTAATAGAAAATAAATTGCCTGAACAACAATTCACTAACTTCAATACATAATTTTCATAATAAAGTTGTCTTCAATTAAGTAAAGAAATAATATAGGAAAATGGCGCTTACCTCGCTTGTTTAAAAAGCGTGAAATTGCCTTCAACAGTTAGTGCAGAAAAATCCGGCAAAACGACAAAGCTGACAAACGATTGTTTTGATTCTGCAAATATTTGTTGAGCCAACAGGTGCATTTACAAACATACATACACATTTATTTACACATTGCAATTTATTATACGTGCATGGGCATGTACATATGTTAACTACATATGTAAGTATGCAAGTTCTACACACATAAGTATGTATGTTTGTACATATGTATATTTTTTAAAAAGAGTTCTAATTAATTATTTTGCGTTTTAATGTTTTTGTTCAGAAGCAACCCACCAAAAGTTAACTCAGTGTTCTTATTTTTTACCTTTATTGCATTTTGCAATCTTTTTTACTATTGCCACTCGAATTCCAAAAATTAGTCTCAGTCCACTTGCAAGCATTTTATTGCACACTTTGATGTGGCGCGGTGCGCGGTAATCAATGGCTTTTTCGCCTTTAATGACTGTTGCACAGCAAGTTTGCAAATTTTTGATGCACTTCAATTCTATAGCCTTTTAGTGCGACTTTTGGTGGCTGCCGTTTTAACAGCTTGTTACTCTTGAAATCGCCGTCACTTTGCTGCACAAAACCGACTTTTTAAAAAAATCACATGTATGCATATGTTTGTATATATTCACGTTCTAAAAGCATTCTAAGTATTTAATTCAATAGTTTTTCGCATAAAATGATGTGATTTTCTGTTGTTTTTTTTTTGCACCTGACTTTTCAGCTTAACCCAATTTCGCAATGAAAATTGTTAATTACATATTTTGCTTTGTTTTTAAATACATACATATCTATTCTCTTTTATCATTCACCTTTGTTATTTTAATTATTTCCGCAACATCGTCAAAATATTTGCTATTTGCAGCAATGTGCGTTCGATGGTGGCGTTCGATACGCTTCGTTTACATTGAAATCCACCACAGCTTTTGTTTGGTGTTTAATGTTGTTTGGGGTAAATATGTATGTACGATTATTTCACTGCTGGTTGCAACAGAACAGACACATCACAATTTGCTATGCTGCTGTTGTCGTTGGTGTTGTTTTCGTTGTATTTTGTCATGTATTACTCTTGTTATACATATGTATGTTTGTATGTACATATATATGCATGTACATGCTAATGTAAATTTGGTTATATTTTCCGCCAACCGAATTTCCACCTGCGATTGCGTTGAAATGTAACCGTCAACTGAACACTGAGCCAGAAAAGCGAATGAGCTGAGCTTGTGGCCTTAGCTTGTACCAACTTCAGCACCGACATCAACAGCGAAGCTGGAGCTGAGCTCGGGTTACATTGGGCGGCCCGAGCAGCAGCTATGTATGTACATACGCGTTGTCGCCAAACAGCATTTCAACCACCACCAAATCGCTGGCGTGGATGGTATCACAAAAAATACTCTCAGACCATTGAGGTATTCTTCGTTTGACCATCTATAGTTCTCTTCGTTCTGCAATTCACAATGTTGGTCACTTCCCATTTGGCTTTTCTCTACTCATATTCAAGCCGGCACAAAAAACAAAACGCATAGACATTCCTCATCAACGATGAGCTTTGCTTTGGGCCTTTGAAGACATACCTCGTACTCGTGTACGGTACGTATTTATTTCCACTTTAGCTTTTTTTTAAGTTATTTTTGGTCATCAATTGCACCTTTAATGCACTTCTCGGAATTTATATTTTCTAAGCTCTTTCATTCCAATACATGTAAGGTTGTAAATATTTAGGTGATTTTAATTTTTGGTTCATATATTTTGAAAACCATTCACTCCTTATTTGAACCCCTAATTTAGGGCTTGTTGGCATCCTAACAAGTTTTTCATTAATCTTCATTAAATTTACGATTTAAAAAAAATTTAAGATATCATGTTCTGGCTTTGAGATTTAGCATGTCCGTTTTAATCTCTTTTAAATCCGCACGATTTATGAATAAACCTAAGCAGATTTTTGGGTGTCAAAGAACTCAGGCGTTCGTCTCTCAACACATCGCGGCCAAATGTCGCATACCTAATTCTTGCAAAGGCGGAGCAGAAGCACAAAAAATGTTCCACTGTCTCATCCCCTTCAAGACAGGATGGGCAAATGGAGTTGTCATGTCCGCCTATCACAGTCAGGTGTTTGTGCCACATGAAGTGACCAGTCAGCAGTCCAAAAAGATGTCGTAGACCGCGTAGTCCATGGCCTTGAAGACTGCAAATACCTCAGCCTGCAAAACCGAAGCATACTCTCCAAGAGAAAGGCGAAGCTTATCCTATTAAATTCGACAAAGACGCCAAACCCTGAGCCAGAGTCAGTTTTGGGGCCATCAGACAATGTGTGAGTCCGGGCTCAGTGCTGGTATTAAACCAGCGGACACTAGGTCGCCGTGGCTTTTATCACAGGAATTCGCGCTGGCCTTCAATTCTTTCGTAAGTCACATAAGTTTCTGATAAAAAACGCCTCACTTCCCTCTTCAGTTTCCTATATCGGTACTACATTTATTTCTCGCATTGCGCCCGATCAAATCGTCGCTACCATGTCAAAGTATCGAATGTGCGAAAATGCCTTGTCAATTACAATACCTTGCGCATGCGTTTAGAATGATACGCAAGTTGGCAAATCGTCCAGTTTCGAGTCTTCTTGGAAGCAGAGAATACTGTCTTTAACAAAGTATCGAATTCCACACCTTTTCCTAATGACAACAACATTTTTTAAAACAGGTTTTCGTTCTCCTAAAAAGTTCCCATTTTCGCATTCGATAGTTTGACATGATAGCGACGATATCTTGGCCCTGTACGTATCTTTTTTTCCGTTTGTATATATGTATGTACATATCGGTTTTATAAGAGAGCAGGAGTGAAAGTCGATGTTGAGCTTTATTTGTATTTTTGGACGCACATTTTTAGAGAAGTGTGCATATCTCGGCTGCAATTAGATGGTGGTCCGAGTCGATGTTCCCTTTTGATTGAAATCACCAAGTACCATAAGAAAGAGGTCTTTGGACACCTCGCTCTGCTTTTCCATTGGAAAGGGTGCGTCCGCTGAGTTCAAATAATTAGAGGCTCGAAAGTAGTGATCATATAAATTTTGGAGGTTTAATCAAAGTTTCCAGTTAAGAACGTTTTATAACTTCGAGAAAGTTTTCAAATCAAATACATTTGTTTTTTACAGCAAATAGTTTTTAATTTATTAGTAGTGGTTGCCAAAGCTACAAATCTGCTTACCGCTAATTTGAGCCTCACTCAAGATTCTCGGATTATCTGTACAACCAGGGCTTCGGAGCGGAGAGGAGCAAAGTAGCAAGGTGCAAAGG
>NW_023458556.1:9066956-9075069 GCF_013731165.1 Rhagoletis pomonella | reverse complement strand
TTGCCACGGTACATGATTCTGTCACGTCTATGCTCGCGTTACGTGTTACGTGGTGTGGCATGCCACTTGCCTGTCGCCGCCTCATCGTCGAAAAATCTATTGCTGCTGCTCAACTATCGGCTTCAGTGATTTTATTGTGCACGGATGGCACGGCATGGATGGTTTGTGATGGCCTATACGCTGCCAGTGTGCATGCAACACGCATGGTATGTTCGAATGAGTGTGTGTGTGTGTGTGTGTGTACGGCAAGTTTTTACGATGCGCCGCAAGTCATAAATTAAGCGCTGATCACCTGTTTGCATTTCCACTTTTTGGCCACTGACGGCGCCGTTTTTTTCTTGAATATTCGTTTATACATACATACATATACATGTACATATGTATTTCTATTTTATTTTCGGAAGTAAAAGTCGGCGCGCATCCCAAATATTTATGCCTTTTCGGATGTGCTCATACAGTTGCAGCTGCGATGAATTTAGCAGTCACTGCCGCGCTGCCACCTGCACTGCTGTTGCTGTCACTTTGGCTGCTGTTGCAGGTGCAGAACGAATGAAAGTGCTGTCATTTGGCTATTTTAGGATGCAAACACACACAGCCACACACACAGCATATACACAAATGCAGTCATTCACCACTGGACAGCCAGTGGAAAATTTGAAAATTTCTTTAAAATTTCGCTTTTGCCATCTTATTTCCAACTGTCTGTTGTTCTGCTTATCCATGAGCATTGTGAAATTTCACTTGGTTTTGCGCAATTTTTAGAGAAGCCTCAATAAAAATGTCAACATTAAATCAGCAAAGACTTAAGCAACAAACCGCGCAGCATGAACGCAAGGCGGTAACCGCAGCTGGCAGCTAACCACTGCTGGCGGGTCTCTTGTTCGGGCATTGGGTTCGAGTATGTTGCTGCTGTTGTTGTTTTTGTGTGGCACTTAGAATGCGAGGAAATCAAATTAATTGAAATAAAAAGTTAAAGCGCAAAGCGAAATGCGACAAAAAAAAGTTGTAAAAAATTGTGAAACCTCTAGAAAAAGCTAAATCAAATTCAACTAAAATCAACCAACTGACCGCGCACGTACACGTCGATTTTAGCAATAAAAGCTGCATGTAAAAGCAATTAAATAGCTTGAGCTATTATAAATCTTCCTTTTTTCTTCTTTTTTTTGTGATTTCTCAATTAGCTTATTTCCATTTAGGTTAGCAGAATTTGTGTAACTCACAGCATCTTCCGGCGCTTTCAAAGCAAATTATTCCACTGACCCGGTCAGTGGCTGGCTAGCCATTCACCGACTTTCAGCAATGTAGCATTACATACTTAATTACCATAACAGAAAAAAGAAATACAATATACATACATACATACATACAAATATATGTAAATACATAGCAACAACAAGAGCAACCGAACATTTCTAAATACGAATTGGTATTAATTAGTTGCGGCTCAAATAAATGAATGGAAAGATGTCGTAATCGCTTAGGAAAATGCAAAAATAAGCACTAGCAGAGTAGCAAAAAATTAAAAAAAGAGCAAAATTGTTAAATAAAAAATAGAAAATAACAAAAGTGCTTCGTTCATTTAATAGCAAATGAAACTATTACACAGTTTTATATAAAAGCAGTTAGCAATAAAACTCTACACTGAAAATGTGAAAATAAAATACGCGCATACATAAATAAGTATGTATGTATGTAGATGCATTAGACCGTACCACCTTACAAGTGAAAAAACAATAGGTTGGCAGTACATTTCTGAGTCTTAAATGTTTTTGCAAGGCAATTTACTTTTTCGGTGATACCTAAATTCAGCAATAAACAATTTTTTTAAATAACGGGTGATTTTTTAAGAGCTTGATAACTTTTTTTTAAAAAAAAACGCATAAAATTTGCAAAATCTCATCGGTTCTTTATTTGAAACGTTAGATTGGTCCATGACATTTACTTTTTGAAGATAATTTCATTTAAATGTTGACCGCGGCTGCGTCTTAGGTGGTCCATTCGGAAAGTCCAATTTTGGGCAACTTTTTCGAGCATTTCGGCCGGAATAGCCCGAATTTCTTCGGAAATGTTGTCTTCCAAAGCTGGAATAGTTGCTGGCTTATTTCTGTAGACTTTAGACTTGACGTAGCCCCACAAAAAATAGTCTAAAGGCGTCAAATCGCATGATCTTGGTGGCCAACTTACCGGTCCATTTCTTGAGATGAATTGTTCTCCGAAGTTTTCCCTCAAAATGGCCATAGAATCGCGAGCTGTGTGGCATGTAGCGCCATCTTGTTGAAACCACATGTCAACCAAGTTCAGTTCTTCCATTTTTGGCAACAAAAAGTTTGTTAGCATCGAACGATAGCGATCGCCATTCACCGTAACGTTGCGTCCAACAGCATCTTTGAAAAAATACGGTCCAATGATTCCACCAGCGTACAAACCACACCAAACAGTGCATTTTTCGGGATGCATGGGCAGTTCTTGAACGGCTTCTGGTTGCTCTTCACTCCAAATGCGGCAATTTTGCTTATTTACGAAGCCATTCAACCAGAAATGAGCCTCATCGCTGAACAAAATTTGTCGATAATTTCGATTTGTCGACATTTCGAACCGAACACTGATTTTGGTAATAAAATTCAATGATTTGCAAGCGTTGCTCGTTAGTAAGTCTATTCATGATGAAATTTCAAAGCATACTGAGCATCTTTCTCTTTGACACCATGTCTGAAATCCCACGTGATCTGTCAAATACTAATGCATGAAAATCCTAACCTCAAAAAAATCACCCGTTAGTTCTACTGGAATAATCGCAATACTTCCTTAGCAAAAGTTCAATAACGTTTAACGAGTTTTCATTTACGGACAATAGGGTGGATCATTAGGGTGGTAGGAACTGAGATCTGGTGGGTAGGCACTAGAACAAGCTACTTCAGGTCAATGAACTGTGACACAAAAAAATGTTTCCCCGAGACCAGCACGTCGATATATCACACTTTAAAAAAGGAGATCCCTGCACTCGTTAAAAAAAAAAACATTTTTTTTTTAATTTGGCTTGAAAAATGCTTTAGATTCGAAACTCTAGTCACCTTTTTTCTGGTACGCTCTAATGTATGTAGATACATATATATCCATATGTATGTATATATTTCTAATAGCGATGAAAAAAGTTTTTCACAGAAAAAATCTTAAAATATTATATGCTGAAACGTAAGAGGCTATCTGTCAGTTATAATAGCGCATAAAAGCTGTTAAGCTTTTTATTAAACGTTTAATGATGTAGCTTGAAAGTGAGGCGTTAATTGCTAAATGGTTACGCTTGAGCCTCGCCGGTTGCGCTTTTCATCAGCGCTTCTGCTGGTAAATTTGCCCATTCAAAATCTATTCATCATCCACTTATATCACAGCCTAATTCCCAGACCCTTACATACATATAACAGATTTGTAAGTAAATAACAAAATAACAAAAAACTTTGTATGCAATTTATTTGTGTGAACGTAAGTATGTTTGTGTGTGGCATTAAGAGCCAATTTGCTTTGGATTTTCCTACACGAGCTTGGGAGTTTACAATGCTTTCAAATCTTAATGAGTTTACCAAACCAAATATTATTTAATATGTTTCCCTATTACTTTAGGCCAATTTATGGCAAACGAAATTTTGAATTTTTTTTTTTTTGTTAAAATCTTTTTTCGTCGACCTTTGTTTTGCTCTTAAAATATACTTAATAGTTTTTAATAATTTTTTTTTTACCCAATGTGCTCTTGTATATTTTTATGATTTGTTGGGTTACAAATATCTTGTCATAAACTTTGTAGCTATCGTAGAATAGCAGCTTATTCTGTTAGCAGATGAAAAATTGCAATTTTATGGTAAAAATCTGTTGAACAGCCATGGAGATAAACCAACATTTGGCACATGGTAACGATACATATTTTTTTTCGCGGTCATCATCAAAACTGTCATCACAACAATGGTATGTCCGGAAACTAAAAAACTCCCCCCGAATTGGAACCATCGCCCACCCTGGAATCACTAATCGCATTACCTCAGGGTGGCGTTCCATATTTCTCCAGATTAACTTAAGTTCCCTCGGTGTCCCTGCGTCCAGGTCCTGCTTCTTGCCCATAATGGGATCTTAGCTTTGGGTAGAAGGGAAACCCACGCTATTACCACCCTTCTTTAGGTAGTCTATATTTGGAGGTTTGGATTCAAAAATTCACTGATCACTAGTAACGCTGCAGTATTCAGTACATAAATACAGACCTTTACTGACCGATCGGGATTTTCATTCGATGTACTCTAGCATTTAGAACTTTGTGGGTAGTCAAATGATTGCTAAATACTTTAGTATTTTCTGTTTTGATTAAGGCCACGATTTACCTGATATTTTGAACTGGCAAACGTCTCTTTGACACGGTCCTCAGGTGTCAGCAGCAGGGCTGCCAACTTGGCTAAAGATGTGTAATTTTGGCGCTATTTTACTTCAAATGGCAATTAATATTTCAATACATTTTTGTGAAATACTTTGCGTGTACTTCTTTTTCTCAACAAAAAATTTTCTAATTTCTATAGTGTCTACAACTGGTTTATCTTACTTTGGCATTAGACTTTTGTTTTAGGAATGTGTTTCTAATTTTAATGCTAAATTGGAAGAATTAAAAAGAATGACACCTTTTTTGGCACTTTTATTTTTCTGTTTGGCACATTTTGGCACTTTTTTATCCTCAATATGGCACTTAATAGCTAAGTAAAGTTGGCAGCCCTGGTCAGCTGTGGAGCCACTCCTTCTCTTTTCACATCTCTGGGATGTTCAGAGTAGAGAGCGGTAAATTAAATAACTTTGGGACGCCAATATGCATAAATATTCCTCTAAAAAAAGGCTGAGGATGTCTCGACTTCTCGGATTTAATCTGGTAATACTTTGTTTGGACGTTCGCCAACATGTTGTTCCCTTTCAAAAATACACCACAGTAATTCTGTTGCACTGTGTAAATATCTGTACAAAAATTTTTCCCGACGTGAGGATGGCAACAATTTTTAGAAACTTTTTTAAGGGCACTTGAAGCCTTGAGCGCCAGAGTTGCCTAACTGATATTTGCTCCAAAACCAATACATGATCTGGTTCTGTGGTACATTTCGAAGGTAGTGGGGACAATCTTCACTTTTGCCTTGGGAAGTATGTATGCATCGGTATTCCAAGCCTCGATATTTGCATTCCTCAAGGCTGAAACCACACTTAGACTACGAAGTGCGAAATATGTGGAGAGTTAGCAGAGCTAACGTGCCGGTGGTGATAGCCCAGCTTCACTTAACATATTGAAGAACCCTTAAACTAAGCTTGCTTACATTGGACAGTTGGGACTGGAGCCAACTTGCAGGATCGCTGACTGGAACACTTTTTGCGCATCTGCACCGCATTTGCTAGGACTAAGTGTTGGGCTTTCAGCCTTTGTGTTGAGAGAAGAACTCTTGCAGAGAAAGCAGAATTCGATTCCGAAATCGACGTTTGAAAAGTATAATTGAACTTTGAGAGGTCAGTTTCTGTTTGAGCAGATGGAAGCATCGTGCGCTTTATGCTTTCTTAAAATCATATCAAACTTGCAACTAATGTGTGCAAGTTTAGGTTTATGCAC
The DNA here is from genome assembly GCF_013731165.1 of Rhagoletis pomonella. Lineage (NCBI taxonomy): Eukaryota > Metazoa > Arthropoda > Insecta > Diptera > Tephritidae > Rhagoletis > Rhagoletis pomonella. The sequence continues at coordinate 9,069,452 of NW_023458556.1, read as the reverse complement.
CGATTGTTGGCGGCCACTTTTCTCAAATATACAAAATTTGTGATACGCGCTTAGTATAAACGTTGTAAAAAACAAATCGTAATAGGAACGGTGCAAAATTTAATTGAAGTTTATAAATAACAATTAAATTTGCGTTAATAATTAAAACATTATCTCATCGGCAAAAGAAAATAAATATGTACGCACATATATATATAATTTTAAGCGAATCATGGAGGATGTCAGTAATTTTATTTTTATGAGCACATGAAATATGTACAACTGAAAATTTTCACTCAAGTCCACTTTAAATGATTTAGTTTAATGCATGACAATATTATTTTTTATTGTTTTTAAAATGTACGTTGATCAACACACAAAATGTAGTGACACTTTCTACTTGGTCTCCGCCGCTGATTAATTATAATTTAGGTAATCTTTGCTTGACCACGCCGAGTTATTTTGCAATTATTACGCCATTACATTGCAGAAAAATTTCTACACTGCTGCTTGTTTGCTTTGCTGCTGCTTTCTTTCATTTGAATAGAAGACGCAAGAAACATTCACTAAAATTGCCAAAAATTTGCGCGCACTTCCGCAGTGAAGTTAAAAAGAGGTTAAAAATCAGTGACTCAGTGGCGTGAAACGTGGGACAATATTTGCAAGTAAGTGGATGTGTAGTAAGTACGGGGTTTTTTTTTTTGTTTTTGTATGAAAATACCTATACGCGTTTGTTGTTGTATATATTTTAAATTGTTTGAAATAAGCCAAGCACTGAAATCGAGATTTTGTATATAGTTGAGATTTGCTGTTGTTGCTATTATTGCATTGCATTGAACTTTCACTTGACTTGCAAATATCAGCAAACAAAATCAAGAAAGCAAAGTGTGGTAGTTGAAATGAAGACGAAAATAAATATAACAAAGGAATGTCATCCGCCCATTTTGGGCAGAGTTAAGTAGGCGGTTGAGAAGATACCAAAAAGTGGTAAGTACAAAAAAAGAGGAAAATGAATAAGGAATAAGTCAAAACGAAGCAGCAGCGCTGTAGTGTTAAAAGTGAACTAAAGACAACGCGAGCGCGCACTGCAAGAGGCAGTGCTGAAGTGTGCTTTGTCAGGCGCAAGGTTCATTAACTTCTTTATGACTGTAGGACGTGCAAAGTTTCGCAAATATTTCGCGACAGAACAGCCAACTTTTCTAATGAAAATATAATGTCTTTTGCGGCAGCAAGCAAGAGACCAGTTTTTCTAAAGTTCAAAATAAAAAAAAAAATAAAAAAATATATTTAGTATGCGCCACCAGCTATTATGCAATCTTTTTATTAGCCTTCTTTTGCATCTAAAGGAAGCAATGAAACCAGTCTAAAAAAAATCTACAAGTTCGTGGCTCAACTCTTTAGTTTCACAGTTCATTCGCTATTGGCTAAGTTAGCTGCGATTGAGTTGAAAAATTTCCCTTTCGCCAAAATGCTAGAAAGGTAGGTAGTATGTATGTATGTATGTATGTACATGCAAATTACAATTATTTCACAATTTGCTGCTAATCATATTTTTGCTTTATTTCAGCTAATTCATATAATTTCACGACGAATTCAAGTTTAAACGCATAGACGTATAAAATTACGTGAAAAAGTGAAATTAAGCGCTAAACCAGTAAATTAGCAACGAAAAAATTTATATAAAGTAATAAGCAAATGACCATGCCGAATGCGTATTGAGGCATGACGACAACAATACCTAACGGCAGCAGCAGGCGCAATATGAAATGAATGACTTGGTTGGAGCAACAACAAAAGTAGCGGCATTTACTTTCCGTTGCAGCATCCTTGGCTGCCGAGTTTCACTACATTTCAGTGCACACACACACACAGTACCAATATACCCTTGTGGTCAACTAATTAAGTTAATGACATAAAGACTATATATGGCTAGTGTTCTTTTGTTTGTTAATTTTTAACCGACTTCACAAAAAGCAGAAGGTTATCAATTCTTCGGAATATTTTTAACCGACTTCACAAAAAGCAGAAGCTTATCAAATCGTCGGAATATTTTTTTTTAAGTATGTTACCGCATAACTTTGGACTACGTTAACCGATTTCTATATATATTTTTTTTTAATGAAAGTTGTTACCTCACAGGTGGTGTCATACTAATTTAGTTTAAATCCGATTTTTGCATCATGAAGACATGTAAACGATAATCTTAAATTTTTATATGAGAATTGAGGCGGTTGTTATTTTACACACATTTCAAACTTTGTACAAAAATTTAAAAAATTCAAAAAGTGTTACCAAAATTTCAAACCTTATACTCAGAATTTTTAGAAAAATTTTTGGTATGCACTTTTGTAGCACATTACATTTAAAATGATGAAAGTGGGTGCGATGCAGGAAATCGCGTTGGTTTTTAAACTTTTTACAACGCTTTTATTAACTTGCAATGTTGTGCGTCCAGAAACTTTCAATGTTTTGTGTCCGACACCAAAGCAAAGCTTTGAAAAGTTCCTATAAAAAAGC
>NW_023458556.1:9065572-9066856 GCF_013731165.1 Rhagoletis pomonella | reverse complement strand
AAAAAACCGAATGCAACTGCACTCACGGAAGTTAGGCAGGTGATATTGTGCAGTATGATAATGGTGTTGATGGTTTGACTTGGAGAAGATTCTAAGTTTGAACGAAGCTGAGCTTTTTTTTTTAGCGCAGAGTTGCTCCCAGTGCATTCTCCGTTCAATGTTTTTTAGGAACAATTTAACCCTATTATTGCGCTTTTCAATCTTTATTTTAACAATACATAACAGTTCAGTAGAAAATAAGGGGTTCAAATGTTCTACGGAAAAATTGCTCCATATAGGTATCTAACAACAAAAAATATTTCATTTACATACACATCCATACATATATATATTTACATATATATTAAATTACATATAGATATGTAATGTGAAAAAATTTCTGATAAGACGGAGCAAGGTCCTTTTCGGGTTTGACTACAATACTTGACTACTAAGTTTTAGGCATTATGTATTTTATTGAGATCCAAAAAAAATTTAAATTGGTTCACAGTTTTATTGTACAATCAAAATCTTATAGCACTTCTTATCCTCCAGTACTCAGTAGTATTCCCTTTGGGATTATGAAGCGGTTGCGCGCAATTTTTTTTTTAATTTTTATTTTTTTTGCCTTGGTTGATTCTTCCGAAAGGAAGAGTGAGAAGTTGAAGTATTTTGAAATAAATTTTTCCTCCCTTGTACAACTCGGATTCGACTTTGTCCCATCTTAAGAGTCATTTTTGGTTCTGTCGTTCAGAATCTCTTTTTTATTTTATTTTATGCATTTATGAAATACCGAATTTCTAAAACCTACTGCTTTAGACACCTCTGGAAGGGGAAAATTTACAACAAATAAATTTGAAGAATTGCTAATTTTGACTTTACACACAAACCGACATGCTTAAATCTACTTTTTTTCCTTTATGCGCCTTTTGTTGCTTTGGAAAGACACCTTCTCAACTGCCTATTCGAAAAAAGCGTAAAATTGTAGTACTTCAATTGCCTACAAAATTCTACACTTGTTGTGCAAAAAATGTACAAACTACGTGTGAAATTATGTTATCTTATGTTTTTTCGATAATATCTGACAACTTCAAATAGTCGTAAATTCTTTTATAAATGCCATAAAGAATATTAAGATATACTAATGATGCTATCGTGGCAGACAGCGTCGTTACTGTAGTTGTTTATGGAAAAATATGTAAAAACATACTTATGTAGATAATAGCCATCATGACACCACATACATACATATACATATACCTATTTACGTACCTAAAATTGTGTGCGCTATACAATGTTTGCTAT
>NW_023458556.1:9063780-9065472 GCF_013731165.1 Rhagoletis pomonella | reverse complement strand
CTTGTAATATTGCACAAATGCATGTGATTAAAAAGTTAAATAAAAAAATTTAATAAATAGCAAAATCCATTTGGCTAATGTAAAATATTCGTTATCATTGCTCTCTTATTACTCCTACAGGAGGTTTTCGGGATGTCTCTAATGGGAGCGCTCCTTTATTGCTCGTTCGGGAGGAATATGGGATGTTTTCTATGTGCACTCCCTTGTTGTCTTTTTGGGAGGTTTCTGGGAGGTAACTATGGGAGTACTCCCGTATTGCTTTATTAGGAGGTTTGTGGGATGATAATTCTGTGTGTGCTCCCCGATTGCTCGTTTAGGAGGTAAAAGGGATTACTCCCCCTCCTAGGACATCCAATGTTAAAGGGAGTATACAAAATTACATGCTTATACACAGAAGCATAGGGAGCAATGGGGAGTATTCGTATACTCCCAAGGGAGTACTCACCGAGCAATCGTACGATGCTCCCAAGTTCTACTGGGAATGGCTATATCTACATATGTATGTTTTTACATATTTTCCCATAAACAACTACAGTAACGGCGCTGTCTGCCACGATAGCATCATTAGTATATCTTAATATTCTTTATGGCATTTATAAAAGAATTTACGACTATTTGAAAGTTGCCAGATATTATCGAAAAAACATAAGATAACATAATTTCACACGTAGTTTGTACATTTTTTGCACAACAAGTGTAGAATTTTGTAGGCAATTGAAGTACTACAATTTTACGCTTTTTTCGAATAGGCAGATGAGAAGGTGTCTTTCCAAAGCAGCAAAAGGCGCATAAAGGAAAAATTATATTTAAGCATGTCGGTTTGTGTGTAAAGTCAAATTTAGCAATTCTTAATTTTTATTTGGTGTAAATTTTTCCCTTACAGTAGGTCTTAGAAATTCGGTAATTCAGCATAAAATAAAATAAAAAAGGAGATTCTGAACGACAGAACCAAAAATGACTCCTAAGATGGCACAAAGTCGAATCCAAATTTTACAAGGGATGAAAAAATTTATTTCAAAATACTTCAACCTCTCACTCTTCCTTTCGGAAGAATCAACCAAGGCAAAAAAATAATAAAAATAAAAAAAAATTGCGCGCAACCGCTTCATAATCCCAAAGGGAATACTACTGAGTACTGGATGATAAGAAGTGCTATAAGATTTTGATTGATCAATAAAACTGTGAACCAATTTAAATTTTTTTTGGATCTCAATAAAATACATAATGCCTAAAACTTAGTAGTCAAGTATTGTAGTCAAACCCGAAAAGCACCTTGCTCCGTCTTATCAGAACTTTTTTCACGTTATCTTTTTATCTATATGTAATTTAATATATAAGTAAATTAACTTCAAACGTACATACATACATGTGTATATATATGTATGTAAATGAAATATCTTTTTTGTCGTTAGATACCTATATGGAGCAATTTTTCCGTAGAACATTTAAAACCCCTATTTTCTACTGAACTGTTATGCACTGTTAAAATAAAGATTGAAAAGCGCAATAAAAGGGTAAATTGTTCCTAAAAAACATTGAACGGAGAATGCACTGGGAGCAACTCTGCGCTAAAAAAAAAGCTCAGCTTCGTTCAAACTTAGAATCTTCTCCAAGTCAAACCATCAACACCATTATCATACTGCAAAATATCACCTGCCTAACTTCCGTGAGTGCAGTTGCATTCGGTTTTTT
>NW_023458556.1:9063160-9063680 GCF_013731165.1 Rhagoletis pomonella | reverse complement strand
TGCATTGCGTTTATTATACTTAACTATTAATTTCCAAGACTTACAACGAAGTTTAAAACCATTTTCAAAAGGTTCGTGGTTTTGATCCAATAGCCGAGCAGGCTGGGCTAAGGTCTGGTTAAAGAAAAAAAAAACTGTTGTAAAGGACAAGCAAAAATTAGTGTTTAATATTAAAAAAAAAAAAATATTTATTATAAAATTTTGCATTTGAAACCAGGTCAAGGAGAGTATTTTTTACCATTTTTACGTATTATCTTTTACCGCTAATATGCGCCGTGCTTCTTTGAACTTATTGAAATAGCAGTAATTAAATGCCCCTTTTTCTACATTCCGTACACAGTGCGGCATAAAATTGCCTGAATGAAAGGGACGAGATCTCTATTTTGTTTTTAACTAAATATTTCAATCATTGGGAAAATGAAAATGAAGTTAACCAAGTTTGAAAATATATAAATGGTTTTTAAACGTGTCTCCCCAAGCTGAAGTTCCATTTCTTTGTAATTATAATTAAGGACAATCA
>NW_023458556.1:9031641-9053160 GCF_013731165.1 Rhagoletis pomonella | reverse complement strand
AAACCAAAGTATTTTCTGAGAAGATCGTATGTCTCAGATACCGTTACAAATTTCTTAAACAATATTTATTTCAGGAGAGCTGGTGACCATTTCTACATAGTGGGTCCAAATTTTATTGGTTTAGAAGCAACCTACCAAACGAGCGATATCTTATTTTAAAAAAAACAACGAGAATATTTTTTAACAATAGCAACACATTACGAAAATGGTTGCTTTCCGTCGATTTTCGCGAAAGATGAAAAAAATATTGGAGATTATTTATTTAATCTTCTTTCAAACAGATGGATTCGTATTGTCAAAATAGAAGGATCTGGAGAGAGCGAACGAGGACAAAGTCAAAAAGAATCCAGTCTTTAAATCGATGGCATTAATGTTGCTGATATACTCTCATTTTGATTGTATTTATGATGTATTGCGAAACGTCTATCCGTCATCATCTCGTTGTGTAATTTGCTTTGGTTGCAAACCGGTTTCGGCGTTGTGTCATCTTCAGTGTAATTTTTTCGTTCTCATTTTTCGGCATCTCTTGGTTCTGATTCAAAAATAAAGTCAACTCTTTTACCTGCTAAATAAAAGTATCAAGCAAAACAGAATTAAATTTATTGTGTTCTATCACTTTTCACTTTTAGAACTCTTGCAAGCAGTTTCTCGCGTACGACCGCATTTCCAACGACCGCTTGGCATCGTATTTGGCAATAAAACTGTAATTTACGTTGACGATCCCGCCACAATGGAACAGTTTTTCAACGCGCCTGAATGTATAGACAAGTCGTTTTTTCAAGAGGGGTTCTGCTTGCGTCGTGGTCTTTTACACGCTAAAGGTACCTAGTAGGAACTCGAATATCAATAAGCTTAACATAACAAAAGTATGTATGTGTGTGTAGTATTTATAATATACATATGTATGTATCTCCTAAGGCGCTGCCTGGAAATCTCGTCGACGTCAGCTGGACCCGGCCTTAGGTTCTAAAGTTTTACTCAGCTTCATTGACACCTTTAATACTGTGGGCAATCAATTGGTGCATAAATTCGAAACGGAATTGCTTGGGGACAATATTCAATTCAATGTACTAGATGAAATGTTTTGCAGAGCTGTGCTCGAAGTCTCATGTCGTAAGTGTACATATACTGAGGGAAAAAAATTTAGAATAAAAAAAAACGTACTAAATTAAAAAAAAAATACGCATATGAAAGAGCGCCAACCCAACTCGTTTTTTCGATAGGAATTATGAAATCTATTGTATTTTGGGATTTAGACCATATTTTGAGAAAAATATACAAATTTACATGAGCTGTACCAATTTGAAAATACCTCCAAAAATGTAAATTTTTTATAAATAAAATTAGTTTTAAAAAATATTTTTTCCAAAACATCACTTCCGATGATAGAAGAGTTTAAGCTTAGAAGGCCTACAAAAAATTTTTTATTAATTTTACCAACGGAACAAAATAATGACATTTTTGGAGGTATTTTCAAATCAGCACAGTTCGCGTAAATTTGATTATTCCTGCGGTGACGTAACCTAATGTATATATGTAAAAAATTCCAAAACTTGTAATAAATGTTTTAATGCATTTTAGAGACAACAATGGGCACTGAAACCAACTTCACAGCTGCAGACACTCAAGGGATTGCAAGCACCTATAGCGAGTAAGAGGCTACATTTTAATAATCCCTAAGAGATTTATGCTTTTAAAAATGTGTTAATACTATATTTGTATAACCGCTTTTATTGATCAAGGCTTATGCATATATCAGCATTGAAAGGCACGAAACCCTGGCTGCAAGTGGATTTCATATTTCGTCTGCTAGATGGCAAAAACTATAAACACTGCAAAGAACTAATGAAACATTTGGAGGACTTTGTAAAAACCGTAAGTTATAAAAATGTGTTGTGATGGAAAGAAGGAAGTGGGTCGCAAACAAAGTTTATAAATACCCCGCTCCTCTAAATTAACAGCGTACTTAGAGAGAAATTGAGTAAGGCATACAAATTTTCATTCCCAACTCAACTCAACTCGTACAGGAAAAAGTACTACAGTTAAACCTCGATATATCGAAGGTGAAGGACTTGGACAAATGCTTCGTTATATATCGACCCCTAATCGCCAAAAAAGATGTAAGCAACATTTTTTCCGAAATTTTAGTTTTGATTCAGAAATACTCCTAGATTCATTTCTGTATCAAAAAGAAAATTTGGAAAACAATGTCGCTTACCTCTATTTGACGGTTAGGGCTCGAAATATCATGATCTTATTAATGGAATATCAAAACGTGGCTACAATAAGAAATACAAAATTTTTTAAAAATTCGCTATAAGTATCCTTTTTAATATCCTAATACCTTAATTATCTCCTCCGACCAGTAAACTTAATTATCTCAACTCTACCCGTCTAATTTTTTTTCGAAAGCGATGCATAGCTCTCAAAAAAAAAAAATACTTGTTTTTGGGGTGTCTCAAGGACCCAAGGGAAAGCAAAGAAATATTTTATGCTGTATGAAATCGATGTCTGTTTAATTTGGCATCAGCTTAATAAGCACTTCTTACTTTCTTATTTATTAGATCGTACAAAAAAAGCACACTGAGTGGAAGGCGGAAAGTCAGAACACACTCCCGAGCACAATTTATCCCGCTTCTAATCATGCTGAAGCCACAGTGGATTTTAAGAATGCCAAGAATATTTCCTTAGAAAATCCAGAACGAAAGCGTATTTTTATTGAGCAAATATTTCATATGGTCGATTCGGGTGAACTTCATATGGAGGATATTCTGGATGAGGCGCTATCCATGTTGATGGTGGTGAGTGGGAAATGAACTCAGTTAGTTTCCTGTTCTTATAGATATTTTTAAATATTATTTCTTCTTTGCAAGTCATTCGAAACGATTTCTACAAGTGTTCTGGTCAACGTACTGCTTTTGGCTATGCACGAGGATTGTCAGCGTAAATTACGCGAAGAAATCGCAACAACTTTTCCCAACAAATCACAAATAATCAATATTGATCCAGCGCTGTTGTTGCAAATGAAATATCTTGATGCCATCGTTTATGAATCGCTGCGCTTACTCACCACCGTACCATTCAATATGCGCGCTGTGAGTAGAGATTTTTATTTTCAACTAGCCACTGGCAGCGGTTCAACTACTCGGCGAGTCAAAGTACCAAAAGATACTGCCTTGGTATTTGATGTTTTCAATATGCAACGTGATGCCAAGTATTGGGGTGCGCATGCCAAAGAATTTCACCCAGAGCATTTTGCAACAGGAAGTGGTGGATCAGCGGAACGGCATCCTTATTCATTTGTGCCATTTGCCAAGGGATTACGTTACTGCATTGGTAAAATTGAAATTAATATGTATGTGTGCATCTGTGATTATGTAAATTAGACCGTACCTGTGTAAAAAAGTTCGGCAAGGTAATTTCGAAAAAAAAAATCAAAAACAGATTATAAATGTCGCAGATAGGACGTATAATGTAAAAAACCGATCCCTAGGGGCGGCAAAATTTTTTTTTTTCGAAATGGTCTCACAAAAATACTTTAGACTCGGGGGTATTCGGCCAACTTTTTTTGCTTGCTTGTAAGGAGATAGGTACGGTCTAATGTACATACATACAGTGACTCAAATAAGTGACCAAGTGTTGATTTTTTAAATGTTCACAATGGTATTCAACTTATTTTTTTTTCAAACTTTATACAAAATTTAGCAGAACTCTTTAGTCGGTTGAAACTTGTAGAAATTTTCTAAAGATTTAGATCAAAAAGTTTAAAATTTTGATGAAAATTTGTTGAATTTTCCTAAGTTTTGCATAAAGTTTGAAACTTTTATTTATGTGGTTTTAGTTAAAGCTTCAACAATATTTTAATACCACACGTTACTGTATATGCTTCTTATTTTTTTTTTTTAATTTTTTTTTTGTAGGGAATCGCTATTCGATGTACTTGGCTAAAATATTTCTGGTTAAATTAATTTATCACTTTGAATTTGGTACCTCAACAAAACTGAGTGATTTAGTATTTGTAAATGGCATTTCGTTGAAATTTGGAAATAGCGAAAGCATAAAATTTCAGATAAAAAGACGTAGTGACTCCAGCGGCGTATAGTTATTTCTTGTCGTCTTTAGCCATGGCTGAATTTAACCTCGAATAAACTCAGTGGTTGCACAAAGCCTTTGAAATGGTTTATCGCTATAAAAAAAATTTCACATATTTTATACTTTTCTAAATTTAAATAAATAATTAGATATGTATTAATTAAAAAAAGACTCATTATTTTCGTTAAGCTTCGACCCATCCCACCACTGCCGGCCGACCAGTCAACCCTTAATGGGACGTGCCGCGAGAAAGAGCAAGTAGGGCAGCCTTTGCACTCGCTCCAGCGTTTTGAATAGCGTGGTCTTCTCCTTTGCATTTCACCACACGAGGACTCCATGAACATGAATGGGTTTAGATTTGCTTTCTAGAGTTTTGCAGAATAAAACAATTTTGAGATTAATTTAACACTTTTTATTATTGATTGTGGAATAAGGCAGCTAAATTTGTTTTCCTTTGAACCGGCTTATAATTAAATTTTCAATTTGCCAGAAAATACAAAAAGCCGTGTCCAAACATCTATTTTAATTTACTGTTTTTTCGCTTAATATTAACACAAATTCCAACTTGTGCTGGAATGTAAATACATGTCCTTTCAAAAAATTTACAACATTGCCTTGGGCCTTATTAATTAATATTTATATACTTAGATATCTAATGCTCTAATAAAATAATAAGTCTACATACATACATACATAAGTAAGTTAATTCAGATTACCCAAATTAAGGTAAATCTAAGTTTTTGTAGTTTTTTCTGTTCGCCGGTCCGAAGAGACTAAGCAAAACAGGCAACAGAATGAGACCATGCGCTGCTCCTATTAAAACGATGCCGAGATACATGCGGAAGTAGAATACTTGAAATACTTGCGATTTGGAGAAACCCAAAACGATGATACCGGCAAACTTCGTTAGGGTAATACCCGACAGAACGCTGCTTCCAGTTACCACCAGCGCCTGCCTTGCTCGCTCCTCCTTATTACCATTCTCATTCTTATACGAACGTATTATATGTGCAACGAACTCTACACCAATGCCAATGCATACCACTAAATTCACCAGCGAAATTGCGTTCAGTGTAATATTCCACGCCCACATCATGCCGATCATATTGATCAGGATTATCAGCACCATGAATGTGACCATCAAAGCTGATGGAAAATCTAAGCCGGTGATGAGTAGTGTAACGTTGAATATAGCCAATAGTGTGATGGCGAGAGAGAAAAGCGCATCATGCCAAATGGTGAGATATTGTTCATAGAATATGAAGAAAACACAATAGGGGAAAATGGTCACGTCGTATTCGTATTCGGCAAACATTGCATTGATATCGGCGGCAATGCGACGCGCTTCACGAAGTGCCGTGTAGAATTGAACCGATGTGGTAGATGTGGTGGAATACTGCAACATGTAGGTGTCCAAAATGTCAGAATCGCCTTGCTCGTCCAGTGTATAAATGACCGCCTACGGGGGGAGGTAGAGATTAGTTAGATAAGTTAGGAGTTGAAAGAATTGCGAACAAATGACGCTTACATCCGCATACGAGGCGCGTCCTGCTTTGGCACATTCGCTATCAGGTAGATCGGATAAGAAATATGGTATGTATTTTCTGAAGGTTTCCGGCGTGGGGCGCAAACCATCTTCAGAGAATTCACGATCACAGGCCACACAATCATCGTCTTTTGAGTCTGTGAAACAATGAAATGCAAACAATTACTTTGCAAATTAAATTCTATACCACGGAGTGGGGGGGAACACTTACTGCTTGGACAGAAGGTACCATCGGTAGAGTTCACCTTACAGCAATCGCCAATGGCAAGCCAATCGATGTAATCGTCTATCCAAGAGCTAGCTGAACGCGCCAAGTAAGTGCTGTATGGAAATACATATTTATACATAAAACAAAATGTCAATAACAATTAAAAATTTATGCTTTTATTTTGAGTTTAATTTTACGCAATGTGAGCAAAAATTTTGACAGATGGTTTTTACAGATGGCCGCAATGTTACGAGGCTTACACAGTTTATGAGGCATTTACGCGTTTAGGTGAATACGCTTATTATTTTTATTCCGTTGATAAAATTTTTAAGAAATTTTATGCAGACCTTTTAAACTTAAACTTTTCCATAACATTAAATATTTTTTAAAATTAATTCTATCTATAATTCCGATGGAAAAACAGTATCGATTTTTTTTTTTTTTAATTGTGATTCACCCTAATGTAGATATATTTTGGTTTAAATTTAAAATTTGCGTGCTACTCACATTTCAGGATAAAGAGATTGCTGATAAAGCTTCACCGACACAGAATCATTATTACACTGCACGCCACCGCAAATCAGATTCTGGTGATCGCGTAGCGTGTAATTTAGGCCAGGCTTGAGCACCCAATAGACAGGCGCACCCATTGACAAAAGTTCACTCATATATTGAAAATATTTGACGACGTGCGAGTCGGTTGGCATGGACAGCTCCTGATCTAGTCCGACTTCGACAGAAGGCGCCACCATTAGCGATAAGCAAGTGACAATTGTGAATACAATTAAAACGATGATCTTGACAGATCTGTGGAATTAAATTAATCAAAAGTCTATATGATCGTACCTCATATCCAAGAACCAAAAATGTCTTACTTTGAAAACAAGAAAGGGGCATAGAAGTTCCTGAAAACCTTCTCTAATACACCAACATCTTGACCATCACTCAATTCGGGCTTTTTCGAAGTTTTAATACAACATAAAAGATCAAAACGTCCATCTTCCAAACGACGCTCATCCAGGGCCATGAAAGCGACAAAAGCTGTGAGCTGAAAGAGGAAATTTAGCAAAATAGCTGCCGCTGCGTACATTGCGAAGGTCTTAACCGCTGGCATATCCGATATGGCACCTAAAGAGAACTAAGGGTTTTAATATCGTACAATTAAGAGGCCACAGTCAACGCGGCGTGTACTTACCTATGGCGAAACAGGCAAACTCTGAACCAGCAGTCTGTAGAATCGACGGACCGACACGCGCCATCGCCTCGCCAATCGCTTCGGCTACACTATTATACTGCTTCCTATCTAAACGATGATAGGCGTGCACCATAATGAAAATATTATCCACACCAACGGCCAACACCAAAAACGGTATCACCTCAATGGCGAGCATTGTAGTGGTGACGTTCAAGTAACTCCAGAAGCCCAAACTGCAAACAACCGAAGCCAAAACGACGATAATACCGGCGATGGCGAGTACTATTTTCGATTCACGGAAGAAACCAGCACAACTGCGTATTTTACCCAACGCAATGGCAACGTAGACAAACATAACAACATAGCTAATTACAACAGTAGAAACTTCACCTTCCGAAAGCTCAACAATTGCGTCCTGGATGGATCTTTCGGCGGAAAAGGCAAATTCCATTTTGTCGCTGGTATAATTTTTGAGAAAGTCGATGAAGGTTTTCTCCCACTCCATATTGGGCTGGAGCTGTTGTTCGGTGCGACGGTTTTTGCCGATAAACGTTACCACCACGCCAGTGGCAAGCTGATAATCCGGATCTTCACTAGCTGAGACTTTCGGCATGCCGCCTACAGAAATACCAGGTTCAATGGGGCCGCCATAAGGGCCATAACAAGACTCCAACATTGGAACTCTATAGAAACATAGAGGTATCATGCAGTCAACACCTAATTCATATTCGTACATGATCGTATATATATATAGTATGTACATTAGGGTGGTCCAAAATAATTAAAATTCGAATTTTAATGCTCTCACCCCCTAGGATTATTCTATATCAAGAAAAAGTATATCCCTATTTTTGATTTTTATGGCAAAAAATATATAGAGGTCGCTCAAAGCAATCAATTTTTGGACCACCCTAATGCACATACATATATTATAGGGTACAATGCACATAGATTTCACTCACCGGAGGCAATCCTCAAGTTGATTAAGATAGTTGTTAGTGTAACCATCTGAATCTACATACTCTAAATCAAACTTATCCATATTATTTTGGAAGTAGCCAAAAATGGATTGTACTAAGCAATCATCAGTGGTCGCTTCCACTCCGGTATATAACATAGGCGCATAGCAAACATCGGCTAATGTAACACCGGTTTCTGTGGTTATTGCTTCAATTTGTTGTTGCAACGTGAAGACCTCTTTTAGGAAACTTTTTTCGAATGCTGGCCCAAATGTCAATATGCCCGTTGATGTGTTGTGTGTGAACTAAAAAGAAGAAAGCAAGTTAATACAATTAAGTACTTCCCGTTCCCGATATCTACTAAAAATATACGTGCCAAAGTTCACTTACACTCGATTGGTTAATGGGTTTGAAGAATATCTGATTGGTGCGATAGAAGGGTCCGAAACGTTCATCAAAGTAATCTTTTTCCAAACGTGTTTGACTATCTTCGCTAGCCCAAAGCTCAATTGGGTCTGTGGTGACACTTACGTATCTCATGCCATAGGATAGTCCCCCAATCACCCAGGAACAAATGGCCAAAATAAGTACGGGATTTTTCGCACAGAAATATCCCCAAGCACGAAAAGCCTTAGAGAGTATAGTATTCACGCAGCTAAAACCCGCGCAACAGCTTGAAATCTTGATTTTCGGTTTGCAGATATTCAGTGAGCCGCATAGTATGAACACCATGACGAGTGCGCCGAATGCGAGGGAGACTATGAAAGTAACGCCATAAAGTCCGGCTATCATAAAGCTTTCTGCCTGCCCAGTAGGAGCGTCCATATAGGGACAGGAGGCACTGCAATCAACACATGAGCACGCAAATGCGCCATCATAGGCTTCCGAACAATTTTTCGCTGGTACAACCAGTCGTGGTAGCTCGCTTGTTTCATTTAAAAACTCGTAATTTATGGGGAATGGTACATAATCACTCAAAGTTGGGTCACCCATGAAGATGTACCATTTGCGATGATCGCAGGTCTTTGCGTTATATGCGCCACATGCTAGATCCATGGCTGGACGACCCGTCTGTGTGTGTTGAATGCCCGCGCAACTATCGTAGACTAGCTCTACGGACGCATCATCGATACGGTAATCGATTTCCTCAATATATTCATGATCATCGTACGTCTCATTATAGGGTACCAAAAAGAGGCTATGATTCTGCGCGCAGGTCAAGCCACAAATTGAGTAGGCCATATTGTAAACGCAGGTGGGACAGCGGGAGAAGACACCGTCGATTTGTGATAAACCCGATTCCATTGTGCGCAGCTGAGCAGCGTCACAGCAGAGCAGGAGAGGTTCTATATATATAGAACATAAGTGTAGAAATGTAAATTTTGAGCTTTATAAGTATAAGATTCGAAATAAAAATAATTTATTTTGTTGTATCGCATTTTACCATCGGGGTCCGAAGACTTGTATTCAGCATACCAAAGTGGGCAGCGTCGTTTAAAAATCGCTTCAGCGCTGGTATCATTCAATGGTTGCGGTGGACTATTGACAGCTTTGTTAAGCCAATGCTGCCCAACCGCGTGACTCTGGCCATACCAAATGCAATGTGGCTCCTCATCCTCAGCTGCGGTGGTAAAGTTTAACACCCATGTTGAGGCAATTATCAGCCATAACGAAACAAATAACACCGTCTTCTCTGCAAGAATAGAAATAGATGCCGCTGTGAATAAAAATTTTGAATGTGCAGGAGCATTTGCACAGAATACAACTCAAATGCGTGGATTAAACTGATATTGTGTTGGCATCAAAAAAAAAAAAAAACAACTAAGCATATGCCATGTTATTACCAAAACCCACTTAGGAGCCTAAGAGCTCATATCAACTACTCTACACTGAGGGAAATAATGCATAGTAAAAATGAATACCTTATATTTGATTATCGTCTAAAAATGTTCGTATACAAAAATATTATTTTCATACCGAAATTTAGCACGTACGTATTTGAAGCCTTTGAAATACTGTATATGTAATTGTAAATATGAGACATATAATTTCATACATTTTTCTATTTATTTTTGATTATTTCCTACTTTTTCGCTCATTGGTAAAAAATTATGATTGCGATTATGTTTGTAAGTAATCAATTATTGAGTAATCATTTAAAAGGTGCAAATAACGGTATTTAATAATTAAATTGTTGCCTTACAAACACTATCTAATTAATAATCATTATTTAATAGGTCTGGTTTGAATTAAATTTTTTTTCTCAGTGTAAAGTAGAGCTCCCATTTAAATATGTGAATTCACAGCTTTCACTCCATTTTGCAACCTAATGTGAACAACCGTACTTCTTTCGGAAGTATAGTACTTTTAGCTTTTAGCTCTTTTATTTTGTACATCGAAGTACAGTCTTCTTCTTCTTAGCGATATCTTGTACTTCAGTTCCTGGACTTCGCCGATCTTCTGGATGATCGTCACATGGCCTGGGCAATAAATTCGTTCGAACCATTAACGCAGCTGCATAGGGTCCTGAAGATGTCGTGCAATTGGTTCAAACCTATTTATGCGAACTGCGAGAGGACCGGGTACATCCTCAAGGCTTGGAGGGTAGTCAGTGTTGCGTTCATACCGAAAGCCGGAGAGGGCTCTCATGTTGCTAAAAACGCTAGAGAGGCCTGTACTTAATAAACGCAGTTCCTCGTGACTGTCTTTCAAGAGTCCAATGGTGACGGGGGCTCTGACGGGCCATTGTGCGAT
This sequence comes from Rhagoletis pomonella, assembly GCF_013731165.1. Classification (NCBI taxonomy): domain Eukaryota; kingdom Metazoa; phylum Arthropoda; class Insecta; order Diptera; family Tephritidae; genus Rhagoletis; species Rhagoletis pomonella. The sequence goes on along the minus strand of NW_023458556.1, from coordinate 9,042,406 downwards.
TGGTATTCACGCGGTAAGACTAGGAAATTTAACTGATCCTTTTGCATCAGCTGTCAAGAGGAAGATAAAGCGAAATCACCTCCACACTTTCTTTTAGTCTGTGCAACCTTCGCAAGGATAAGGAATTTTCGCTCGCAATTCTGAAATACAACTGAGCTCTCAGGGATTGAAATTATCCGCATTCGTAATTTCATGATCGGCTCGCGGCGTTAACCTAACCTGTACTTCTTTGAAATATGAAATAGTAGGTCACATAATGCATACTTCTGCTCATGATTTATAAATATACTACATAAAATGCACTTATGTATATGCCATAAATGATAAGAACAATAAATAGGCCAATAACTCCTACTTGAGTATATTACATATACACATAAAGAAAAAGAAAAAAGCAATTTAACGGTAAGATTTATCACTGGTGTCAAGCGTTTATCATAGCTTCGATCGAATTAGGCCTTTTCATCTGACATGTTTCTGATTACTTATTTATGTACTGTTATGCGCACAAAAGTTAATAAATATGTTAGCAATATTGCTTTCATATACACATACTTGTCATTTTTTTTTTGTTTTTATGCAGCTTTGCAAAATTTTGTTATTAAAGGACGCCGCGAATACTCTGCTTTAATCCTTAGCGCAGCCGAATATAATTTCACTCAATGCATTTCCGACTTTATTCAACGTTTACGTCTAATTTAACGCCCGTCTTAGCAACGACTAAGTTCACTGCTGGACATAAGTGGTCTAATCAAGCATTTAAATCTTATATCGAAAAGGCCTGTATGTACATATGTCCAATTTTTTTCGAAGCGTCACTTATACATAATCAATTGATTAGATTTTATTAATTGCCGATTTAACACCTGCAACAAGGTTTTTTTTATGATTAATTGGCTGTTATCGGCTGATTTAAATGGTTAGAGCAAAAAATATGTACATGAATAATCCAAAGCCATCGAATGCCATCTGGTTAATGGTTTTAAAGCATACATACATACATATGTACATTAGACTGCATCATCAAAAAAAGTTGCGGTTTTTCCGCCGGGAGTACAAAATTTATTATATTTTAAGACGTCCACCAAAATATTTCGGATAAATATTAAGATTTCAGCGAGCGGGACCGGTTTGAAAATACCTCCAGAAATGGAGTTTTTATAGATAAAAATAGTTTCTTAAAGCACATTTTGAAAGAACTCCCCTCAGATGACAAAACAGATTAGGCTTAAAAAATCTGCATAAAAATCTTTTCAACGGAATCGTAATAATGAGATTTATGATGCTGTTTTTTTGACTTTTTTCAAAGATTGATTTACGAAAAACTTAAATAACTGGGCTAAAACTGTTCTGATTAAGACTTATGGCATCTCGGTAGAAAGGCATTTTCGCACTATTTTTATTTATGTACAGAAAAAGTCATTCGTGTTCCATTTTTTGTTTGTTTTTAAATACCAACACATCTTAATTCAACTTGGCATGATGTTCGTTCATCCCACCTTTCTCTTTCATCCTTTGAATGAGCTTATTAGCAAAGAAAAAAAGGGTGAGAAAACAGCTTTCCAATGATACCTCACAAGTCTAAACCGGAAGAGTTTAGGTTCAGTTATTCAAGAAGTTTAGGTTCAGTTATACCAATCTTTGAAAAAAGTTAAAAACAGTATCGAAAATCTCATTATTACGATTCCTTTCAAAAATTTTTAAAATTTTTTTTTTTTATATTTTTATGTAAATTTTTTACGCTTGAACCGTTTTGTCATTTGAGGGGATTTTTAAAAAAAAAAACATCTTTAAGAAACAATTTTTATTCATAAAAAACTCAATTTTTCGATGTATTTTCAAATTAGGCCAGCTCGCTTAAATCTTAATATTTTTCCGAAATATTTTGCGGGACGTCTTGAGATATAATAAATTTTATAATTCGAATGGAAAATAAGAACCGATTTTTTTTTTGTATGGGGAGTGATTTAGTCTAATGTACATATAAGTATTGCACTTTCGGTAAAGCATGTAAGCTTTAAGGGATCTAACTGTAATTTCATTACTTTTAGTTTCAGCTAACAAAAAGGCGATTTGCACATACATACATGTCAATGTATGTATGTATGTATGTAACCGAATATTTATTTAATTGTTACAACAAGCCGGTGTTTTAAAGTAATGCCGTTCGTTTATAAGTAAATGTACATAAGCATAAAACATGCATACTCACATACATATCTACTCCCTTATCAGCTAAAATTCAGGTGTTTTAATGGGCAATAATTGCTTCACATATGCACATGCTTGCATGTGGACATATACGTACATACATACATATAAATATGCCAAAAATATTTGAGATAAGTTAGTTACTTTGCTACTGTGTCATTCACTGTGTTTATTTTATGGATAGACTAATGAATGGCACCCTGAAATTGTGCATATGGAAACTGTGCGTGCATACGAAATAATGCAAATGAAAAAAACCCGAAATAGTGCATATATGCACAGTTTCGACTCAAAACCGAAATAGTGCATACATTAATACGAACTTCTTTCTGCGTAGGCGGCCTTCGGTCATGTTTGATAAAAACTGTTTTATGAAAAAAATGCAAGTTTTTTATACAAAATATAAATTTGTACGAATGTCCGTATTACTCACTAAAATCCTTTTACAACTTAAAAATAATTGTTACGGCATAGAATCAGTTACACTTTACAATAAAACACAGCGTTAAAACTCTGTAGAGAAACAAAAATGGTAGTCGTAGATGGGGCCTTGCTATATTCAGGTAACGTTATGTGTGTATTTAAATTTTCTAATTTTATTTTGCTCTATTCTGTATATTTACTTTTTCATACTATTTTTTTCTACTTACAAACGGCTTCCAAGAATTATAATATTTTGAATTTAACAACGTACAATTGCCCCACGGTGCACAGTGGTCTGAGTCCCAAATACAGGTGGAAAGGTCGGAAAATCGAACTCTTTTTAACCGACTTCCAAAAAAGGAGGAGGTTATCAGTTCGTCGGAATCTCTTTTTTTTATTTTTTATTTTTTTTTATTTTTTTTATTTTTTATGTATGTTACCGCATAACTTTGCACCACGTCAACCGAGAATTCTTTTTGCAACGGAAAGGTAGTCCCATACTAATTTGGTTTAGATCCGATCATTGGATCATGAAATATATAGATATATATATATTTTTTTTAAGTCGGTTTTTTTTTTGCTAAAAATTACTTGTTTAATTTTTTTTGTATTCTTATGTTTGTTTATATCATATCAGTATGTTAACTTGATTTACACATTATAAGAGGGTGTAAACTATTTTATTCTATTTCCAATGTTTGTAAATTTGTATATTACAAATTTCAAAATGTCAAAAGATAAATTGTGCGAGTTAGTTCGAAAAATTATTTATGGGAGAATATTTAATAAGTTTTAAGCTTTCCATAACCATTAAGACTTTTTTACATTTTGCCCTGCTTTTTTTCCAGCGCATTTTGAGACATTTTTAAATATTAATAACTGCCATAAGAAGTACTACCTTTACTCCTATTCGAAGCCTACACAGAAGATAACGACGAATTTTACTTTCAATCTATCTTTCTAATCTTCATTATTGATAAAATTTCTTACCAATTCGACTATTCAAACCACGGTTGCTTAGTGTGTTATCGTGTGAAAAATTACAAAACTAAAATTTTATTCACAATGAAATGCTTTATAGTTTAACTATACAAAACCAATTATCTGACATTACAATCTCTTAGCTCACTTTATTTTAAAAGTCTTTCCAAATCCATTGCAATTTCAAAATTCGAAATTAAGATTCGAGATTCGTAATTAGCGATCCCAAAAACCCCAAAATACCCTGTTTCGATAAAGTTTACTGATTTCTTCATTTTTGTGCTCGCCATATTGGATCCGCCAATTTGAATTTTTTGACTTCAGATTCGTACTCAGCGACCCCAATAATACTAGGTATATAGAAACAAAGTGGTGTCAAATTGTGTTAAAGCGTGTTTGAGCAATTAGCTTTGTCCATCTAGATTTGGATTTCAGACCACTGTGCCGCGATTTCAACGAGGCTCCCCTCGTATGCACATTCTCAATGTGCGAAAATTTGTATTCGTTTTGCGGTAGCCCCCAAATATTTCTGAAGTTGGTAGGGTGGAACTAACGCTTCGCGAGACTATCTCTAAATTTTTCTGCAGCAAAATTTTAGTTGAAAATATCAAACATAAACGCAAGTTACTTCAAAAATACCCAACCCTGCAAAATGTTGCTCGGAATCAGTCTCCATGGGGTATAATTGGGCATAGGGATGGGTAGTGGGAGTTAAAATTCGATTTTTCCCATATTTCGAACATTTCCCAGTGATTCGATTATACGATTCGAAATTCGGCAATTTTCAACAATTTTTTTCACTGAAAATTTAAAAGTTTTTTATTTGAATTTGATATGGAAACTGATAAAGAAATCATTTTCCACTTAAATTGCTTTCGTGAAACAGACAGTAAGAAAGATAACTTAAATCAAAAAAAATATTGAATTGAACCTATATTAGTGTGATTACTTATCCGTATTGCTCTAAATAGCTTCACAATAAAGAAGTTTTTTTTTTGCAAATAATACAAAACAAGGAACGAAATAAAAATTTATCTAAGTAAATAAACGCTGCCGCGACTTAAAAATAAAAACCAAAAAAATATCGAAGAATTTACCAAACGTATTTTTTTAAGTATCAATAATGACATCGTATGATTTTGAGAGTTTTTTTTCTAAATAAAGACGAAATGTTTACGAATGTTTACGAAAAGTTGTTTTTTCCCCATTTAAAAACTTTGAACGCTTTGAGCGACATCCAAATATTTTTTGATTTCAAAATAAAAAAATAAGGGTATATTTTTTCGTTATACAATTGAAAGCATACAAATTCCGACTTTACTTTTATATGTACATGCATTTTTGGACCACCCTAGTGTGCATACATGATTACTCAAAGGCACAGGGTACCGTAATTTCTTAAATTTCTCTCAGCAGAAATCAGAGAGCTGTTTGCGTCTCAGCTATTTTGAAGAGCCTAAAAAGAGGCAACGAATTTCGCATTTAAACTTTTACCGTCAACTGCGGAAATGATATTACGGATGAGAAGTCCCTGGGTGTGTTATTTGTTTTCAGCGTCTCAGGGAAGAAAATTTGTATGTTTATCATAAAATTAATATTTTTTATTAACATCTTTACAAATAATTAAAAAATATTTCGCTACTTAAATCATAACATGTAGCAAAAAATAATTACATAAATATTTGTAGAATTTTCTGTTGACTAAAAGTATCAAAGTTAAATTATTTATGCACACAAACATGTGCTGCGATAGTAGCAAAACTCAAAATGACATTGTTTGCAACTTGTATACTTACTTATTTATTTTCAATAATTTTCATTTTAAATATAGTTCGATCTATAACAGGAACTACATAAATAAAAATTTCAAAGCTTGCACAATGTTTACAAAAATTAATCAAGCTTAAAGAAAAATTGCATCAAAAATTTAAATTTTTAGAAAATTTTCAAGGATGCAAGGATTTGTAGCCCATCCAATTTTAAAGTGCAAGTTTCAAATCCCTACAAATTACCATTGATTTTTTAGATTTTTTGTGTTTGTCAAGGGTGTCAATTTTGAAATTTTGATGTAATTTTTTTTTAAGTTTGATTAATTTATGTTAAATTTGCGCAAACTTTGAAACTGTTATTTATGTGGTTTCCGTTATGGATCAAACTGTATTTTATATGAAAATTATTAAAAATAAATAAATAAAATAAATTTTTTGACCACAATATAAAAACCAAAACATATAACAGATAAACTTATTATATAAAACATGTATGCGGGGTACTTAAGTATACGATATTTATGAAATAGATTGTAAAATAGCACACACGCTAAAGGTAAAATCAATATTTATATGGGTAAGTATGTATATACACTTATGTACAAACAAAATGGCAATCGCAATAGTTATACAAAATGCACAAAGATAATAAAAACTTAAAATATTTATCCTAAGTTAGACTGAGCTAAACGAACCACAACCTACTTAAGTACATCACAGCGTTACTACTGCTGCTTGGCTGGCCGACAAAACTACGCGTATAATAATTTGCCACACACTTAAAAAACAAGCCTATCAAATTTAAATACATATACATAAAATAAATATAGCTGCAGTCTATGTGTTTAACGCTCTCCTTCGTAAGCCTCATTGAAGTGCCCATTTCCTCTATTGCCGATGTAGGTCTCTCGCTCGGCTTCTCTTTGCTTGGAGATATTGGGCGTAACCACTACTTGATTAGCTTCAGGATCCTCGCCGTGCTCCACATATTTGTATGGAATAGTGAGTAAGACGAAAATGAACATGTCGACAATCATAAGTGCGGCAAAAAGCGCAAATTCGGCAGCCTAAAGTGATCGAATTTTGTTAGCTAAGAACTGCGACGAACAAAAGACTTAAGAAGCAAACCTGTGAGTCGAAGAATTTCAGTTCAGCAATAACAACTACCAACATATTGCCGATGGAGACGGACAGTAGCCAGCAGGCCTGCAGGACGGACGTCATACTCGGTGGCGCCTGCGTATATGAAAATTCCAAACCCGTCACGGAGAACATGATTTCGGCTGCTGTGATGACGATGATCTGCGGTAGTTGCCACATAATATGAATGCTATTGGGCGGTGTGATGATGTGCGATTTTGAGGTCTACAAAAGCAAAAGAAAGTTATTAATGCACAATTAAAACAAAAAAAAACAATTGTCATACATGGCAAAAAGTCATTTGATACTCACAAAACCATCTCTGGCATTGCCATGCACCAGCAGCGCATATACACCGCCACCCTTCGTATTTATGCTTGCGATTTTCTTGTTCGCCACTTGCAACTCGCTTTCACCATTTGCAACATTCACCACTTGGGTGGCATTGCGAAAGACCAATGGCACTGCCGTCTCTACTGCGTCGGTTAAAGTGATGGCACTCTCCTTGTCCGGCACATTCAATAGCACGCGTACAATTGGATTACCCAGCTTTGGCTTAGCCGATGAGTCTACGAACTCTTGCATACCTTCGCCAGAGAGAAAGTAGCTCGTCTCCTTGCCAGGTGTCAGTCGGAAAATGCCCGAAAAGTTATTGCAGCGATCGCTTGCCGACGTTGCGTTGAATGGATAAAGAAGTGGCTGTGCCACGGACAACGTCTTGCCCTCCCACAGGCCAAGCGGTTCAACAACACTTGGACGATTCGGTAGCTCTGTGGCAAAGCGATAGGCACAAGGCATACCATTGTAGATGCGCAAATTAGCCTCGAGCGCCGCCGGTGGCATTGGATCAACCTCATTCAGTTTGACTTCGAGGAAGGCAGAGAGCAGGAAAGCAACGGCAGCCAATAGACCGCCAAGTGTGAGCTTTTGCAATGGTCGCTTAATGCCCAGCTTTGCCAATATCGGATAGAGTACATAGGTGAACAGCGGAATCATGCCCAGAATGAGTAATGGGTTGACAACTTGCATCTGATCTGGCTTTATTACATAACCGAATGTTTCACCATCCATACGCTGCGCCTGGAATGTCCAACGTGAGCCCTGCTGATCGAAAAGTGCCCAAAAGACGGGGAATGGCAAAAACAGCACTAGAATCTTCAGCAAAACCTTGGTGTCGGCCACCATCTTTTGACCCGAAGTCGGCTCTGCATAATCCAGCCAGTGCTTGCGTGGGTTCGTCTGACGCTCACGTCGCCAACCGCCAATGGCATCGGAAATGCATTTCGATACGCCGAATATCATATTGCCAGCAGGTGGCTTAACAACATACAATTTCCGGCCAGCAACAAAGATCACTACGGAGAGCAACATCAGCACAGCTGGCACACCGAAGGCCAATGAAAAACAATTTTTATCACCGAAGCAGTGCACATCCTCACGCAGGATGGGTGTGATTGTGGTGGAGATGGTGGATCCAGCATTAATGGCGAAATAAAAAAGCGAAAAGAAGGTGGCCAGTTGTTTCGCTTGTTCGGGCATGCGGAATTGATCGCCGCCGAAGGCTGAAACGCACGGCTTAATTCCACCGGTGCCGAGCGCGATCAACGTCAGACCGAGTATGGTGATTTCTCTACAAAATAATAGAATTCGAAAATTTAGTATTTTGAGACTTTGCTGAAATTGAGATGTGCTCCATCTGCAATACTCACTTCACGGGTAGGTGCAGCAATGGAATAGCGCCCAGCGACACAATCACGCCACCCAAGGCATACACCATAGACAAATATAGAATGGTTCGGAATTTCCCCAACCAGCTGTCGGCGATAATGGCGCCAACTATCGGAAACAAATACACCAACATGGAGAATATGTGGAAGAGCACAGTCGCCGTATCCTTGTCGTAGTGCAATTTTGTGGTGAGGTACAGCACGAGAATCGCTAATAAAAAAGGGAAAAGTTAATAAAAATAAATGTTTTCGTATTGGGTGAAAGTAAGCAGAGTTCATTGACTGATTCTTACTTCGCAATCCATAGTAATTGAAGCGTTCACAGAACTCATTGCTGATAATGAATGCCACCGATTTGGGATACTCCGTTGGCTGCAGAGAAAAAAAGAATAACAAAGTGATAAAGAGAGTTCTTTTTTTTGGGTAGTTAATATATATTGCTAAGAGTGTGTGTATGTATGTCAACAGTCAAGTAATGGTAAAAGACAATAAGTATGCACATACATATAAACATTTGTTGGGGTAAACAATTTTCTGTTTTTGCAATTTGCTTGGTGCGAGGCGCACAAAAATGTGGTATTTTATAACAATTAAAACTGGTTTCGGTACTTGTGACCAAATGTTGACTGGCAATGAATGATGAAAACAGTGGCAAATCTTACAATGAAACGAAAAAAATTTATTTGCACAACAGCGGCACGCATACATATGTATGATTATATCTTAAATAAAAAAAAGTATTGTTGTTGATGTTGGCAAGTTGATGATTGATTGCCAGATATGTGAATAATTGAATGTAGCTGATAAATGGCGAAAAAAAATTAAAATTTGGTGATCACACATTTTTACTTTGCGTTTGTGCCAGCTCCTCGTACAAACTGTGGTCTAAAGTTATACAGCACCTACAAATGGTAGACGCTTTTTCAAAGCAGAAATGCAATCGAGGGTTTGTCATTAACTATCGAGGTTTAGTAAAACCGCAAAACACTAGGCTAGCTCGGTATGCAAAATGTTAGTTCTTCCTAATTCTTTTAATTACAATGTCTGAACACAAAAAAAAAATATGAATAATGAGCTTCGATTAAAACATATTTGCAGCTACTAGTATTTCTACCTTACAAGTGCATGTGTCAGCATGTCTCATTATTGCTTGATGGAATAATTGGCAAATCTAATTACAAAAGCTGATTACAAACGTAATGCAATAGAAATTTTCCTATTTCTAACAACAGATGGATTTAAATACAAATCAGAAGGGTAAAACGTTGACGGATTTAGATGGAAAACTAATTAAATATTTACATATACACAAGTATAAACTTGCTATGTGAGCTTTTCATAACCGCAGCAGTAAATCACTCATACAACAACAACTAGCACTTGTATTAACCGCGCAACAAACACTGTGTTTCATTGAAACAAAATTCCAAAAAACATTTTTCACAACTTTACAACGAAATTAGATATTTTTTCTCTTTTGCGAGACAATTTTCTCACTTCGGTTTGCTAGGCATCTCAACGGCTCAAAAACGCCCAAGCCAAGCTCTTTTTTGCAAATACACACATGTACGTGTACATATGTATGTATGTACATTAAACCAGTGAACACTCAATTTCAGCACCAAAAAATGTAACCCAATGAAAACTAAAACAAAACCTAGCCCCTGTAAAATTTTAAGCTTTTGTTAAAAAGGTGCTTTATATTCACAACTTTGAATGCGCGTAAAAACTTCCTATAACTTTCGAAATGAAAATATTGCATAACTTGAAAGACTTAAGGCGAATTAATGCACATAAAATAGGCGTAAATGAATGCTTTGCCTTAAACAAAAAGTACATAAAACTACTTTTTTCAAGTTATTAATTAATAATTCGGAAAGTTGTCAATAAACTTTCAAATTGTATGAACTTAGGTGTGCTAGTAATAATATGGATCTTCGCCTTTCGTTCTGAATTTGAGTTTAATTTGGCCTTCATAATCCGTTTTTATTAATGTTGGACTGTAATGCTTCTATTTACGTAACTATTTTGCATGTTAATTTCAATAAAATCCGACCATAATTACAATATTTAGAACTGTAGTACTTTATCAACTTTGGCGTTATCCATTGAGTCAATAGTATACAAGTATTTACCTTTCAGTAACCAAAACGTTTCCTAAATTTAATTCGATTTGCATTATATATCTGTATATATGCAAATAATACCACAGCGGCCAATAGTGTGCTAAATGCACTATTTTTGCGACAAATTTGAATCTGTCGAGAACTAGGACAAAAAGCGAAATAAATGTAACGTTATTGTAATTTATTTTGAGATGGAAAATTCAGAAAAAATAATCTCGTTGGGTTAAAAATTACATTGACTTTCAGAAATAGAGGCTATTCTTTTTTGCTTTTTTGATCATAAAGCAGTATGCAAGGAACTTACATATATTTGTGCCGTTCTTCCGTCTCAAGGAATCAGCGTTCATTGTCGAATAAATCGAAAAACACATCTTAAGCTTTTTTTTTT
>NW_023458556.1:9027088-9031631 GCF_013731165.1 Rhagoletis pomonella | reverse complement strand
TGGCATAACCCGTTTGTTATACGCATATATTTAATGGTTATTGTACTTCAAAATACTTTACATATTTTGTCACCCCACTGCTCCGTCAAACCTCTTCTAACTCACCCGTTTTTCAATTTGGCTTTTGTTTTGCTCAAGCTCTGCGATTTCTTCGCACTCAGCAGCGTTTACCTTCTCAATCACATCAGCCATTTTGTTGTGAGAATAGTTTTATACTTGACACTTAAATGTTTAGTATACAATAACTAACTGATATATTTATTTGATAGAAAACAACTGCGTAAAATGAGCACATCTATTTAAGAAACGGTTTGTTAACAACGCACACGCGTTAAAAAAAAAAAAAATCACCCGAAAAAGTAGCCACTGCAACGAAGAAAAAGCTATGAAATAACACTTTGCAGGCTGTCAAATAAATCATCAATCAAAGTGAATGAAAATATACATATAAATATTAGCTCTTCTCCCTCGCTTTAAGCTCTAGTCGGTCGATCTTAACGGCTCCGCGTTCAAAGACAGACTGTAACGGCACTGCGCATGATTGACGCGGTTAATATACAAATGTGTACACTCGATCTCTCGCAATGCTCAGCAAAGTGGCTTTGACATTTTTGCTTTGAGACAAAAGCTTTTTATTCTTAAAAAAGTTTAAAGTTTGCTCCCATTACTGCTTTACGCAGTTTTTGTCCTATCGTCATTAGCAAACCGCCGACGAACGTTTAGTAAATAGAAAAGGTGAATAAAAAAGCGCAAATAAATAAATAATAAAATATCCAAAGCTCAAAGGCAAAACTGAAAGCGAAATTTAAGAATCGCGCGCTCAAAGCTGTGCTAATATTTGTAGTGCGCACTGTGATTTCAGCCTTACGTTAAATTGACTTCATGAAGTATATGTAAGTACATATGTACAGTGTTGAATTATCGTTTTGGACCAAATTTAAAATGTTATTGTTTGCCACTTATGTTTAAATATTCATTAGTTTTTAAGATTTTCCAATTAAAATACAGTTCATTTCATAGCAAATGCCAGCTGAAAAGCTTGTAGTACACTGAAAAACAAAAAAAAATTTTTGTTCAAACTTTTGTTAAAACATTTTGAGCTATACGATTTTACAGCCCTTTCAATTCTAGTGAAATAACATGCAAGTTTCAAATAGCTAAGAATTACCGCTGATTTTTTAGAATCTTTTTGCGCATTTGCTTTCATATAACGTATAAACACAATTTATGCTTATATGGAAGAAAACTGTAACACCTTCGGCAAAAAAAAAAAATCGAAAAAATCAGCGGTCATTTTTATCCATTTGAAACTTTCACATCAGCCAAAATTTAATGGGCTTTAAAATTGCATTCTCCAAAAAAATTTAACACTTCTGAGAAAATACTTGGGAATTTAGGTGAAAAGTTTTAAGCTTCGTATTTGTTAGGGAACGAACTGTATTTTAATTGAAAAAATCCTAAAAATTTATAACTAAACATAAATTAGTCCAAAATGATATGTGCAACACTGTATGTATAGGCGTCAGAATTAAAAAAATTCCCGAAATCTTAACGAAATCTTTAGGAGTATCTAATTTCTGTAACGATTTATTTTACGATTTTTCATTTATATGAAGTGGTTGACACGAACTCGTAAAGAAATTTCTGTACGAAAAATAAAGAAAATTTTGAAAAAAAATCTGCAAGAAATTGTTTACATAGATAGCAACAATATTTTCACTGCTTTACCGATTTTCTTCAGAAATTTCGTAAAAGATTCAAAGTGTGCACAATTTATTTCAGTTTACAAAACTCGATAAAAAATCGTTTGATATCATTACAAACTCTTTAAAATTACACTACAATTTAGAATACTCTGAAAAAATTGTTTGAAGGGCACATAAAATTCAAAATCCACCGGAGATAATTACATTTGCCCTGTATGTTTCACACACATATGTATATATATAAATCCCCAGTACTGAAAGAAACGAATTTAAATATCCATGTTTAACCAGTTTAACCACCACAACTGGTTGAAGATCTGAATTTCTTCCCTGGAACGAACTATTGACTTTAATATGTCGATATCCTAAAATGCATTTGGCTTAAAGCACTTCAAAGTCAATATGTTTCTTTTGCAGATGTCTTTTCCATCCATTTAAAATTACTTAGTATTAGATGCTGAAATTGTTAATTGCCCAAAGTTAGATGATTTTTTAACGAATATTGAATTATTTGCAAAGATATGTATGAACAGTGTAAGCATTTGGTTTATCTCAATTAGGCTGCTAGGTGATTATACATCAATTTAAGTAGAAATTTAAGTAGAAATAAATTATTTTTTCCGAGGTAATTGGTTGAACTATGCCGTACTGGGTATAGATACTATACGTATGTATGTATGTATATATGACTGTCGGAGAGTAAGAAATAACTTGTAGTAATATATTGGAGCAAAAGAAATAATTTTAGTTAACAAATGATTCTACATGTCTTCGATTATAAATCATAGAAAGACTTGAATTATCCTAAAACCCGTGGCACATTACACAAAAACTCAAGAAGGCGCCACGGCTGCGCAAGCGCTGTCACATTGGAAGGAAAAAAGAAGATTTTAAAGCTGTGTAGCAGCCAAATGTTTTATTATTTTATTTTTTATTTTTTTGCCTTAATTTTTCTCTGTAAATAAGATTATATCTTATTGTACTAATGTTTATATGTATAACATGTAAATAAATGAAACTGAAACCGCTGCATGCAGTACATTGGCCCCTTACTTAATCTCGAATTGAGTGTGACTAAATGTTTACTTCCTTCTTCCAAACAGATGACACACATTCACAATAATAACATCTAAATGTTATTGTTGTTGTTATTTAGAAATCTATTGCTTTAATGATGATGGTCATTAGTTGAAATGTTGTATTTAAGGTCGAAGAGTAAAAAAAGGGAAAAAAGCGAAAAACGTGCATTCCGGGCAATGAGCAAACCACACACATCGCACGTTAGGTAAAGCTAGTCAATTACTTAGGTGTATATGTATATGTACTTAGGTCAATTTCTAGAAATCGAAGATGATTTCAAAATATTGTATGGACTCACTCCAGCAACGACGTTGGCGTTGACAATAAAATCAAGTTCGCAAACAATGCAACTGAATTCAAATTAAATTATGTATTTAATTGGCTGGCTGTCAGCTTCAAGGTACTATAAATAAGAGGCAAATGGTGGAAGTGGAAAAGTATTTACGCACATATGTAAATGTGTATGTATGTAGAATAGTACTTGATGAAGCCAAGTGTAATGGGTAGAAGATGTTCCGGAAGTGATTAGAATTAATATCATTTACGAACGAGGCAATGATCTGGGTTCGAAGTGACAAAACAGAGTTAATAAGCCTATAATTCCAATATACATATATATGTACACATAAATACTTAGAATATGTGAAAGAATGGCGTACATATTTAAAAAAAAAAATACCAAAAAAGGAAGAAAAATGGCTTTAAAAGTGTTGAGACGAGCATCGCCTACAATTTTTGGTGCGCGTCTAAATGTCATAACACAAATGGAGGTGTCTACAATTTTACACCGCCTCTGTATGTGGAAGGTTTTTAAAAGAAGCCATTGCCTGTCAACGGACGACCAGCCTTTTAAATTTTGGATCGGACGGAAGTTCGCACCTCTCCACCACTCAGCTTCGATGGCTATGCACTTTTTACATAACAGACATTTTTCACATGTGTATCATTAATTATTCTTCGGTGCTAACTTTTGTAAAAATTTTGGCGCTCATGTATGCCGCGCACGATTTGCAACACTTATTTTTGATTTTTTGTATTATAATTTCTTTTTGGAATAATCGAATTTATCGTGAGCACAATACGTTTTATACATCGTCATCTGAAATGCAAACAGACGTAACAACATCGCAACTGAAATGGAAAGAGTCATGCCTAATATTTATATATTTTTTTCATAAAATGATGTCGAGAGTTGTGATTCGATGACATCCATCATATAAATCAAAAAATGAATTTCGACTTTTTTTACTAGTTATGACTTTTTACATTTCTGCGATGATGCTTGTTACGTCTTTTTTGCATTTCAGGCGACGATATGTAAATACATTTCTGTTTTATTGTAAATTTGTGTTGGTAATAAAAATTGTGTGAGGAATTGTGAAAGAATCCCAAATGGTGAATGACATTTTCTTCAATTAATGGCGCTGCAATACTTTTGTAATAATATTTAAGATCGTATGACTGGCGCGAAATTTTGGCTTTAAGAAAATTACGTAAATACATTAGGGCGTAGGAAAAAAATTAAGTGCAACGTATTCCAATCAAAAAATGTCCGTAACATGGAAATTTTAGAAAATAGCTGTACTCAGAGCTAATAGTAGTTATACATCGCATATCATTCGCAGAAAAATTTAGTATAAACTAAAAAAAAGAGAAAATAATAAAAAAATGTATTTGCAGCGAAGTTTTAATAGCTGTGTATCTAACTTAATAGCAAACATTGTATAGCGCACACAATTTTAGGTACGTAAATAGGT
>NW_023458556.1:9004114-9026688 GCF_013731165.1 Rhagoletis pomonella | reverse complement strand
AATATCACCTGCCTAACTTCCGTGAGTGCAGTTGCATTCGGTTTTTTTCTATATTTTTAAGAGCTTGCTATTGGATAAGTATATACCTATGTATGTATGTATGAAGTGCTGACAGAGATGTGAGTTCAGAAAGTACTTCTGTTAATGATAAGCCTAAGTATAACGAACCACGATTTACATACGTAAGTATATACATATGTACGTGAGTCTATTGCATTTTTCGTTGCGCTGGCAAATGTCATTGGCACGTGCATCAATAATGCAGCAGATTTTAGTACAAAGCCTAAATGAATTTCCATTGCAGTGGGAAAAACGCACGTTCCGTAACTTATTTAAGTTAATATGCATTTCCTTTATACAAAGCAGGTATTAACTTAGTTATGCATATAAAAATATTCTTACCGCTTTTTCCGATATTTTCAAGACGCTGCTAACCATAATGACGCTGCTTTGCCGTTAATCGCGAGCGGGTAACAGCAAATTATATATAACAAAATATGTATAAAAAAACACTTGACGTAACAGTACTTAGTTTCGCACTGGGTGTGCTTATTAAAAGAGTTTACAAAACGAAATTACGTTTAAGCGATCATTTACACACACGAAGTACAAAAAAAAAATAAATCGCATTCCAAAATTAAAACCAGTTAAAAAAAGAACACGTGAGATGTTTTTTGTGTAAAGGTTAAACAAATAAAAAAAAACGCCACAGTCTCACTTCTAAAATTTGCGTTCGCTGCAGTTTAAAAAGTTGCTTAAGGTCACAGCACTTTATTTTAACAGTACATATATATGTAAATATAAATAATAAAAATTAAGCGCGTTTTATATATTTTTTTTTTTTTTTTTTTTTAGCAAGAGTCACTAAATTAAAAACACATTTTTGTACGGCATTGAAACTCAAACTAAAAAAAAAGAACTGCTTATGTTTGTTCTTAATAGTAATTCTAAAGCAATTTCTTTGGCGGACTGCAACCGTCAGCACCGCTCAACACTTGTTACACGAATAAAGCTGCAAACTGCAATCGCCGCTTTAAAATGGAAACACAACAGCATCATCAATAGAGCGGCAGAGCTTTAGCAGCAGCGACTACGACAATAAATAACATTGATGGCGACAATGACTGCGGCAGCGGCAGCGGCAGCGGCGTCGACGCGTTGGCATCGTATTGTGTGTTGGCAGGTGCCGGCGCTGCAGGCATGGACTCACTCACTCAGCACACAGCCTCCCCACCCACAATCAACAGTATCTATCTATGTAGTTTTAGTGCGCTCTTCGAAATAATTTCAGCTTTGCGCTCTTGTGTTTCACTTTCGCCTATTCAAAATTTACTCAATTATTTACTCTGTTAAATAATGCAACTCGCGTACTCGGTATGCAAGAAATATTTAGTTGATATTGCTTTTGGAGACTTAACTTTTGTTGTAGAAATATGTATTAATTTGAGTGTTTTAACTATCGAAGCTTAATTGAGTATGCTTGGGTTTCGTTGTTTTGAGCTTTGTGTGAGTCGTGCGATCAGCTTGGTAATTGCAATTTGGAATTCGCACGCTCAGCAGCACAGATTCACAGAAATTTATAGTGGTTTGGAAAAATGCTTTTGTAATCATAATTATGAGAACAGCATTCTACAAACATGTGCCTATAGACTCGTAAGACTTTTATGAGAGGATTCTTTCATAAAAGATTTTTATTAGGAACAATTGGAGATTTTCAGGAAATCTCATATTGGAAAACATTATGGACGAAAACTTTTTTTTCATAAATACATGTGTATGTATATGCATGCGCAGGTGGAAAGCCATGTAAAACCAACATTATTCATTACTAGTCTAGTAATGGTCTCTTTGTGAGTGTCGTTAGTTATCAGTCTATACAGTGTCGGGTCCAGTTGAGTTGTAAGTCTTCGTGGAGGTTCCGCTTCCAGCAATGGTGTTGTCTACCGAATGCTGTCTGTGCTTGCCGCTGTTAAGGATGTTGCCTTGCCGTCTTGGTGGTGGCGTCGCGGGTGATAATTGCAGATACTGAGCTCTTCAACAAAGGCCGCTGCCACTTGACCCTCCACGGCTGAAGCGCAACCCAGAACGTATGCAAAAGTGGTACCAGGCAAAGGAAGTAATAGCACTTGACTGATTTCAAATTAGGGTATATTCTGGATTGAAACACGGCGCAGACGGTGTAGGGGCGACCATGAGCTGCTGGTAAGCTCTCATAGGGGAGTTGCAGCAGTATGAAGATTGGGGAGCGCATTTTGAGTTTTGTTGCCCAGGTGAGTTCGGTGAAGCCATGGAGACCCCAGTGGTGTTGGGATTAACCGGCGCTTTGCGTAGATAGTCAGTCGCCGTGAAGACTGTGGTTGCCGTTTGGCTTGAGCAACATGGGGCCACAAAATGAGTGGTCAATTAGTAGTGCGGCCTATGGCCTGAGCTTCTCGTCTTTAGGTGACTCTGTCCCTTTGCAGTATTTTGCATGTGATTATCCTAAAAACCTGCCATAGCCAAAATAAATGGCAAGTATAAAATTAAGTTAGTTCATTTGTGGGGTTAAAAAAATCGAATTCACCGTTACAAAGAAGCATTGATTTTCGTCATTTCATGCCTAGTGGAAATTCGGCATTAGGTATTATATTTTTTTTTATCCTCTTCGCTGTTGGATTATTATGTATTCTTCATTTTACCAAAGCTCAATGCAATTTGTGCACCTAATCTTTATTTCTTTTACGACAATTTAGTGAATACGTCAATTGCAATTGTAAAAAGAAAATACAAACAACTTTATCCATATACATAAGTATATGCTAAAGTAATAAAATTATTGTTATCACTGGTCATGTTTGATGGTTTCCTTTGCTTTACAAATTGCTCATATCGTTGGCTCAATTTGCCGCCTGACGAATTGCCATTTGACGGACAATAGAACCGCAGTGCGCCGGTTTGCTTGCCGGTTGACGATCGTTATTGACTTTGAACTTTTTCAATGAAAGTGCACTACCTATATGTATGCCAGATGCCAAACGCATAAATAACTACATATACATACATATACATATATGCATATATTTGCATTTGTTGTGTTTTTTTTTTTCTTTTATTGTTGTGCCGGCATCAACAACACCCATGTCACTTTAGATGCGCATCTTTTTTGTTGTTGCAGTAACAATTGCTTTAATGCGCTTGAAGTGGGTAAGGTGGATGTGTGGGTGTGTGACTATAAATTTACATCTTTGCTGTTGTATAGCTGTGTGAGTTTGTGTGAAAAAGTGCAATGAATTGAGCTGTAGATCTCAGCGTAATCACAATTGTAGCTGGGCGTAAAGTGTGCGATTTGACAGAGGCTGGGGCAAGCTGTTGAATTGGCTGCGTCACTTGACAGTCATCGCATTAACAATTTGTATTTGTAATTGAGCGCTCACATTTTAATTTAATCAAACAATTTTCTCACAGTTTTTAAAGGAAATTGAGCAGATTAGAGCTGCAAGTTTTTGAGCTCTTGATTGGGTTCTAGGCGATCAAATAAAAATATGTTTTTCTAAACATGTATAAAAATCGACTTTTTCGAAAACAAAATCCACAGAATTGAAAAAATTTTTTCAAATTTTTTTTTATGGTATTTAAGTAAGCGAGTCGACAACTATTTAAATATGTACATCTACTTTTTCATATTAATCTCAAGTTCTCCTAATTATTGTGATGACTTAATGCATCAAATTGAATACATAAATATTTAAGGAATTTTTGCAAATAAATCTTGTACATAGTGTATTAGTAATGTTTTGCAATACCAGTTGCATGATTCATAATTTATTGGCTATTGTAAAAAATTCAGCTGATACTATAGTTCAGCTGGTATTCAATAATCGAAGACAATAAATGGTTAACATTGAGCAACGGCAGTATGATAGAAAAAGGGTGAGTTTTTGGCGAAATCTCAGATCAGTTCTTCAACAAAAGACAGAAAAAATTGAATTACAACTCGATTAGACCCAAACAACAATCAAAACGACCAACTCGGATGAGCAATAGTGGGTTAGAAGGGCCATTAAATTTTATTATAAATAAATCACTAAAAACAAGATTAATGATAAGCGTAGTTTTATACGAAATTTTTCAAATAATTTGGATCAACTTGTGACCAAATTAGGAAAATTTCCATACAGTGTAAAAAAAAAAGTTGACATTTAGGGTAAAAACGGCAGGGAGTCCAATATACTAGAGCCCTCACTCTTTCATACCGCAATCGTGTCTTTTTTTATTCTTCTCGCTATGTTGCACAGTGTTATTTATACACTCAAAACATCGAATTTTAGAGATCTACATCTTAACTAAAAAAAAATAAATAAAACAGCCTCTCAATATGTTTGCAACTTTTAAATGGAGTTCTCAGGGAAACTGGAATAACCCAGCCATTTAAGGCTCTCCTTCAAACCGATGTACTATGGGTAATTTGGCCCATTTTTGTGAGAAAAAATATTTACGAACAAAAAAGTAGCGTATTTAAAAAACATAAATTTTTATGTGATTATTATACGATTTCTCACAAAAACAAACTCTTAACCCTTGACGATCGATGAGCCTAAAGGGGTCACTTTTTAATTGTTAGTTTTATTGAAAAAGTTTGTATGGAGATTTTATCTAAATATTTGTATTAAACAAGCCACTTTCTCAGCAATCGCAAAAAATCGCAATATGAAATTGGCGGATTAAACTCAAAAGTCTTCGTTTTACACGCTTTGGTAGTCTAAAAAGGATCAAATATGACCAACATTTTGAAAGCAATTTTAAAGTAATTTTTTATATTTTTATTTTATTTTTGTTAACTTTTTAGATAGTAATTTACTTAAACATTTTTGCTCGAAAGTAGCTAAAACAAACAGAATACAAAATCGATTCCAATATTTCACTCACAGACAACGAGTTTGACAACCCTCCTAACCAGTCATTCGTTGATCGTTTTTTAACCGACTTCACAAAAAGGAAAAGGTTATCAATTCGTAGGAATATTTTTTTATGTTTGTTACCGCAGAACTTTGGACTCTTTTGATTTCTGAAGTTTTTTGCTTAAAAATTACTTGTTTACAAAATCATACGCTTGAAGTTTTCTTAGGGCGGTATTATCACTTGCGAAGCGCATCACCTTTTCGAAGCGAATAGTTTGGCGAACGCAACTAAAATATGCATTAAAAGTGTTTACTTGCACCAGCCTGTGGAAATTCCTTCTCTGCCTCTTAATTCGCTTCGCCAAACCGTTCGCTTTGCCAAATTCATTCGCTTCGCAATCAAATACTAATGACGTAAAAGTTTGCGTTTTTGTAAATACGAAAAATTACGTTTTGCCACCAAAACTGCTCAAATTACCCACAATGCGAGGTATCGGAAAGCATTCTAAAATACAAGTGTGAGATACTATATACATACATAGATTCTTATGTAGCTTATAGTGAATAATAATTTCGCTCGTTGCAGTCTTTGCAGTCAATTGCTTCTATGTAGTACTATTTGTTTGAAATGCATTGTTATCGCCTTATCTTGGCATCGAGTGCATCAAGTTGCAATGCAAGTGAAATTGAAAAAATGTTTTTATACACTCTGGTATGAACAAACATACATACGTTATATATATTTACATGACTGCTCGTAGATGAATTAATTTCGCAAACACGATCAATGACACTGTCAATTAAGTACATAGCATCGAATGATAAGTGAAATTGATTGTTTGCATGCAGAGAAACTATTAGCGAATAATTAATTAACAATTGCATCCGCACATTGACTCTAATATTAAAAATTATATTGCTCCTTAGTTATTTTGAATACTCACCAGTCGATCGAGCTCCATGAAACAGGAATAAATGCTTTGGCTTCTGAGCTCTTCGATTTCGGTTTCTGTGCAATTGCCACCAAAACAACGTGGCGTAAACAATCCGGGACCTAGTATGTACATGAAGAAAACTTTTCATAAAAAACAAACTTTTAAATTGTTTAGCTAACCATGGCTTCGTCTGGACGTGCGTCCTGTTCTTAGCTCATCAGTTGAGGTAGTCGAAGGCTCTCCGCGCAAGCAGCCGCAGCGATTCGCATTGCACAGTTGTCCCAGCAGACAAGTGGCTAAGGGATTTTCAGAGTATACATTTGCACAATAAATTTCATACAGAATTAAGAATTTAACTAGAATTTATTTATGTTTACCTTCATTTGATTTTTCGCTACGTCTTGACATCGTACTACTTTTTTATTTACATTATTTTTTTTCACTCAATATACATACATACATAACAAACAACAGACAATCAGACAACGCCTGGGAAAAACTCAAGTAGTTAAGTTCCAGTTAAATATTTTTTCTTTCACTCAGCAAGAAACAAAACATTTGTTCTGTATTGTTTTCGTTAAACGGAAAATAGAGGCACCATAAATGGGAACTATGAGATTTAAAAATTCCTGCTTTAGTATACATACATACATATGAACGTAAGTATGACAAATGCGCCTTTGTGATCTACCAGGTAGCATAAAAATATTTGATATTTGAAAAACGGGATGTGCTCACATATTTAATGCGCTTAGATAATTCAACCAATCGAACGTGTAAAAAAATAGCGTCTAGAAATGCACGAGTTGCGTTTAATCGGAATTCGAATAGCAGTGCATGGTTATGGGGAGCATTTAAACCTGGCACTATCTCTCATGCCTATGCTTATATACGTACATATGTTTATAAATATGTATGTAAATACCCATTGAGTTCATTAAACTCCTAGGTAGGGGGAAAAGTGATGAATATATTGTATTTAAATTTGAGTAGCAATAGACTGTGTTTTATATAAAATGTAGTAGGTATATAATCACAGCTAAACTTAGCATTACTTACGCAGAAAATAACTGGAATTACGAAGAGTTCAGCATCGCTGTGCAGGGGAATATGCAGCATACGTGATAAAAGGACTTTCATATATGGCTACGTAGGATGACGTTGAGCTCAACTTTTAGTCCCGTCGGAACTGCGAGTCCTTCCCACGCCCATGCATTTCGTAGTCAGACGAGGTTTACTACTAGTTACCAGTCTGAAGTGCACGGAAGTTTTCTCATTTCCCGTTATGGAAATTTTATAATTCGAAAATTCCATAAAACTAAAACTGGGACAGACAACCACTTCGGATTGCCGCTTATAATTTAGCAAGGCTATAAGCAAATATTAACCAACCAACTCACTCCTACATTTCGATTCGTCGAAAGGCTATGACATTGGTAAACTAAGCTTAAAAGTGAGTGTTTATCTCTCAGACTCTTCTAGCTTCTTCACTGGCGCTTTTAATTTAAGGGCAACTCCTTCTATCACCTGGCCGAAGGAGGTCAACCTGAGCTTAGGCATAAGTGTTGGTGACACAACATTTTCGACCGTAAATTATCCGAACATCTTAAGGGTTGCACTTGCCCTCCTTTTCCGCGCACGTTAGCGCAATTGTCAACAAAGTAAAGCGCCGAAAACTCCTCAACGCGCATGTCGGGCGCACTTGAGGTAAAGACAAATTAAAGTTTTTGGCAATATTGATAGTGATTGGTCGGCTGTTCCTAAATCTAGTATACAGCTCCTCGACTGCTAAGATCGGCTTAGGCCAGGTTTAGCTATACGTTGAACCAGACGTATCATAGACAGGTCTTCAATGGCATTAATCGAGTGCCAATCAATCCGTTCGTCATTATCGGTCCGTGAATGCCTTCATCGGAGACCAACCGCCACCTAACGCAGACGAAGTAGTCGAATAGGCAGACGGAGCTCTATTTCCTATATCAAACTATATGCAATATGCGAAGATATACCGCAGGGCACGAATCAACTGGTCTCATGTCAACTCAAACTAAATTATCTACATTTCTCTCCCTATGGGCCGATCACAGTGGTGACAGGTAACAAGATCAACGGAAATAAGGTCAATTGACACTAATTCGTATACTGCTACGAAATAAAGTCAATTGCAATTATTACCTTTATTAAATTTAAGTAGATTCGGGGCGCGGGGTGCCCCGCAGTTTTCCTTTTCGATAACCCATTTAATCGCCCATTTCTAAACAATTGTTTTTTCCTTATTACTTTTTAGGCAAAGATGGAACTAAACGCAAACCTGTCTATTGAAAAATCATGTTTTTCTTTTTTTGTAACAAGTAAATGTGCAGATCCTTACAAAGTCAGACCAATGGACAAAAGAATATTGCTTAGCATTTATGCGCAATTACAAATTTGTACGAGTACACAACTCTTCGCAAAAATTATGACAGCTGTCGACGACAACCATCTGTCTCAATCTTAAGCTGTGTGAACTTTTATGGATATGTTTCATTCATTATATTTATGAATAGGAAAACTATAATTGAATATCAATTGAATGCCCGTATCCGCAACAGTAATCTACGTATTTGTAATGTATTTACATACATATGTTTGGCGTGTGTGTGTGCCTTTCTATTGTCGTTATCGGCTTGCTGGAATTCTTTGAACATTGGAAATGATACAGGAATGCGATGTACTTATACATACATACACTCTAAAAAATCTGTTTAAAAATGCGACTTTTTGTTTATTTTTTTTTTAAATTTTTGGTAAATTTACACGATGGAAATGTATTTTTCTCGTTTCCACATTTTCGTGTGTCAAAATCCTTTTTGTTAGCGGGTTTGCACAATTCCACGGTGGAAATCAGACAACAGATGTGTATTTTGTAACTTGTACACACTTTCGTAGTAAATTTACGCACACAACAGCAGCTATATTACGCTCTAAAAAGTCCGAAATTTAAACAAACTATTCGTTGAATAATCGAGCATGTAATTTCGCGAATAATAAGGTAGGAAATCAGTAACCTACCTTTTAGGTAGGAAATCTACACAATTTTTTTTTAGAGTGTATCGTCGTTTAAAGTACAAAACCGCGTAGCAACAAAATGCAAAACCGCGTATGTGGGGTTGCATGAATTATTTTCTAGAGAGTAAAAACACTCATATTTCAAAATTATTCTCATTTCTATAAAGCAATCGCATTTCTGGCTAGTATATTTCAGGACGAATGGATAAGGGCTGAGCCAAGAGCTTTGTGTGAGCAGCAAATGTCAGTTACGCGGTTTTGCAGTATAACGCTATGCGGTTCTGTACTTTAAACGACGATATATGCATATGTATGTATGTATTTTTGTAGTTGCCGGTGCTATTGTTTCGATCATTATTTATTGACTTTTTATTAACCTGCTTGTCATTATCATTGGCATTAGTGTTATATATTCGAAATTGAGAAGATTAACTTACGCTTATCGCACACACCACAGCAAGTTTGTGAATAAACTAATGCACGTAATTCGTGAAATTTATTTATCGATTAATTGATAAGGTGGTTTTATTGATTTGGTTTAAAAAAAAAAACAAAAATCGGCCATGGAAACTGACTTATTTCGCTGTGTTTATCTGAAGGCGTCAAGGAATCGAACTATTTATGTGTTTGATGAAAAGTGTTCTTCTTGTGGTACATTTGCTAATCGCAAAGGTATACATATATTAAGTTTTATCTTTTTTTAAGTGGTCGATTTAAATACGACTACTTACAATTGAGTGTTTAAAAAATTTAATTTTACGACGTTCACGTTTAAAAATTATTTAATTATTTTTTTATGAATATATTTCGATAGCTGTATACAATAATTTATTTAATAAACTAAAAGTCGGTAAGTTCGCTGGGATTTGTGGACTTGATCTGCTTTGTAAGTTTATTTATTAACAAAAAAAAACCGATTTGACTCAGCACATATTTCTTTCAAGCATTTATACCACATTTTAAATTACAGTAAAATAGTATGCGAGTCATGATAAAACCGGAAAATTATCCTGAAAAGATGGGTACTTTTTACATATAACATTACCAATATAACAAAATTATTCATAAAAAATGTTTGAAAAAAATTGAGACCAAACGTACATTTCTTGGAGGTCATAATCTCAGTTAATTTCAGCTACCCTTATTTGCTTTTATTGGTATTTCTATATTACGTTTGCAAGCGAAAAGGGGAATTAAAGATTATTTACTTTAAGTTAAATCCCGTTTAGAAGGAAAGATTTTATTTATTAGGAAAAACTTGTTCACAAAAGATTAAAAAAAGTCAAGTGATTGTAAGTTTTGAAAATATCACTAAGCTTAGATATTTGTCTTTTAGTTTTCCTTTTGAGTCACTCTCTCAGCTGGCGAACAGAATCTTTCAAAGTCTTCGACCCGTCAAAATAAAAGAAGTTTGTGAACACTTATTTTCATAATAAACTTAAAATCGGTAATAACATTTTTAAAACTTTCTGCGTATAATTTGTATGCTGTCAAAATTACTTGCAAAAATTTTTATAGTTTTCACATTTCATTTATATAAATTTGAATAAAATTTTTTTCTGAAACAAATTCGAGTTTCAACGATACAAAAATATTATTATGGAAAACTTTATATTTTTTTATTGTGCGTATTGAAAAAAAGGTAAAAATCTGCTTAATACTTACAAGTTAATTTATGTTCAATAAAACTTTCTCTAGAGAAGGTTTTCTCCCGGTACAATTATGAAAATGGATATTGTGAAATAACGTTAAAATTTGGACGGGATGGCAACCCTGTGTTAAACAACTTCCGATTATGTTTTATTTGACACCGATATGACACCTTTAGGCTATTATTCCGGTACCCGAAGAGGTATCGAACCGAAAATCGGTCTCAAATGAACTTACTGTGCGATGTGAGAAATAAAAAAACTGATTTGAAAACAAATTCAAGTCAATACACCTCTGAATTTCTGGGCGTATTGAAATTTGCTTTATGTACCCGTTTTGAATCACTGCGAAGAGGGTTAAAGCGCTTTATGTGTCGGTATAAATAAGGTATATATCTTCGAAACACTTTTGAAAATTCGAAATGGGACAGCACACTCAGGCATGCATACATACGTACATCGCATGGGGAAAAACCAGTTTTGTTATTGGATTGATTAAAAGAAAATCCCTAGAAGTACCCATATATGTATGTATATATGTGTGTCACTACTTATGTACGTTCTTAATGCGTATAAAATAGTAGTCAATACTGGTTCGCTTTATAACTACTATAAATCAAACCTTATCACGCTTTATTGACACGTTTTTCTAATAAGTTTTTATTTTTTTTTTTGGTATTATACAAACTTCTTTTTGTTGCCAACTTACCTCTAGCTAAATTATGACCAAAGTATAGAAGTATAGGAGTAAGCACGTTACGGATAAGTGTTATCAGCCCAAAAACATAATTTACTAAATTACTATTACAAAAGACTATTTAAACTTTCCTTCTTCATAAATTCACATCTTTAAAAAAAGCTATGTTGATGCGTATTCTAGTATATTGAATAAGAGAAGGTGTTCTTCGCTTTCATTGTCATAAGCTGCAGACGAACTTCAGTGTGGTAAACTTATGTACCATAATATTCTCCTTATGCCGAATTTTCACTAGGCATTGAAATCACAAAAAATTGGCGCCATTTAAAAAATCCCATGTGGAAATCTACTTAATGACTATTTTTTAATGCCCAACTTTGTCATTACAATTTTTGCTATTTAATTCCTAGTGGATATTCAGCGTTATTGTGTAATAATTTCAAATATACAGATTTTCTTTCTACTTTTACACCGTTTCACGAAAATGATTTCAGTTAAATATTCTGACTTATCCTGAGCTTCGCCCGAAAAGAAGTTCACCCGAAAATGTGTATTCCGCCCATAGAAAATACATGGCTGCCTTATCCTGAGTTTGGCCCGAAAAGACATTCGCCCGAAAATTTGTCATCCGCCCGTACTAAAACCATGGAAACCACGAGTGATAAGTGAACCGTTTCGGGGAAAATGAAACTCATGGTAAGGCTAATTATGTTTTTTTTTGCAAATACTGACCGAAGGGGGAAAAAAATCATTTTTCATCGGATGAAACCGGAGTTCTTCTTCTTCTTCTTTGGCTCTGTAACCGCCTAACGCTGCGTTTACATCAGACAATTTGAGACAAGACAATTGAAAATGTATATTAGTTGTCAAATTTGTGTGTAAAGTAGGCGTCCAGAAAGTTATAAAGACAATAGATTTTTCAGCAACCGCCGTTAGTATTGTTTGGCTTGAATTTCCTATTACTTATTTACTGAAATATCCAATCACAAACTTTTTTTTTTTTGTCTTGCCCCTTTTTCTCAAAATTTAAAGACAACGACAAAGAGAAAGAGCGATGAAGAGAAATTCTGCGCCAACTGAAGCCAAGTCCTTCTCCACTTGGTCCCGCCTCTTCCTCTGCTGCTACCAGCGGGTTCCGAGTTAAATACTTTCGGAGCGTCGGTGTCCTTTTGAATGATATGGCCAAGCCAGCGCAGCCGCTGTATCGTAATACGCTGCACTATCTCCATATCGTTGTAAAGCTCATACAGTTCATCGTTGCATCGGGTGCGGTACTCGCCGTCGCCAATGCGTAAAGGCCCCTAAATCTTCCGCAAAATTTATCTCTCGAATACTCCAAGAGCCGCGTCATCGGATGTTGTCATGGAAATCTCTCCAGCATCTTATTAAATGTTTTTAAAACAAAGCAATATTACCTACATTGGGACAAATTTCGTGCAGCCTTATCATGAGTTTCATTTTCCCCGAACCGGTTCACATTTCACTTATGGTTTCCATGTATTTACTATGGACGGAATATAAATTTTTGGGCGAAATTTTTTCGGGCGAAACTCAGGAAAAGGCAGATGGTAAAGCTTAATTTGGTTTTCTGGTCCCATGCGAAGCTTAAATTTGTCGACGTTAGCATTGGGCACCCAATTATAGTCACTGTTGGTCTCAAAGGGAAGGAATAACCTCAATTTCCAGTGCTACGTGAAGGACAACGGTCTTATTTCAGTGTATTAAAAACTATTTCAGGGAAAAGAAATACACGCTACCGACCCGACCAAGAAACGGTGAATGGATTTAAGAGCGCCTCCTTATTTCTTTGAAGGCCTAATTTCACTTTTCAAAATGAATTATGGCTGCAGGAAATTATTATGGTTAGCATAGCCGCATTTGGATTGATGCGCGCCCAAAGGCTGCCAATGCCGAAAAGTGTTCTAAGCAAAAATACTGTTGATGGCCCAAAGCGAGTTTATATTTTATCTGTCAAAATTCTGACCTTACTCCATTTTAAATGGGTCCGCAGGGGTCGGAGTGGTAAATGAAGCTTTTTCTAAAGTTTGGACTATGCTCTTTCTATTGGGTGCGGGTTTAAACTAAACGCGCCCAGGCGGCTCGCACAGCTCTAAAGCCAAGACTTCATGAATAAAATTAGACAGGTCACAACCGACTTCAATTCTCGCATAAACATTTAGGAGTACCGTTACTTTATTCATGATCTGAGACAGCCCTTGAGGTACCAAATTTCGTGATAAATGATATAAATCGGTTAACGTGGTCCAAATTTATGCGGTAGCATAAATAAATAAAAATTTCCGATTTCATCCTTTTTTTGAAGTCCGCTAAAAATTAAGCTATTGCTTTTCTTCACACCTTTAACTTCAATTTGTTTGAATAAATCGAAAGGCAGACATTTTAAGAAAACTCAATATCTTATATTTTATTTATACGGCCCAATGTCTAGTGGAAATTTAGCATAACTCAGTAACAAAATTTTTGAGCAAATGATGCAGAAATACTCGCTATATTATGCTTTGTATTGCATACTAATTTCATTCTTAAAGCTTGTATAGCAATTTGCATATCTTTTTCCTACATTTAGCGTCCGCCACAAAACTGAGCGCTGGGTTCGGTTTAATCGTATCAAAGTTTTTTTTTTTTACAAAGTAATGAACTACGAGACTTTTTAATTAAAGTACTTTGCATTATATAGCGACAAGTCGCAATTAATTTGTAATCATTTAAATTGTTAACATACATATGTACACATGTACATACATACATACATATATGGATCAGATACGTAGAATCTACAAGTACATACTTACATACACGTGTTTCAAACTCACAATACTCAATGCTCGTACCCATTTAAATCGTCTGAGATGCTCTTTAAAACACAATCTAAATAGTAGATAAGCACAGCTCATCGAATGTTATCACCGTCCTCTTACGAAAATCATACGTATGTATGTATGTACGTATGTGGGTACTAACATATGCACTTGGAACGCCCATGGATGAACAACAAGTATATTCTGTGCGAAGAAAAGCGTTACCATAAACGCCCGAAAGCGCATAACACTTCAGCGCTTCCGTTGCCACTTAAACATTTCGAACTACACTGTAAACAACATGACAATGCAATGTTAACGCATATTGTTGATGATGCCCTACTTGTTGTTGCTGCTACCGCCGATGTGACTGCTGTGATTGCGATAGGTAGCCAGCCACTACCTGTGTAGCTTTGCTGTTGTTTTCCCTGAATGAAGCAATTTTTCATCGCTTCCATTTGATGTCGTCTGTCGTCTGTCGTCTCTTTAGTGTCGCTGTGTGCGCCAATACAAGCAATTCTAATTGAAATTTTTTTTGAAGCTATCGCACTGCCGCCGATGACTCGGCTTGATGCCGCACGCACACACGCTAGCCCACTTTTACTTAACGCGCTCTCAAAGGCGAACAGCAATTTAGAGAACAACAATAATAATCGTGCAGCCCATAAATTCTTCGTCGGCGATATCTTGCTGTTATCAGGTTGTACTTTCGCCCTCGCTGCCACAATCGCTGGGCAGACCCATAGTCTGTCATTGTTTCATTTATGTGTATTTCCTCTTATCATAAATGTGTGTTTGTTTTTTTTATTTCTGTTTCGGTTCCTTCTTTTCCGATCTTATATATGTATGTATGTATGTGACTACAGTGCAGTCTCCCTTGTTCGCTCAGTTTGCGTCTGTGGCTTTTTTTGAGTCAAGTACTTTTTCACCAATACGTACGTGAATAGCCGTAATGATTATTGGCTACATACAAGCGCGCACGTACGATAACGCTTCACAAAGTAGGCACTTGGCAAGCTAACGTGTTTGCGGCATAACGTTGACACTTTTTTTTATTTACTAGAGTGCCACTACAAATGCATATACATATGTATACCCACATACATAAGTATGTACACGGATATGAAGTGTGACTTTGGTGTGTGATTGTAGGTGTTTCGATATGGTTCATTTGCTACTGATCGCGCACTCAATATGTGTCAGCGCTAATTCTAAAAAATCAGTCTGTTAATCGCCGTTAACGGGCTTAGACGTACATCCTCCCCAGCACGGGTAAAAAAATAAACGAATAACTCGCAAACCAAGTGTGAACGCGAGTGCACTTTACGCGAATGTCGCGATTTATTTGAAACAAAAAAAAAAAAAAACGCAATTTGAAAAGTGAAATATACAAATAAGGGATGTACGTATAATTAACAAAGGCGGTACGAAAAAGGATCGAAATTACACAAAAAGTGAAAGCAAAAGATCTTGGATTAAGCGTCACTGGACCTCCGTTGGCAACATGACGGAAGAAAATGGTACATATTTCTATTGAAGATCACTGCTATATAAAAATTAAATAATTTATTCGTCAGCGCGTTGCATTTTAAACTCATTAAGGTACGTTCACACAGAAAGCGGAGCCGAGCCGAGCGAAGCTGTTCCATGGTGCGTGAAGCTTTCAAATTGCTGTAGCTACATTTACGAAAGTGTTCGAGCTTTTTCAGAAGCGGTTCGGAGCTAAAAGCAAAGCAGTTTTTGATTTTGAACTTTCTATTTAATTTTTCGCCCTCATAACATTGCTGCAAACAAGATATCAAAATATTCAAATAAATTGAGTAAATATTTTTGCCGCTTTTCATTGACGGTAAGTTTTGTGGTATATTTGCAGCAGAGTCCATGAGAAAAGCTCCGCTTCGCTTCGTTCAGTGTGAACATCAGCAGCCTCGCTTTATTCCGCTTTGCTTCGCTCGGCGCCGCTTGGTTTCTGTGTGAACGCACCTTCAGGCTGTGCAAATAAAGCGGTACTGTTTTCCAATCGGAATTACAAAATACATATAATGCATTTTAAAACTTCTCCCAAAATATTTCGGAAAAATACTAAGATTTCCGTGGGCTGGACCGATTTGACAAGGCCAATGAAATTTGAGGTTTTTATAAAAAAAACTATTGTAAATCTTAATATTGTTTTCGAAATATCTTTTCGGAAATCTTAAAATCAGGGACCGTAAGCGTTATGATTTTTATAAAAAAAAAAGAATCAAAATCTTATCGGTATTTTGTGATTTATGTTTCTTCAATAATTTCTGATCGTTATTATGTGATTTTTTCGATCATCTCTAATCGTTATTTTAATTTTTTTCGATCAGAAATAATCGTTATTTTGGAATTTTATTTTTGCGTCTTTATAACCGATTTACATAAGTCTTTTATGATCTAATCTGAAAATAACGGTTATAGTATGTTCGAAAAAATAAAAATCATAAAATAACGATTAAAAATGATCGAAAAAATAAAAATACAAGTGTAACGATAATTTTTTATCGAAAAAACAGGATATTATAACGATGAAAAATTACCATAAAAATATGAATAAAAAATAATGATTTTGAAATAAATTTATAATAAAAATTCTTCGTAATGCCGGTCATCGATAATTTGTCATCGAAGTTTAGAATTCTTCAACATTGCTAAACTGGCGATCCATTTCGAAATATGAGTGTTTTTACTATCTAGAAATTAATTTATGCAACCTCACATACGCGGTTTTGCATTATTTTTTTTTACGAACGTTTTGTACTTTATCGACAACGATATGTGTATATTTACTTCCAGCCGATGTTGTACCGGCCAAAGAAAAAACATTCTGGTTAACAGATTGTGTCTGCTATATAGAATTTGTATAGACGCCTAACCTTTGTAAGAAAGCATCACTGAAACGTTGAAATATTTACATTGTCGGTTACTTCAATTCAAAGTGGACACTCCAATTCTTGGCAAAAGCTCATTTTCGACTTTTTAGTTGTTTACAATTGCTATCAGAGTCAAAATCTGTTTGAAATGGAATGCCCCATTGTTATTTTAATTAAAACAGTACTGTTCAATAGGAAGTGGTCTAATGGCTGAGTGAATTTACTTATAGCTAAATTAATTTTTAACTGCACATAACTCTATTAGTTGTTAACCCTTTCAGAGCCATGGCCATAGTTTGGCTTTTTTTTTAAGGGTTTGATATTTCAAATGTTTTACCAAATCTGGAAAATATGTGTGATTTTGTTCACACTTCAAATATGCATCGTCGGAAAGAGACACATTTCTATTTAGCGGGTTTTCAACCCTCAACCGCACATATGTGCGAGGTAATTTTTTTAATCAAGTTGATAATTATAGCTGCATATATACGTATATGTATATACATATGTGCAGTTTTCATTCAGAAGGGGATAGAAAAGAGGCCGAGTGTCCGATAAAACAGCATTCAAAATTGGTATGAAAAATAATTTAAGTTTTGCTCATAAGAGATTAAACCATCAGAGTAATGTTCAAAGAAGTATATTTTAATATACGATAAAGAAAGAAATATCGATAAGAGCTTTAAGGAAGTTGAAAAAATTTAAGATCTGCCAACTGTGTATGACACATTTTACAGCAATTTATTATCAATTTATTATCTTAAATATTGTAACCGGCCTTTGTTTGAGTAATCTGCGTTCCCTTGCGTGAGACACACCAGTGAAATATCCCCTTATAGTTGATAGGCAAGAAGAGGTTGATATAGATTGGCGATTGATTGCCTCGCCTGCTAGTTACATTAGAAGACAATAATGGTAAATGCTACCTTATGCTACTGTGTGGCACGTTGCATAATAATCCATCGTCAGATGTGACTCACAACTGTTTGACGCCATGAAAAAAAGGTGATAATATCAAGTCTCTGACTGCATTTCTTTCTTGGAAGTTTTCTTTTTAAGAAGATTATATTCTGTTCTGTTTAAGTACTTACTGCATTGTACATGCATATATATTTACATGAATACAAGCTCAGGGAGCCAACTCAACACGGCGACTTTTCAAAGCCTTTTTACTCCTTTTAATGTACTTATAAATCGATGCCTTTACATGCATTTCGATGTAAGTATGTAAGTATGTACATAAGGATGTATGTATGTATGTAAGTATACTCAAGACCGAGCCAAAAAAAAACAAAAAGTTCGCCGTACACCCCTGAGTCTAAAGTATTTTTGCAAGGCAACTTGGAAAAAAAATTTTTTTGCCCGAATATTTTTTACATTTTCGGTGACACCTACATTCAGCACTAAATATTTTTTTTTTTTAAGGTCTACTGGAATAATCAAAATACTTCCTTAGCAAGAGTCAGTAATTTTTGAAGAGGTTAAATTTATTGGCATTAGGATGCTTACGTTTTACTAACTTAATAAAGAAGGCACTGAAAATCGGGATTTATGAAAAATCGGGACACTTGCACGTCCCGACTTTTAAAAAATATTCATATTGACATTGAAAAAAATTAATAATAAAAAATAAAAACTCAAAAAAAAAAAAACAAAATTTGGTAGATTTTGGTTGGTTTTGGTAGGCAATTTTGGTAGGAAAAAAATTTGTCCGTGGCAACACTGAGTACGGTCAAGTATACACGTAAGCAAGCTAATTATTAATAAGACCTACTTCAGAAAATACGTCAAAGGTGCTCACTTGGGTACTTGGGTACTTGTACACTTTCTTATCGTTTGATTGTGGCCGAAATACGTGCACACGAGTGTAGAGATATACATACTGATATGCTAATGCGGCCAATAAACCAAAAATATATTTAACATTTGATGTTTTTTGATTTTTTTTCATTGCATGATTAATATATTTGTTTTCAGTTGTGTGATATACATATTTCAACTTGTGAATAATACATTGCAACGCAGTTAAAATACATTTGATGAGAATAGTTAGAGTACAGGTCCCTGTGGAGGGAAATATGCATAAAAATTTCCCATCATTTAGTTTAAGATAATGATGGTAAAAAATATTTAAGATCTCAAATATTTAAGATCTCGTGAGATCTAGGTTTAATTCAGGGATCGTAAACAACAGTTACTTTTTTCAACAGCTAAACTTGGCCAGATATTTTTAAGTCAAAAACGAAAGTGCCTTCCTAATAATGAACAAACCACTTGTCCAAATTAAACAAGTTTAGTATCAACTGAAAGAGGACTTAAATAGCTTTAAAGCTGAAATATTTAAATTTGGAAAGCCAGCGGAATGCCAGCTATTGAAAAATATTTCGAAAATAAAAAATGGTTCTTAATTATCATAGAACAAACCTTGGGTAGTTATAAAAAAAATATAAATAGAAGTGGCAGCCTTCGATGGTTATTTCTATTTAAAAGCTATTTAAGAAATTTGTTTAATTTGGATAAGCGGTTTGTTTACTATCCGGAGAGACTTTTATTTCGAACTTCAAAAAATATCTGGCCAAGTTTAACTGTTGGAAAAAAATAACTGCTATTTACGGTCCCTGGTTTAATTGAAGCCAGGAAAGTTCTATCACCTTTTGTTTGTTTTCTAGAGCTTCTAAAATATCGCAAAAACCGCAATTTTTCGACACCTTAACCTGGTTTTTTCAAAATCAGGAGCAAATGAAAACTTTATGCTTACGGATTCGTAATCAGCATAAATAAAAGAAAAACAAAAACAGCTTTAACATTTGCCATACCAAAATATTTCACAAAGCGGTCAATATTTTGCCCATAAGTCAGTGGGAAATTTAATAAATTTTAATGGAACTTTTTGGAGTTTTCTCCCCCGATGTCAAAAATAGCTACAGTATTTTCAAATCATCCCATCTCTTAAAGTTATTGAAGTTTTTTTTGAGAAAAAGCCGTGAGGACTTTTGAAAAATTCAACATGGCGTTTCAAATATGGCATCTAATCTAATTGAAAATTAGCTTTACAAATTTTGTGCCACTGGAAAACCCAACACACAACCTTACTTTGGAATTTGAATATCCTACGCATTTTTATAAGAAATTGTTGAAAAATGGCGAAAACCGTGACAATGCAAAAATTTCTCGCACTTTTTGCTAATTATTTACAATAAAAATTATTATTCTTTTATAGTTTCTATGCAAAAAATGTGGGAAATTAAATTCTCTACAAATTTGTATACATCCGTTTTTTAACAAAAATGCAAAATAAGCTTGCAAATCGCAAATCGCAAAAACCCAAAAAAAAAACTTTAATCCAAGATAGCGGAATGTTCCAGTATGAAATTTAGGGATGAGACTGTGGATCCATGATCTACGTGTCAAATAGAAGTAAACTGCATCAAAAGTTCGTTACTACACATTTTTTTCTTTGTACCAATTTGATCTAAATTAACTTGGCTAAAATTTAACCTGAGTTCCTAGAAAATTTTAATTTTACGTGGAAAAAACCTCAATAACTCTAAAAGTAGGGAGGTTTAAAAATTGGTTAGCCATATTTGACATCGGGTGGCAAAACTACATCAAGTGCCATTCAAATATATTTAGGGGATTCCCTTAAACGCGAAGAGCAGAAAACTCGAAAACCTCGAAAGTTTTCGAGGCTGTTTTTGGGAATGCACCTTTTTTCAGCCTCGTAAACAATGGAGAAATTCTGAAGTTTGACAGCTCATTCAGAGTTTTTTGTATAATACATCGCATCAGCTGAAATAAATACATATAAAATCAGCATTGAAAATGCCACGAAAAAGTGAAAAATGTAAATTGTATGAAGTTCGTAGAATATTCGGATATAAAGGCAACACTGAAACTTACGAACGACTTTTCGAGGCTTTTTTCGCGACTAATTTGCCTCGAAAGTTTTCGAGGCACGCGAAAATCGCCACTCATACAATTTTTGACAGTTGTTTTTCGAGGCTGGAAAAGTTTAGAGGTTTCGTGGTTTTCGAGCCACTTTCGAGCTTAAGGGAATCCCCTAATTACATTTCCCACTGACTTAAAGGCAATTTTGACCACTTTGTGAAAAATTGCGTGAAAATGCTGAACTTTAGGGCCTTTCCAGCCACGTCTTTCCGTTGTCCGATTTTAAAAATTTTTGCAGGGCACGTTTTTATGTCCAAATGAACATTTCTACGGGGAGTCTGGCTTTGTAGCTTAACAAAAAATGCTCTCCATACAAGTAAGGCGCAGGCTAATATGCAGGCGTGGGCAGAGAATGAGCACACAATGGGCTAGGTTTCTCAATATTCATCACAATCTGGATGTTAATGTTGACTCGAATATTAAAAGAATTTTTATCTATACCTCGGTTAATTGCATTTGATTTTTCTTTGGGTTTTGCTAAATTATATAAATTTAATATAAAATTTTTTTTTAGTATCCCATTCAATTGTAGTATAAGAAAGTGCATGTTGGAATTAGCTAGGACATGTCGTTGATTTTTGACAATTTTTTTCATAATCTTCCAAATAAAAAAAATGGTCCAACACACTTTGTACGGAAGAAAATGCACAGCACCGTAAAAAAAAAATATTCCAAAAATTAACGATATGTCCTGGCTACTTCAAACTTGAACTTTATTATACTAAAATATAATGGGTTATCAAATTGCATACTCAGTATCTTTCTAAGAAATCTATTTAAAAAGCTTGACATTTTTACGAAAGCTTGAACTGTTGCACCAAGTTTACAACTTGGATTTATACGGTGTCTGGTTTTTGATATAACTTTCAATGGATATCTGTCAAAAAATCTAATTTTAACTTTGTGGTCGATTTTATTTTGACTGAAACTATGGCCTATGTTAAAAAAAAAAAATAATTAAAATTAATTTTGACACGAGGAGTATATGTATTTATATCTATTATCAACTGACTAGCTTATAATCCGATTCTGAGCCAAATCAGACCTCAAATACGAGTTTCCATAATAATTCGGCTCCAGCGACATCTGGAGCATCTAGTTTTTCTAAAATTTTTACTACCTTCCGGTCAACTTTTCTGATTTTTCTGGCCTTATTCGGATTACTCCAAGTTCTAACAAAATTAAATTGGCCAAATCGGTCTCGGCGTCATCTTCAGTCCTCGTCCACGAATATTAGATGCTTCCAAATTCTTGCTTCAGTGGCTTTTACGAGTTTTG
Source organism: Rhagoletis pomonella (assembly GCF_013731165.1). NCBI lineage: Eukaryota > Metazoa > Arthropoda > Insecta > Diptera > Tephritidae > Rhagoletis > Rhagoletis pomonella. The sequence continues at coordinate 9,004,543 of NW_023458556.1, read as the reverse complement.
CAAAAGTACAAAGTTCAAGGCAACTTTCGGGCGTAACGTGCGCAAAAAGTCCTGCAACCTGAAATCCATGGAAAACCAGTTAAAGTTGGAATTACGTTGACGTCAAGCGAGTTTTTTGCCTTTGATATTGTAAATAAATATAACAGCCATAAATTCCCACTTTGGCACCACAAACACATTTAATCTCTATAACTATCATTTTATAGCTTGTACGCGTTAGTTGTAAATAATTCAAAAAAAAAAAAAAAGAACAATGGAAACAATAACATTCGACAATCGCTGCTACTTTCACATACGGCCTTGTATGTATGCACGAGTACTTAAATATTGTCAAGCATCTGTGGAAAAAGCATTGATTAAACACGTTAGTCATAGGATTGAGTTTCTGTTTTTGTCGTAAGATTGTAAACGGAACAAATGCAATGCGAG
>NW_023458556.1:8994355-9004014 GCF_013731165.1 Rhagoletis pomonella | reverse complement strand
AAACGAATAACTCGCAAACCAAGTGTGAACGCGAGTGCACTTTACGCAAATGTCGCGATTTATTTGAAACAAAAAAAAAAACGCAATTTGAAAAGTGAAATATACAAATAAGGGATGTACGTATAATTAACAAAGGCGGTACGAAAAACGATCGAGATTACACAAAAAGTGAAAGCAAAAGATCTTGGATTAAGCGTCACTGGACCTCCGTTTGCAACATGACGGAAGAAAATGGTACATATTTCTATTGAAGATCACTGCTATATAAAAATTAAATAATTTATTCGTCAGCGCGTCGCATTTTAAACTCATTAAGGTACGTTCACACAGAAAGCGGAGCCGAGCCGAGCGAAGCCGTTCCAAGGTGCGTGAAGCTTTCAAATTGCTGTAGCTACATATACGAAAGTGTTCATACAACAAGCTTTCTCAGAAGCGGTTCGGAGCTAAAAGCAAAGCAATTTTTGATTTTGAACTTTCTATTTAATTTTTCACCCTCATGACGTTGCTGCAAACAAGATATCAAAATATTCAAATAAATTGAGTAAATATTTTCATTGACCGTAAGTTTTGTGGTATATTTGCAGCAGAGTCCATGAGAAAAGCCTCGCTTTGTTCCGCTTTGCTTCGCTCGGCGCCGCTTGGTTTCTGTGTGAACGCACCTTCAGGCTGTATCACTCAAAATACATATGTGCAAATAAAGCGGTATTCTAAAACTTCCACCAAAATATTTCGGAAAAATATTAACATTTACGCGAGCTGGACCGATTTATAAATGCGAATGAAATTGGAGGTTTTTATAAAAAAATTTGTTTTTAAAAATATATATTTTTTTCAAAATAATACATCGGATCGCTCCAACTTATGTAAATCGTAATATTTGTTTCGAAATATCTTTTCTCAAATCATAAAATCAGAGACCGTAGGCGTTATGATTTTTATAAAAAAAAACCAAAACCTAATCGTTATTTTGTGATTTGTGTTTCTTCAATCATTTCTGATCGTTATTTTGTGATTTTTTCGAAAATAACGGTTATAGTATGATCGAAAAAATAAAAATGACAAAATAACGATGAAAAATGACCGTAACAATATAAATAAAAAATAATGATTTTGCAATGATTTTATAATACAAATTCTTCGTAATGCCGGTTATTTTCTGTCCCTGCCTAAAGTATGATAAGTTGTATAATTCCAGTGGGAAAACCGCAAATTTTTTGGTCAGCACCCTTTTAAGGGACATTCCATGTCGTTATTACGACTAAAAATTTATGTAACTTATAAAGGGCTAATTCCAAACGTTGATATTAAGGTTGAAGACATCGAAATTTTTGATGAAAATGTGCATTCATAACCAAAATCAAGAACTTAAATTTACAAAATAAACAAAAAACTTTGCAGCTTATTTAAAAGGTTGCGGCGTCTCTACAAAAAACAATTGATGAATTTAAAATCCGTTATTTGTCATCGAAGTTTAGAATTCTCCAACATTGCTAAACTGGCGATCCATTTCGAAATACATATGAGTATTTTTACTATCTAGAAATTAATTTATGCAACCTCACATACGCGGTTTTGCATTATCTTTTTTACGTACGTTTTGTACTTTAAACGACGATATGTATATATTTACTTCCAGCCGATGTTGTACAAAGAAAAAACATTCTGATTCACAGATTGTGTCTGCTAAATAGAATTTGTATAGACGCCTAACCTTATTAAGAAAGCATCACTGAAACGTTGGAATATTTACATTGTCCAATCCTTGACAAAAGTTCATTTTCGACTTTTTAGTTGTTTACAATTGCTATCACAGTCAAAATCGGTTTGAAATGGAATGCCCCATTGTTATTTTAATTAAATCAGTACTGTTCAATCGGAAGTGGTCTAATGGCTGAGTGAATTTACTCATAGCTAAATTAATTTTTAACTGCACATAACTCTATTAGTTGTTAACCCTTTCAGAGCCATGGCCATAGTTTGGCTTTTTTTAAGGTTTTGATTTTTCAAATGTTTTACCAAATCTGGAAAATATGTGTGATTTTGTGCACACTTCAAATATGCATCGTCGGAAAGAGACACATTTCTATTTAGCGGGTTTTCAACCCTCAACCGCACATATGTGCGAGGTAATTTTTTTTTATCAAGTTGATAATTATAGCTGCATATAACGTTCAAAGAAGTATGTTTTAATATACAATAAAGAAAGAAATATCGATAAGAGATTTAAGGAAGTTGAAAAAATTTAAGATTTGCAAACTGTGTATGACACATTTTACAGCAATTTATTATCAATTTATTATCTTAAATATTGTAACAGGCCTTTGTTTGAGTAATCTGGCATTGCCTTGCGTGAGGCACACCAGTGAAATATCCCCTTATAGTTGATAGGCAAGAAGAGGTTGATATAGATTGGCGATTGGTTGCCTCGCCTACTAGTTACTTTAGAAGACAATAATGGTAAATGCTACCTTATGCTACTGTGCGGCACGTTGCATAATAATCCATCGTCAGATGTGACTCACAACTGTTTGACGCCATGAAAAAAAGGTGATAATATCAAGTCGCTGACTGCATTTCTTTCTTGGAACATTTCTTTTTAAAAAGATTATATTCTGTTCTGTTCTGTTTAAGTACTTACTGCACTGTACATATTTACATATATATTTACATGAATACACATATTCTTGCAAGCTTAGGGAGCCAACTCAACACGGCGACTTTTCAACGCCTTTTTACTCCTTTTAATCTAAATACTTATAAATCGATGCCTTTGCATGCATTTCGATGTGAGTATGTAAGTATGTATGTACCAGAGTTGTGAAAAATGCATTAATTTTATTAATGGTATTTAAAGCAATAATGTTAATGTAAAAAATTAATGCATTAATTCTGAAAAATGTAATGCTAATGAAATTTTTTTTTCATTAAATTATCCAAGCTAATGCTAATGAAAAAATTTTAATGCACTAAAATGCTTAATACTTTTGTTCGTTTGCATTATTAAAAACCACTTCATTTTTTTTCTAGTAAATAACCTCTTTTGGAAGGACTTGGAATAATTACTAATAGTTTTTTCACTTCATTATATTATGCGTATTTGTAGAAAAATTCTTCTAAACATTGTTATATGTTTTATGAAAATGACAGCCAATGTGCATGCAACGCAGAGTGCTTTTATAGATTTTTATGTTGATTGTTGATGCATACCGATTACATATATTAAGTATGAGGCAAAAAAGGACAGATATCCAATTTATCAGCGCATGTACACGACTGAGGACCTACTCTGATCGAAATTAATCAATAAGCCGTTTTTTAGTTCCATTTGACAATGTGATTTTACGTATTTAACGACAAGTGCCATTGAAGTTGACATAGTGAAAACCAGCCTTAACGTCCGTCACTATATTTTTTGACCTTAAAATTCTACCCTCAACGTCAGCAAAGAGTTTTTACTTTCAAAATTCAAAAATTAGCTAATGGGTTTTTAATGCTTGTTATAATTTTAATGCAATACATTATTGCAATAGCATTCATTTAAACATTTTAATGTTAATACAAAAAAAAAACATTAGCATTATTTCTTCGGTATTAATGCATTGAAATTTTCATTTACATTAAATATCAAAAATTAATGCATTAATCCTTTTCATTTACATTAAAATGCTATGCATTAAAAAATTTTTAGCCCTATTTTACATCAAATGACAATTAAGTGTGCAATTTGGCACAAAGTAATATTTCAATACATTTTTGTGAATCTCAACTAAACTTTTCTAATTTTTAAAGATTATTCAACTGGTTTATCTTAGTAGTTCTTATTTTCTATTTGACACATTTTGGCACTTTTTTTATCACCAATATGGTACCTCATAGAAAAGGTTACAAAAAAAAAAAAACAAAAAAAGTTCGCCGTACACCCCTGAGTATAAAGTTTTTTTGCAAGGAAACTTCTCAAAAAGAAAGAAAATAGTTTGGCGATAATTTTTCGTATAACATTTCAAATTTTTCTTGTGGGATTTTTTTTCTTTCGGACGAACTAGTTTTTATAATGTAACATTCATTAACAGGAATCGTTTTTTTAAATAATGCTATTTTCTCTGCTTTTGCACTAGACGATTTAAAATTGATAAATAAAAATTCGAAAATCGGACTGGTTAAATCTCATCAGCTTTCGATGAAATAAAATGAATCAAATCGGTTGAAAAATGAAAGCTCTGGACTATTTTGAACAGTTCGGCCGAAAAAAAATTCCTTGCAAAAATACTTTAGACTCAGTGGTGTACGGCGAACTTTATTTTTCAAGTACGGTCAGTGTTGCCACACATGCGCTTTTCCTACCAAAACTGGTAGGTTTTTTTCCATTCGGTAGGTTGGTAGGCTAAAATGGATTTTGGTAGGTTCCACGACAATAAGAGTTATTTGCGAAAAATAGAAAAAATGTGCCTCGAAACAATTAAGCAACCTTGTTAACATAAATAATTCATAAAGTCGACCGCGATCATTTATATATACCTGATTCGTAAGTACAAACGCATTCCCTTATAATTGCCAATATACCTACAATATGAACATCCACATATAATTTATATGCCTCAAGTTATCTATTCAATTTAAATTGAACTACAAAGTTGTGATAAACTACTTACGTATATATATGTACTGAAGACTGGTGCACTGAAAAGGCACCAATAAGCCCACTGAAGTCTCCCATTGTCCCATTTTTCAAAAGAAGGAAAGTCAACTTGACTATACCGACGTTGGTAGGATAGAAAACGAATTCTCAGAAGAGGTGAAGTATCTAGCGGTAACTCTGGACAAAAGCTCCATTGGAACTCACACCTCTCGAGTGTTACTAACAAGGCTACAAGGGCTGACTATCTCGCAAAGCGTGGAGCCCAAATGCACTGGCGTGGTCCCGAGAATTTTGTGACTGCCCACGTATCAGGAATAGCAGACAGATACACCTTGGTTAACGATTATCTTCTCCATTCAAAATCTGGAACATGGCACCCTCCAAAGTGCTTAGCTTAGTGCTTAGTGCTTAGAGCCTAAAGCTAGGATCACACGATTTGTACATTTGGCTAAAAATTTGTCAAATTCATAGACAAATCATGTGAACGCTAAATTACATTTGTCATTTATCAGAAAAGCCAAATATTTGCCTTCTTGTGGCAAATGAAAAACAACCCTGGTGGCCAAATCGTGTGAACGCAATGCTGCTACATAAGCCAAATAAAAATTACGCAAATGACCAAATATCTGATTTGCCACTTGATGACAAATGCCAGTGACAAATATACAAATATTGTTGAGCGGTGTTGCCATTTCGTGCTTGTCAACATTTGTTTTTTCCAATTTTGGTAAAATTTTAATATTTAATATAATATTCGTATCCGAAAACTACCGAAAAATATCACGTTATTTGAAAACAATAATTTTAAAATATTTGCTCAAACTGAACATTTGAAAACATGTACATATACGTATTCGACAGTAGCTGAGTGTGCAGAGAAGCGTGCGACTATTTGTAACCTTCATGAGGTCCCAGGTTCTTATGGCGACAGACGAACATATTAAAAGTATAATTAATTTCTGAGTATAATTAACTATGAAAAAGCATATTTGAAGTTCAGAATGAAAAATTTCAGAAAACCAACCGGAAAAGTATTCGTTTCACAACCCTTCGTGGCACTTTACTATTCACCTTTCTTTCAGTTTTCGGATCTCTTTCCGCAGTTTTTGCTGGCTATACACATATACATACATACATGCATATCGTCGTATAAAGTACAAAACCGCGTATCGTCATTCTGCAAAATCCCGTAACTGACATTTGCTGCCAAAAATTGAATTTGCTTACAGAAGCTGTTGGCTCAATCCTTATCCATTCGTCCTGAAATATACTATCCTGAAATGTGATTGCTTTATAAAAAAGAGAACCATTTTGAAATATGAGTGTTTTTACTATCTAGATAATAATTTATGCAACCTCACATAGGCGGCTTTGCATTTTGTTGATACGCGGTTTTGTACTTTAAACGACGATATACAGATTATTAAAGACGATCTAAATTACACTGTATGACAAAAAAAAATTTATATAGTTTTTTCGAGGTTCACACTTGTAGGTCTATTCAAGCAGTAAAATCTGCATACTCAGAATTTTAAATACACCCTCAAAATCTGAGCTTAAGGTCAAAAACCGCGTTTTTCAAAGGGTGACGCACAGGTATACTTGCTCGAAACTTTATTTCTGTTTACCCGGTGAAAAATACGTATTTATGTATGTGATTCAAGATAAGACATTTCGCTGCTTACAACAATGTTAAAATTGATACTTTATCCTAAGAAATAGCAAAGGAATCAGTGATCAGACTTAAAAAAAATTTGTGCGGTAGAATCTAAAAAAAAATGTGGTAGATTTCAAAAAAATGTGGTAGATCTCAGGTTTTGAATCAAACTTTGTGCAAAAAATAAAAAAAATCTGCAAGGTTTCTCCTAAATTGCAAACATTTTAATTAGAATCTAAAACAAAATTAATTTTAGTATAATAAATTGCAAGATTGAAGTTGATAAAAATTGCGTTGGTTTTGGCAATTTTTTTCTTTGACAGTTTCGAACATATTTTGAAATATTTCTGCAACCTTGCAGAGTGCTGCCAGCTTTTCTTTTTATCACATCACGATGTAGCGAACAAATGTGGCTCGTTCCAGAAATGCTACTTGGGATTTGCCGATTTTGACAATTCTCAAGTAAAAGTAAACAACGCTTTAGAAATTTTAGATGCACTGAAATTTGCTAATACTTTCACAAAAATCGCCGGTTTTTATCATTTTCACTATTAATTCTTTTTATAAATCATATATTTTGCAATTTAACACAATAAAACCATGTTTGATGTCGAAAAATTGAATATTGAGAAAGTTTGCTATTTTACAGTTTATTTTATCCTCCCATTCTGCCTGTTGTAAGTGTTTAGTGTTGGACAATTTTTGCTCTTAAAATTAAGAAAATTATGTTGAGCAAAAATAAAACTACTCAAAAAACGCGAATATGTGGTAGATTTCAGACCTTGTGTGGTAGGTGTGCTCAAAAAAGTGGCAGATCTACAACAATGTGGTAGAAGTCCGATCACTGAAAGGAATCTTACAGAGTATATCGATGGCTGAGTGGAAGATCGACCTATCTCGGCAACCAGTTCGAAAACGCCCTATCTCAGAAAATTTTTTAACAACGCGCTATCTCAGAAAACTTTTCAAGAACGCCCTACTTCAGAATTTCATTGAAAAACGCCCTATCTTAGCTGCCGATTCAAAAACGCCCTAAATCAGCTTATTTTCAATGTTTTTTCGTTTGAGATAGGGCGTTTTTGAAATGAATTCTGAGATAGGGCGTTATTCAACCAAATTCTGAAATAGGGCGTTTTTCAATCAAACTTTGAAGTAGGGCGTTCTTGAAAAATTTTCAGAGACAGGGCGTTTTTGAACTGGCTTCCGAGATAGGTCGATCTTCCACTCAGCCATCGATATGCAAAATTTAAATTTTTAACATTTTTTCATTTTAAATTACGACTTGTCCGACTATTTTGTTAACTAGTATACATACATAGGGTGCCCATTCTCAAGACAAATTAACCATTTATAAATGTTTGTAAACAACGAAATGTTTTCTCTTAAATGGCATATGTAAGTATTTTTCATCGGGCAAACAGAAGTAAAGTTACGAGCAAGTATATGCTTCAACCTATGAAAAACGCGTTTTTTACCTTCAGCCCAGATTTTGAGGGTGTATTCAAAATTCTGAGTACCTGTGCGTATATATTATTTTTGTTTATTCACTTCAAATCTCACGAAATCCTAAATGCAAAAGTATGGTTGACACCGGATCAGCTGTTTAAGTATTTATGACCAAATGGTTAAATCGTGTGAATGAATATGGACAATATTTGTCACTTTACTGCTGTGCGCAAATGTGTGCCAAATCATTTGGATCTTTGGCAGCCAAATCGTCTGATCGCAAAACAAATCATTTGTACATCGCTATCCAAATGCGCAAATGTGGACAAATCTAAATTTGGCATTTTGTGTACAAATGTACAAATCGTGTGATCCCTGCTTTAGGTTGAAGTGATTTCAATTAGCGTTTAGTACAATATATATTTTTAGGTCGCAGCGCTAAGTGTGTTCAGTAAAATGAATTGTTAAAATTGTTTGTTTTACTAAATGTTATGTTATTTACCGACATTTTTAATAAACTTGACATTGCAAAAAATTAAAAACTCTAACAAAAAAAAATTTGGTAGGTTGGTTTTTGTAGGAAAAAAATTTTCCCGTGGCAACACTGAGTACGGTCAAGTATACACGTATGTAAGCAAGCCAATTATTAATAAGACCTACTTCAGAAAATACGTCAAAGGTGCTCACTTGGGTACTTGGGTACTTGTACACTTTCTTATCGTTTGATTGCGGCTGAAATACGTGCACACGAGTGTAGAGATATACATACTGATATGCTAATGCGGCCGATAAACCAAAAATATATTTAACATTTGATGTTTTTTTGATTTTTTTCTAATTGCATGATTGATATATTTATTTGATTATTTTTAGTTTTTGTTTTCAATTGTGTGATATACTTATTTCAACTTGTGAATAATACATTGCAACGCAGTTAATATACATTTGATGGCAATAGTTAGAGTACAGGTCCCTGTGGAGGGAAATATGCATAAAAATTTCCCATCATTTAGTTTACGATAAATATTTAAGATCTCGTGAGATCTAGGTTTCATGCAGGGATCGTAACAACAGTTACCTTTTTCAACAGCTAAACTTGGCCAGATATTTTTAAGTCGAAAACAAAAGTCCTTTCATAACAATTAACAAACCACTTGTCCAAATTAAAAAAGTTTAGTATCAACTGAAAGAGGCCTAAAATAGCTTTAAAGCTGAAATATTTAAATGTGGAAAGCCAGCGGAATGCCAGCTATTGAAAAATATTTAAATAAAAAAATTGTTCTTAATTACCATAGAACAAACCTTGGATAGTTTTAAAAAAATATAAATAGAAGCCTTCGATCGTTATTTCTGTTTAAAAGCTATTTAAGTCCTCTTTCATTTGGTGCCAAATTTGTTTAATTTGGATAAGCGGTTTGTTTACTATTCGGAAATACTTTTTTATTTCGAACTTAAAGAATATCTAGCCAAGTTTACCTGCTGGAAAAAAATAACTGCTATTTACGGTTGGTCTAATTTAAGCCAGGATGGTTCTATCACCTTTTGTGTTTTCGCTAGAAGTTCAAAAATATCGAAAAACCCGAGCTGATGAAAACTTTATGCTTACGGATTCGTAATCAGGATAAAAAAAATGCAAATCTCAAATCGCAAAAACCCATAAAAAAACTTAAATCCAAGATAGCGGAATGTTCCGGTATAAAATTTAGGGCTGAGACTGTGGATCCATGATCTACGTGTCAAATAGAAGTAAACTGCATCAAAAGTTCGTTACTACACATTTTTTTTGTACCAATTTGATCTAAATTAACTTGGCTAAAATTTAACCTTAGTTCCTAGAAAATTTCAATTTTACGTGGAAAAAACCTCAATAACCTTAAAAGTAGGGAGGTTTAAAAATAGGTTAGCCGTATTTGGCATGGG
>NW_023458556.1:8990655-8994255 GCF_013731165.1 Rhagoletis pomonella | reverse complement strand
CTTCAATGTACCATTTTCTTCGGTCATGTTGTTCGATGCTGCGAACGGAGGTCCTGTAATTGTTAATTATTCATCCCTTATTTTATTTTTTTTTTTTCACTATTTAAATCGCGATCTTTTTTTTAGCATGAATCGCAACACTCTCGTAAAATGCACTCAAATTCACTTCGTTTGCAATTTTTTTAACCGTTCTAACCAGAAAATATTGTTACGTCTAAGCCCGTTAACAGCGATTAACAGACTGATTAGTGCTAACACATATTGAGTAGGCGATCAGTAGGAAATTAACTATATAAGACCGTGCCAGATAAAAAAGTTGTGGCTGCGCGTGACATTTATAACTTTTGGCAGCAAATTGCAAAAAGTAGGCCAGAATGAACGCAATGGAAGATATTTTTTAGTATTTGTTTACTCGACAAGATTTCTTTGGATTTTAATAAAATTATATGCTCGCGCATTAAACTTTGAACTTGAGTGTAATAAAGTAAAAAGTAAAAATGAAGCCAGGTGATTGCCAACGCTTGCAAAATGACGGGATTTGGCCATCTTTTCGCAGCAGCTAAAACGATCTTTATATTTACATATATGTATATACAGCTGTAGTTCAACCCAAAATGCCCTTTGGATTGCTTAAAACCTTTAAATTAAGGAACATTTTCGGGCGCTTAAAAAAAATCGCAGTTGTTAAAGGGGGGTTACGGACTCTGAATATTTTTCTGAAATCAATTACAGCGCCTATTTGAGACATCAGAAAATTCTTCATGCAAACGCCTCCAAACTGATTTTTTAATAAAGTATTCTGTACACAAATTATTTGCGTTTGAAATTTAAATAACACGAAAATTAAAATCTTGATAATATCGCAGCGTCGCGTTTCGTGGGTCTAAAAAAACAGAAAGCGTTCCCGTACTCGGTTCTCTGGCAAAATAGGGGTAAAATGCGAGAGCAAAATCAGTCCTCACCTTTCAGAAGAATTTTTGTTCGGTAAATCTGGTAAAGTGTGAAACCATCAGCTGTTCAATATTGTCAGAACGAATACAATTAAATATATATATATCGTAGCGAAGAGATATCAAGTTTTGTACATATTTTTGTTAATTTGCCTATTTATTTGCGTTTAATTTAGCAAATTGCCAAATAATAAAAAAACAGCTGTGTAAACAAAACAAAAAATGGTGTATGCGGTGTATTTGAGTGTTTTACCAATTTTTACCCAGAAAGCGTTCGCGTACTACATATTTGGTTTTTCTCTCTTTCTCTAAAAACAATTTTGCTTTTTGACAGTTTTACAGGTTTTATCCAGAAAAGCTGAGAAACGAAACACGTGTGTGTGAAGAAATTTCATAGAGTTTTATGTATATTCCCTATAAACATTTTGGCGAACGTTCGAAAATTACCTTCGATATCCAATATGCATATCGAACTGAGAACGAGAGAACGAGAACTCATAGCCAACCTTAGTTGTTCAACGTTCATTGTGTATTGGAAATACATTCGAGATGGGTTCGGGAAAAATGGCACAGCTGAATTAAATCGGGAAAAATCAATGGTAATATTCTTCTGACATGAAGTGTACATTTGTATTTTTGTTGATTTTTATTACTTTTCAACGATTGCTAATAAAAACACAATGAAAATTTTGAACATTTTTTTTAATCTTGGATCTCTCATCCTTGTAGTTACATTGCATACTCCAAAGTCAATAAATTATTCCAGTAGCAGTTCACCAGTAGCGAAATCTCGCGCAACTGAGCCCTGCTAGTACCCCTATAAAATATATACATACATATATCAAAAACGGGAAAAATTTTAAAGGAAAGCGCAGACGGTACTTAAAACAAAGAGAATTTTTTTGAAGTTAAGGAAATGAATAACCATTATTTCGTTTATAAAAATTTACATATTGTTTATGTATGCATAAGTTATTTATATAGTGGTATTTAAATATGTGATGCAAAAAGTCGTATCTTACTATCATAATAAAAATTAATTAAAAAAATAATATTAGTTTACAGATGGGTGGCACCCTCCTAAAAATTTCTTGATGCTAAGGCTTTCTCAAACGTTTGCCGTTTAATAATCATTCATAAACATTTTTAATAACCATTATCGTAACTTCTTAGAAAGTTGGCAACCCTAATTAAATTCATTCTTGAATCTCTTAAACAATTTTACATTTTCAGAGAGCTGGCTTTATTCCGCGAACTGTATCCGAACTGCACCACTTTGGTAGTAGTGAAGTAGTTCCTAATGATACGTGGTGTCACGCTTTTTCACGCGTGAGCGTGAGTGGTTTTGAGAGAAAAATTACGCAACTTCCGTGATCGCGCGTGACTGAAACTTTGGCTGGCGTGAGTGTGATTATCCGTCAATCACGTAATTTTCATAAATCGAGCCCTAACCGCCAAAAAGATGTAGGCGACATATTTTTTTTTTTTTTCTTTTTGATGCAGAAATGTTCCCAGAGTATCTAGATGTATTTCTGCATCAAAATTAAATATTTGAAAAAATGTCGCTTCCATCTTTTTGGCGTTTAGGGCTCGATATATGAAAATTCCGTGATTGACGGAAAATCACACATACGCCAGCCAAAGTTTCACTCACGCACGATCACGGAAGTTACGTGATTTATTCAATATTTATATGAAATTCTATTTATATAAATAAAGTTTCAATCTGCAAAAATATCCGTGAAAAAGCGTGCGTGATTAAAAAGCTGGGCGTCGTTACCGTAAACGTGATTGAAAAAAATTTAACTAAACGTGAGTGTGCATGACTCACTCATGCGCCCATCTCTAGTTCCTATGTACCATAAATTGGCACTTAACAGTACCAGTAAAATCGCAGTAAAAATAAAATTTTTCTGATAATCAAATTTGATTTGGATTAATAGTAAAATTTTACCGATTACTCAAAAAATAGCACTAATCAGTAAATTTTTATTGATAGTGAAATTTCATTTGCATTGCAGTGAATTTTTACTGATTGCTAAAAAAAAAGTTGCAGCATAATTTTTTTTTTACTGATAACACTTTAGGGACGTTAAAATCACCAAAAAAAAATGCCCATATACGTAAATTTAACTTTGGGTCGTAGATTATTGGATCTGTATACCTTTTCTCTAGATCATTTTCAAAAGATACTTATTTCCATTTTAAATTTGCATTGTGAATGAAAAAAAATTCAAATTTAAAAATAATAAATTGATTTTTATTCGTCTGATCATTAACAAAAAATTAAGCTACTTACGAAGAAAATCGATGGATAAATAAAAAAGTTTTGAATGGTTAAATAAAAATGTGCAATTATTTTACTTACAACGCTTTTATCAACTTGCAATGTTGTGTGTCCAGAAACTTTCAATGTTGTGGATCCAGAACCTTTCAATGTTGTGTGTCCGACACCATAAAAGCTTTGCTTTGAAAAGTTCATATAAAAAAGCATAGTGCATAGGGCGACATCTGTAGTGAATAGGGCGAGGTAGATGACATCTAGATGTCGCTCTATGTACTACGTTTGCTACAGCGGAAATAGACGACACGCCATTTCTTTAAATAAAATTAATTGGTGCTCGTTTGTATGTACATACATATGTAAATG
>NW_023458556.1:8988775-8990555 GCF_013731165.1 Rhagoletis pomonella | reverse complement strand
ATCGTCTCTAAGACAATCAACTTCAGGGCCATTTTTTAGAGAATTTAATGCCCTACGAGAATATGCCCAGAAAAAATTATATCCCTTTTTATAACCATTTTTAACGGTTTAAAAGTTATAACATTTCAAATGAAAACAATTTTTTTACATGTTATTTACATATAAAATTTCAAATGGACACTTTTAAAATTTAAATACAAATTTTTCTAAATGTTAGAATTTCCTTCTCAGTAAATAGGTTATTTTTAAATTCGCTAGGTTAGTTATTTTGTATCACCCTAATATATATATACACAATAATTACTCGTTCAAAGTAATAAGTATAAGTGGCAAACTTTTCCGGAAAACACCCCCCAAAAAAAAGGGTGAGGATCCGCCGCTAGGCCTGTGCTATTTTTGATTATTGGACGCGAAATAATACATTTTCTTAAAAAATTGTAAGCATATTTGCGCTCCAATGCAACGAACATACTTGCTTTAAGCCATCTTCCAAATGATTTTATCAAGATAAAAACTCCCCAAACACAAGGATTGCCACTGATAATACTTATACACATTTGGCAAACAAAATGACATATGGTAGGCAATGATTTTGGCCTGTGAAGACGCGTCGTAATAGGGTTTCCCCCCGCCACCGTGAATTACTTTGTAGGCTCCTCCAATTACGATCGCGAATTCCCCCATTCCCACGGGCATATTCTTAATTCGATTTGACAATTCTCTATCTCTGTGTTTTGTTTTTTTTCTTCGCTACAAACTGTATGCAAAATGTAAGTTATTGCTTTCAATTTATAAGCTTCCGTATTAAATTGGTGATGTAAACATGTAAAACTATACTTTAGGTACTCAGAAAAAGTTCCAGTTTTGATTCGTGAACTGGTTTCGATAAATTTCCTATAAAAATTAGACACGACAGCGATTTGTTCGTAATTCACATGGTAATTGGAGTGCGAGTTGTGTATGAGAGAGCGAACTACGTAATTGGATTCAAAGGCGTTTACACTGTTCAATTTACACAGGCGGTTGTTGAATCAAAAGTTTACATCATTTAACTAAGAGTTGAACAATGTAAACCCTTTTTAGATATAATGATTGTGTACGATCAGGAAATATGTAATAATATTCTCAACGAAAATTTTTGAAAATATCATCACTGCATCAAGTTTTATACTTGAATAGGAGGACAAGGAGGACATTTTTGCTCAAAAGGAGGACAGAGAAGGACAATATTTTTGAGGAGGACATATCACATTTGAGGAGGACAATCCTCCTCAAAGGAGGACGGTTGGTCAGCTTAACTTTATTAATTGGCTCAAAAGCTACATTTTTGAAATTTTTCAAAAAGATCTGATTAGAAATTGTGATCTGATGAAAGAGCCTCCGAGCCAATAATTTTGTACGGCACTGTACTTACAAGTACTATAGGTTTCATGAAAGAAAAAAATTTAAGTACAAGATAACATTAAAATATCAGTCATATTTTTCGTTGCTGAGAACTTGTTGCAAAACTTCTGTCTTTTCCTTAATATAATTGTAAAACTCTGTGCACGTCATTTTGAACGTATTTAGGTACATATACTAATCATCAACTATTGCTTGTGCAAAGTTCAACTATCTCGAAATGTGACTATTTCTCAGATTAAACCGGTGCACTGAGAGAAAGAAGTTTAGAATTAAAAAAAGCCTGCTAAATTAAAAAAATACGCATATGAAAGAGCACCAACCCAACTCGTAATACATTTAAGTATACAAATTTTAGTATTTAGTATAGAAATAATCA
>NW_023458556.1:8986269-8988675 GCF_013731165.1 Rhagoletis pomonella | reverse complement strand
CGTTCGCAGCATCGAACAACATGACCGAAGAAAATGGTACATTGAAGGTCTACATATATATTATATCTATACTACATACATACGTACATAATTAGTACTAAGTAGTCAGTCGGGTTTTACACGGCTCAAGTATTGAATTAAATTCTGCTTGCTAGTAGATTAGAGAGGCTAAGCAGAAAAGGGAAGAGTACTCAAAGTATGCAAGTTGTTTGCAACCATGGAATTGGGTTCGCTCGGAAATCGCTAATATTTCGAACGTTGTAGCCACTTAAAATCAACCGAAATTTAATATTTTATACCGCGAAGTTATTGCAGAAGACTGACGGAATAGTCAACGGAGGATATTCCGGCCTTACCCCAACTGTGTGAACACCAAAAGCCATTTTAGGTCGTAGAGAATTGAACTCGTCCGAAATCCGCTTCTCAAGCAGAAAATCAAATCACTGAAAATGAGTGTCATCAAGGACAGAACATTGTACGTGATAAGACGTGACTGGAACGCTGTGGATATATGTACATAGGAGATATACTATGCGCTTAACTACAGAAGCGTTGACGGAGAAACGTTAATTAAAATCAAAAACCTTGCTTTGCCAGTACGTGATAAACATTCACATAGAATTCTGTTTACGTGCGTGGAAATTTTGGCTTTACTAGCTTGTGGATGACTCGCTCATTAAACGGGACGATGGAGTGTATACAGAAACATGTCATGTTTAAGCAAAAAACAAAACCGACTTCAATTCCGATACAAAAATTTAAGATCATCGATAATTTCTTCATGATTCAATGATTGGATTTAAACCAAATTAGAATGGGACCACCTGTGAGGTAACACCTTTACACCTCTACAACAAGAATTATTGAAATCGGTTGACGTGGTCCAAAGTTATGCGGCAACATACAAATAAAAATATATATATATATATTCAGACAAATTGATAACTTTCTCCTTTTTCTACACTTCTCTTATAAGTTATAGATAGTTACAATATACATAAATGAAGATACTGGAATCATTACACTGTACAGCACTCGGCTGGTTATTGGACCAAACCAATTTTTTTAAGAGATTGAGTCTTAGGTATAAATATTTTTTATTTTATCAAAAAAAAACAAAATTTTTTCACGCGGAAATATTTTTCTCCTATAATAGTCTTTGAAATAAATAACCTGCTAAGTTTTTCATTTAAATTCCATTACAGATAAAAAGCCAACCACTGGTGAGGTTCAGATAGCAGATTCTGAATCTATAGCCAATGGCAAATCTACGAAGGATGGTATCTCTGAGGCGAAAATCTTGTCTGAAGTTTCAACAGAAAAAAAACGGCTATCTCTTACGAGCTTTAACGGAAAAGACAAGAAGGAAGCAGAAGCAGAGCAAAATATCGAACCACTATCAAATGTTACGGAAGCAGAGGGCCAAATTAAGGTAATTTTAATATCAGACTTTCAAAAAAAAGTTAGGCTCTGTAACAGGGATGACACTGTAATTTCTTAAATATTTTTTGATTAAGGACATGTGATTTAAAGTCATAATTACTATATACGAAGGCAAATGTTTTTAGAAACAATGTCAAATAGAAGAACAGCCGGATTCTGAAAATCGCTATGGCTAATATCGATCGTCAGCGTCGGTGTTTTGAGGCACCGCATAGCGGTTTCAATGACTTCGAAAAGAACTTCAAGATCATACTTCGTCGCCCGTACGCCAGAAACATAAAAGCGGAAAAATTTAAATTTTGGGAAATCAACATTGAAAGTTTTTTTTTACGAGAATTATGTAACTCTACAATTCAAATTGTAAAATACAGTGAAAGCTCCCATAGATGGACGCTCTAATAAGCGAACATCTCCTTTAAGCGGACACATTCTTGGGAACGAAAAATTTTTGGTTTTTTTCCATACAAAATGCTCTCCCATATAGCGAACAAATGTGCCCGATCACTGCTCCCATAGCCGGACAAAAAGCAAGTGATCAGCGGTGTCCGCTTATGCGAGCTTTCACTGTACTTGATTTCCGTGTACATATGGTATTCTGGGTTTTGGTATTTATAACATAGAACATTGAAAAGGTAATCAAGTCAATCCAATAACTCAAAACTGATAAGTTGGTACATTCATGACCATATAACCAATTTTTTGCGTATGGCTAAATATGTATGTAGTTTAGAACAATTTTGTTTATCAAGTAATTTCGATTGTTGAATATAGTCGCTTTATAACAATAAACCAGTTGAAAAATGGCTTTCAAACCCAGTGATAAAATATGCAAAAGTTAAAACACCTTAGGAAACATATTTATGTTTAAAACATACTAAAAAATCAATATATTCACACAACTAGGATTTAAATATAGTATAACTGCGTTTTAAATTTTTCTCTCTGACGTCTGACGTTTTTTTT
>NW_023458556.1:8968800-8986169 GCF_013731165.1 Rhagoletis pomonella | reverse complement strand
AATTTCAACTCCTTTAAAAAAAACGTCAGACGTCAGAGAGAAAAATTAAAAACGCAGTTATACTATATTTAAATCCTAGTTGTGTGAATATATTGATTTTTTCGTATGTTTTAAACATAAATATGTTTCCTAAGGCGTTTAAACTTTTGCATATTTTATCACTGGGTTTGAAAGCCATTTTTCAACTGGTTTATTGTTATAAAGCGACTATAGTCAACAATCGAAATTACTTGATAAACAAAATGGTTCTAAACTACATACATATTTAGCCATACGCAAAAAATTGGTTATATGGTCATGAATGTACAAACTTATCAGTTTTGAGTTATTGGATTGACTTGATTACCTTTTAAATGTTCTATGTTATAAATACCAAAACCCAGAATACCATGTGTACACGGAAATCAAGTACAGTGAAAGCTCGCATAAGCGGACACCGATGATCACTTGCTTTTTGTCCGCCTATGGGAGCAGTGATCGGACACATTTGTTCGCTATATGGGAGGGCATTTTGTATGGAAAAAAAACCAAAAATTTTTCGTTCCCAAGAATGTGTCCGCTTAAAGGAGATGTTCGCTTATTAGAGCGTCCGTCTATGGGAGCTTTCACTGTATTTTACAATTTGAATTGTAGAGTTACATAATTCTCGTAAAAAAAAAACTTTCAATGTTGATTTCCCAAAATTTTAATTTTTACGCTTTCATGTTTCTGGCGTACGGGCGACGAGGTATGATGATCTTGAAGTTCTTTTCGAAGTCATTGAAACCGTTATGCGGTGCCTCAAAACACCGACGCTGACGATCGATATTAGCCATAGCGATTTTCAGAATCCGGCAGTTGTTCTATTTGACATTGTTTCTAAAAACATTTACCTTCGTATATAGTAATTATGGCTTTAAATCACATGTCCTTAATCAAAAAATATTTAAGAAATTACAGTGTCATCCCTGTTACAGAGCCGAACTTTTTTTGAAAGTCTGATATTAAAATTACCTTAATTTGGCCCTCTGCTTCCGTAACATTTGATAGTGGTTCGATATTTTGCTCTGCTTCTGCTTCTGCTTCCTTCTTGTCTTTTCCGTTAAAGCTCGAAAGAGATAGCCGTTTTCTTTCTGTTGAAACTTCGGACACGATTTTCGCCTCAGAGATGCCATCCTTCGTAGATTTGCCATTGGCTATAGATTCAGAATCTGGTATCTGAACCTCGCCAGTGGTTGGCTTTTTATCTATAATGGAATTTAAATGAAAAACTTAGCAGGTTATTTATTACAAAGACGTATATAGGAGAAAAATATTTCCGCGTGAAAAAATTTTGTTATTTTGATAAAATAAAAAATATTTATACCTAAGACTGAATCTCTTAAAAAAATTGGTTTGGTCCAATACCCAGCCGAGTGCTGTACAGTGTAATGATTCCAGTATCTTCATTTATGTATATTGTAACTATCAATATCTTATAAAGAGAAGTGTAGATTTTTTTATCCAAAACTAATAAAGTTAGAAGGACGAAATTCGAGGATGTGGTAGTTAACATATTATTGCTATACTACGATAATTCAGTAACTACTGAAGCTTATTAACTCAAAATCGATAATTACAATAAGGGTATTCAGACTATACTCGATAATGTATTGATTCGTTATATGGTAACTCGGTAAATACTTTCAACTTCGAACGCCCTTTATTCTTTTTCTAGTTAAAATTACTTTTATTTAAGTAATACTTACTTGTAAAATTTATTAATTCCACGGCAGAATTCCAACAAATATATGACAGAAAGGAATCAACTGACATTTTAACGCATGTGTTACCACATTATCAGACCGGCGGCCCCGTTAAGTTGGTAATGATATATTCGGTAATTTACAAAAACAAAACAATGGTGGAAGTTACCTAATACCGAATTAAGACCTTAACGAGTATAGTCTGAGTACCCTTAACGTAAGTGAGCAGAAAATTGAACTATTATAAATTTTTGGATTATGGGCGTGGTGCCGCCCACTTATGACCACAAATGTGTATCTAGGTAACCGATTTATCTATTTCTACCAAACTCGGTGCATTTAATAACCTTGGTATGAAAAAGCAATTCGTTCAAAATTATTCAAATCGGACTGAAATTTGCACCGGCTCCCCACATAACGGTTATTTCCGGATATACGAAAACTCAGATATTTCAATAACTGAGAACGTTCATTAACTCCAAGTTAATACCTGCGCCGCGTATAGAAAATTCGGTTTCGTCCGAACTTATACTTATATACTTCTTTACTTGTTTTATTTTTATTTACTAGATACTTGCAAATACCTTGGTACAAGTATACACAATAGGGTGGTCCACTTTTTCACATGCATTTTTGGACCATCCTAATATACAATTAAAACGAGTGAATATTTTTCAAACCCTTTTTAACTGACTTTACAAAAAGGAGAAAGTTATCAATTTGTCTGAATATATATATATATATATATTTTTTTTTTTTTTTTGCATGTTGCCGCATAACTTTGGACCACGTCAACCGATTTCAATAATTCTTGTTGTAGAGGAAAGGTGTTACCTCACAGGTGGTCCCATACTAATTATTATTATTATTAATCCAATTATTGAATCATGAAGAAATTATCGATGATCTTAAATTTTTGTATGGGAATTGAAGTCAGTTTTGTTTTTTGCATGAGAAAAACATAGCAAGGTATAACCGTTCTCTCAATTTGTCGGCCATGATTTTTTTTTGAAGTTTGCCAACATTTTAAAATCGTATAAAAGTGAAAATAAAAAATTGAAATAGTACGAAATTGTTGTTGCTTGAGATTGAAAATGAAAATGTGTGTGTGAGTTTGAGAGTAAATTTAAAAATTAAATTGTTTGTAAACGTCAAGAATTTTAAAAGTGACTCTCAGCGGTTCTACCTTACTATATTTTTATCATGGTTTTTTGCTTAAAAATTACATGTTTCTACTTTTCGTACATTTGCCTATCGTATTGATAGAGCATACACCTCATCGTCCCGTTTAATGAGCGAGTCATCCACAAGCTAGTAAAGCCAAAATTTCCACGCACGTAAACAGAGTTCTATGTGAATGTTTATCACGTACTGGCAAAGCAAGGTTTTTGATTTTAATTAGACGTTTCTCCGTCAACGCTTCTGTAGTTAAGCGCACGGTATGTCTCCTATGTACATATATTCACAGCGTTCCAGTCACGTCTTATCACGTATAATGTACTGTCCTTGATGACACTCATTTTCAGTGATTACAACGTCCGAAATATTAGCGATTTCCGAGCAAACCGAATTTCATGGTTGCAAACAACTTGCATACTTTGAGTACTCTTCCCTTTTCTGCTTAGCCCCTCTAATCTACTAGCAAGCAGAATTTAATTCAATACTTGAACCGTGTAAAACCCGACTGGCTACTTAGTACTAATTATGTACGTATATATGTAGTATAGATATAGTATATAGATTTTCAGTGTACCATTTTCTTCGGTCATGTTGTTCGATGCTGCGAACGGAGGTCCTGTAATTGTTAATTATTCATCCCTTATTTTTTTTTGTTTCACTATTTAAATCGCGATCTTTTTTTCGCATGAATCGCAACACTCTCGTAAAGTGCACTCAAATTCACTTCGTTTGCAATTTTTTTTAACCGTTCTGACCAGAAAATATTGTTACGTCTAAGCCCGTTAACAGCGATTAACAGACTGATTAGTGCTAACACATATTGAGTAGGCGATCAGTAGGAAATTAACTATATAAGACCGTGCCAGATAAAAAAGTTGTGGCTGCGCGTGACATTTATAACTTTTGGCAGCAAATTGCAAAAAGTAGGCCAGAATGAACGCAATGGAAGATATTTTTTAGTATTTGTTTACTCGACAAGATTTCTTTGGATTTTAATAAAATTATATGTTCGCGCATTAAACTTTGAACTTGAGCGTAATAAAGTAAAAAGTAAAAATGAAGCCAGGTGATTGCCAACGCTTGCAAAAAGACGGGATTTAGCCATCTTTTCGCAGCAGCTAAAACGATCTATGTATTTACATATATGTATATACAGCTGTAGTTCAACCCAAAATGCCCTTTGGATTGCTTAAAACCTTTGAATTAAGGAACATTTGCGCGCGCTTAAAAAAAATCGCAGTTGTTAAAGGGGGGTTACGGATGCTGAATATTTTTCTGAAATCAATTACTGCGCCTATTTGAGACATCAGAAAATTCTTCATGCAAACCCCTCCAAACTGATTTTTTAATAAAGTATTCTATAAACAAATTATTTACTTTTGAAAATTAAATAACACGAAAATTTAAATCGACCCGTTTCTGGGGTCTAAAAAAACAGAAAGCGTTCCCGTACTCGGTTCTCTGGCAAAATAGGGGAAAAAATGGGAGAGCAAAATCGGTCCTCACTTTGCAGATGAATTTTTGTTCGGTAAATCTGGTAAAGTGTGAAACCATCAGCTGTTCAATATTGTCAGAACGAATACAATTAAATATATATATATAGTAGCGAAGAGATATCAAGTTTTGTACATATTTTTGTTAATTTGCCTATTTATTTGCGTTTAATTTAGCAAATTGCCAAATAATAAAAAACAGCTGTGTAAACAAAACAAAAAATGGTGTATGCGGTGTATTTGAGTGTTTTACCAATTTTTACCCAGAAAGCGTTCGCGTACTACATATTTGGTTTTTCTCTCTTTCTCTAAAAACAATTTTGCTTTTTGACAGTTTTACAGGTTTTATCCAGAAAAGCTGAGAAACGAAACACGTGTGTGTGAAGAAATTTCATAGAGTTTTATGTATATTCCCTATAAACATTTTGGCGAACGTTCGAAAATTACCTTCGATATCCAATATGCATATCGAACTGAGAACGAACTCATAGCCAACCTTAGTTGTCCAACGTTCATTGTGTATTGGAAATACATTCAAGATGGGTTCGGGAAAAATGGCACAGCTGAATTAAATCGGGAAAAATCAATGGTAATATTCTTCTGACATGAAGTGTACATTTGTATTTTTGTTGATTTTTATTACTTTTCAACGATTGCTAATAAAAACACAATGAAAATTTTGAACATTTTTTTTAATCTTGGATCTCTCATCCTTGTAGTTACATTGCATACTCCAAAGTCAATAAATTATTCCAGTAGCAGTTCACCAGTAGCGAAATCTCGCGCAACCGAGCCCTGCTAGTACCCCTATAAAATATATACATACATATATCAACAACGGGAAAAAATTTTAAAGGAAAGCGCAGACGGTGCTTAAAACAAAGAGATTTTTTTTTGATGTTAAGGAAATGAATAACCATTATTTGGTTTATAAAAATTTACATATTGTTTATGTATGCATCATTTGTTTATAAATAGGTATTTAAATATGTGATGCAAAAAGTCGTATCTTACTATCATAATAAAAATTAATTAAAACAAAGAATATTAGTTTACAGATGGGTGGCTCCCTCTTCAAAACTTCTTAATATTAAGGATTTCTCAAACGTTTTCCCTTTGATACCCGTATTGTGATAATAAATAGGCATACATTTTTAATAACCATTATCGTAACTTCTTAGAAAGTTGGCAACCCTAATTAAATTCATTCTTGAATCTGTTAAACAATTTTACATTTTCAGAGAGCTGGCTTTATACCGCAAACTGTATCCGAACTGTACCACTTTGGTAGTAGTAAAGTAGTTCCTAATAGAGATGGGCAAAACACGTGAGCTTCTACGTGACACGTGGTGTCACGCTTTTTAACGCGTGAGCGTAAGTGGTTTTGAGAGAAAAATCACGATCGTGCGTGACTGAAACTTTGGCTTGCGTGAGTGTGATTTTCCGTCAATCACGTAATTTTCATATACCGAGCCCTAACCGCCAAAAAGATGTAGGCGACATATTTTTTTTTTTTTTCTTTTTGATGCAGAAATGTTCCCAGAGTATCTAGATGTATTTCTGCATCAAAATTAAATATTTTAAAAAATTTCGCTTACATCTTTTTGGCGTTTAGGGCTCGATATATGAAAATTCCGTGATTGACGGAAAATCACACATACGCCAGCCAAAGTTTCAGTCACGCACGATCACGGAAATTACGTAATTTATACAACATTTATATGAAATTCTATTTATATAAATAAAGTTTCAATCTGCAAAAATATCCGTGAAAAAGCGTGCGTGATTAAAAAGCTGGGCGTCGGTACCGTAAACGTGATTGAAAAAAATTTAACTAAACGTGAGTGTGCGTGACTTACAAACTCACTCACGCGCCCATCTCTAGTTCGTATGTACCATAAATCAGCACTTTACAGTACCAGTAAAATTACAGTAAAAATAAAATTTATCTGATAATGAAATTTGATTTGGATTACTAGTCAAATTTTACCGATTACTCAAAAACTAGCACTAATCAGTAAATTTTTATTGATAATGAAATTTCATTTGCATTGCAGTGAATTTTTACTGATTGCTAAAAAAAGTCGCAGCATAATTTTTTTTTACTGATAACACTTTAGGGACGTTAAAATCACACAAAAAAATGCCCATATACGTAAATTTAACTTTGGGTCGTAGATTATTGGATCTGTATACTTTTTCTCTAGATCATTTTCAAAAGATACTTATTTCCATTTTAAATTTGCATTCTGAATGAAACAAAATTCAAATTTAAAAATAAAAAATTGGTTTTTATTCGTTTTAAAGCCTGATCATTAACAAAAAATTAAGCTACTTACGAAGAAAATCGATGGATAAATAAAAAAGTTTTGAATGGTCAAATGAAAATGTGCAATTATATTTTGTATGAAATACGAGCAGGGAAGAATGTTACTCATACGCCATGCTCGTACAAAAGAATCATTGCGCCATGTGTGTATGTATGTATGCACGTGTAAGACGCGTAAGTAACATTCTTTCCTGCTCGTATTTCATACAAAAAAATTTTACCTTTCACAACTTATTTATTTATACATCTTTAGCTAATTGATTTTTCTTTTTATAAAAGAACAAACTTTAATATAAAAGAAACAAATTTTTCATTAACAAAATTTGGAATGATAAACAAATTTCTCAGAAACTACTAAGCCCATCGAAAAGTACGCATATGCCGCTTTTTTTGTACACTAGTGTAATGGATAATTCGCTTGAATGACTGTACAAACTTAAAATGAAAATATCTTGAGAAAATATCAGTTAAAATATTTTGCTTAATTTTTTCAAGATTTGCTTGATTTTCTGGACAATTTTGGCAAATTTAATTTTTGAGTCTCGCCAACGATAATACGTGAAGTTCAAAATCGACTTCAAAAACGGTAACTTTTTCGATTTTCAGCCGACATTTTCGCATTGAAGTATAGTGTAAATAAGACTGTATATGAGTAATTTTTTAAACAAGGAGCCCTAACCACCAATAACGTAAGTGACATTTTTTTCCAAAAGTTACTTTTTGATGCAGAAATATTCCTAGAGCATCTAGATGCATTTCTGCATCAAAACAAAAATTTTGAAAAAAATGTCGCTTACGTTGTTTTGGCGGTTAGGGCTCGATGTGTATATACATGTACATATACCATGTGGGGAATTCGTAGGTCATCTACTACAATAGCCAACTTTTGGTCCACTTATAACGGCCAACTTTTATCTGCTTTCAAAAAAATTAACTATAAACACTTGTTAGCCTATAGCTATTCTTTTATTAGTTATTTTATTTGATCAAATATTTATTATCGTCCGGACCGGTACTAAATATGGGCCGGGCACCCCTCTAACCCTAAAAAAAAAACTCAGTGCGTGTAGTTCCTAGGCGCGAAAGAAATATGCGATATACATACACATGTACACATGGCCTTTGCGCCAAAAAATCTAATACGCTGAGAACAAATATGCGCATCGCATTGAAGGCTAGAAAAAGTAACAATTCATCTTTAATTTCCAATAATTCGCTTATCAGTTATTGGCAAAAATACTGTTCGATTTTATGCGTATACCGCAGAAGGGAAGTTAGCGCAGAACTGCACTCTATGCAAAAATAGAAATAAAATACGTTCCATTTTACGCAAATGTATGCCTGTATACTAAGGTGACCAGAATTTTTTCATATTCCAGGAGGACAAATTCTCCACATTGAAAACACAAAAAAAAAAATATATTTATCTAAAATAAATAACGAATAAATTAACAATCCAAAGTTTCTCTAAACACAATTCCAACAATTTAATAGTACACTGTGTTGGATAATTATAAGACCGCCACATATTAACAAGTTTGGACTATTTCTTTTTAAATTATTTAATTGTTATTATATTACTTGTAAAAGAAGTTGCTTGTTCTTCGTATTTCGTCAAAGTTTGACTATAATTTTGTATCAACGCTATATCTCGTTCAGTAATATCATTAACATATTTAATACTCCTTATCGTCTCTAAGACAATCAACTTCAGGGCCATTTTTTAGAGAATTTAATGCCCTACGAGAATATGCCCAGAAAAAAACGTATATCCCTTTTTATAACCATTTTTAACGGTTTAAAAGTTATGACATTTCAAATGAAAACAATTTTTTTACATGTTATTTACATATAAAATTTCAAATGGACACTTTTAAAATTTAAATACAAATTTTTCTAAATGTTAGAATTTCCTTCTCAGTAAATAGGTTATTTTTAAATTCGCTAGGTTAGTTATTTTGTATCACCCTAATATATATATACACAATAATTACTCGTTCAAAGTAATAAGTATAAGTGGCAAACTTTTCCGGAAAACACCCCCCAAAAAAAAGGGTGAGGATCCGCCGCTAGGCCTGTGCTATTTTTGATTATTGGACGCGAAATAATACATTTTCTTAAAAAATTGTAAGCATATTTGCGCTCCAATGCAACGAACATACTTGCTTTAAGCCATCTTCCAAATGATTTTATCAAGATAAAAACTCCCCACACACAAGGATTGCCACTGATAATACTTATACACATTTGGCAAACAAAATGACATATGGTAGGCAATGATTTTGGCCTGTGAAGACGCGTCGTAATAGGGTTTCCCCCCGCCACCGTGAATTACTTTGTAGGCTCCTCCAATTACGATCGCGAATTCCCCCATTCCCACGGGCATATTCTTAATTCGATTTGACAATTCTCTATCTCTGTGTTTTGTTTTTTTTCTTCGCTACAAACTGTATGCAAAATGTAAGTTATTGCTTTCAATTTATAAGCTTCCGTATTAAATTGGTGATGTAAACATGTAAAACTATACTTTAGGTACTCAGAAAAAGTTCCAGTTTTGATTCGTGAACTGGTTTCGATAAATTTCCTATAAAAATTAGACACGACAGCGATTTGTTCGTAATTCACATGGTAATTGGAGTGCGAGTTGTGTATGAGAGAGCGAACTACGTAATTGGAGTGCCGTAAGAAAGCCGTATTAAATATTATTGATTAAAAGGCGTTTACACTGTTCAATTTACACAGGCGGTTGTTGAATCAAAAGTTTACATCATTTAACTAAGAGTTGAACAATGATAACCCTTTTTAAATATAATGATTGTGTACGATCAGGAAATATGTAATAATATACTCAACGAAAATTTTTGAAAGTATCATCACTGCATCAAGTTTTATACTTGAAAAGGAGGACAAGGAGGACATTTTTGCTCAAAAGGAGGACAGAGAAGGACAATATTTTTGAGGAGGACATATCACATTTGAGGAGGAAAATCCTCCTCAAAGGAGGACGGTTGGTCAGCTTACTGTATACATAATTGGAATGTTTCAGTTAAATAAAGCCAGAGAATATAGTACTCACGGACTTTATTTACTTTTTATGAAATAAATCAAGCGGGCGTTATTTCCTTTTGTTTTGGAAGTAAATCCCGCTGCCATTATTGCTCTTTCTCAAAGGAAATAGAGCCCGCGGGCTTTATTGCCTTTTATTGGTGGGCGCTATTTTCCCTTCGAAATAGAAATAACGGTGACAGGTAATAAGACCAACGGAAATAAGGTCAATTGGCTTTATTTCGCACCAGGGTGGGAAATAAGGTCAATTGAGCTTATTTCCGTTGATCTTGTTACCTGTCACCGGAAATAATGCCCATGGGCTTTATATCTTGTTTTTGGGAAATAAAGCCAATGGGCGTTATTTCCGCGGTCCTTATTGCAATCAACCGAAAAGACCTAACAGAAAATATGCATAACTTCCCAGGTATTTTTTTAGTATAGCACAGTGTTATCCATTCAGACCACTGTGCGACGATGTGAGATCGGGTCTCTCTATATTAAGGTATAGAAGGATGTATGTATGAGCACATAACTACAATTTTTCAACAACTTTACCTCAGCTTCTTTTACCAAAAGTATATCATTTATTTATACACTTCATTTATTGTTTAGGTTTACGGTAGTTATTGTAATACTTTTTTATTAATTATGGTACTTAAACTTACGAACTGATTAAGTACAAAACATTATTAATTAACATTAATGTTCACTACAAATTACACACTTATTTGTACATTTGACTACAAATCAATCTTCTTTTTTCCCCATCGTATCTACTCATCAATCGCTTTGGCCACATTATCAATGCCATCCTTTTCATTTTTTTCTGGTGGCGTCAGCGGCTCAGTTTCACTATTCAGCGCCAAAGTGTTCGGTTTGTACCGATAAGCCACAAACATGAAAACAATCATATCAATAAACATAAGACCGGCAAAGAGGAAGAACTCATACGCTTGTGAATCGAAGAGCGATAGTTCGGCGATAATTATCACGATTACATTTCCGAATGCCACCGTAAGTAGCCAGCAAGCTTGCAATACTGATTTCATTGTCAGTGGCGCCTGTGCATATGAAAACTCCAGGCCAGTCACGGAGAACATCACCTCACCGAGTGTCATAATAACGTATTGCGGAATCAACCAGAAAATGGACATCGAATTGGGCTCCGTTACAACTATGACATTATTGCGGTATTGGCCTGATGAATCTTCGTTTATTAAAATCGTGTAAATGCCACCAACTTTGAGGTATGTACTGACAATCTCCTCATTATCAACTAATATTTGATAGGTGCCCGACTTTAGTTCCGTTATGTTGCCCAAGTTGGCTGGCTCGGTGTGCTCAATCGTACCTCTTTTATTTTTCCAATCAATTTGGCGAGTCGGCTCTACATTCGCTAATGTCCTTCCTAACGGATAGCCCCGACTGGGTTTACTGATTGTGTCCTCTCCCCAGACTAGAGGTTGTGCAGTGTTTTTTGAGTTCAAAAACAAATAATGGCTGGTTGAGGAGTTGAAAATAAAAGTTTGGCTGGCGAATGAATCACAACTCGCACTTTTGCTGGTAACATCGAATCTTACGTATAGGAAACCTTCGGAGCCGATGTCTGTGCTGTTCTTGTACATATTGAGTGAGGCCACATCAAAGTTGAAATTCGTCAAATTGGTGGTAATGGAATAGTCGCATAATTCGCCATTGTAAACACGAAGTTGAGCATTTCCTGCGCTGGGCAAGACCGGGTAAGTTTTCTGCAAATGAAAATGTTGTATTATTTTTCTTCTGAACACTAAAGGCTGTATTTAGAGTGGGGACATAACAAAAATTCTGGAGATACATTCTTATTTTCACTACAAAAGTTGAAGGTTAGCTGCGCCCTTAAGACCTTGAGATAATGAATATCGAGAGTTAAATTGCGAATGTGAGTTAACTCTTCTCTGTTATTACCACGCCACACAGTGCGGCCGAAATCCAAAAGTGCGACCAAAATTCGAGAAAATAAAGTTTCTAGATAGGCCTTTTTTGACATTGAGTTGTCTAAAGGGATCACCTAAGAAGCGAAAACTGTTCACTGTAACGACCTATACCTACAGTGACCATCCGTTCCGTTTTTTGCAGGACCGTACTGTTATTTAAAGGTCTGTCCTGCGTAGTTTTTCAAAACAGAAAACCCCCAAAATGTACTGATTTTTCTTAGTGTCCTTCCTTTGTCCCGCATTTTCTTCGATATCTTAAAATTAACTTTTCCTAATCGAAATAAAAGCAGTGTCGATAACTAATTGGTAACTACATAAGGGTAAGCTGGTTTTGAAGGTTCAACTAGTCAATGCGTTCTATATATTGTAATCGCTTAAGAAAAAAATATTTTCCAAGCCAATTTTACTTTCAAACAAGCGTTTTCGTAATTTTTTCGAAGAACGTGTTTTTGGTACATTTCGAACCTATTCATCAATATCTCATGAAAAAATTATCCAATCGACATAAGTAGCTCTTACAAAAATATATTACTTCGCCGATTTCGATGAAAATTATTAGTGTTACAAGCGACCAAAATCGAAAAATTGAAATTTCAATCATTTTCTTTTTACAGTAAATAAAAAACTGATGGGATGTTACGGAACACAATCTGCACAAAAAATATATATTTTTGCAAAGAGCCCACCAAGACCTTTTGAACTGTTGGTCGTTTCATGAGATATTGAGGAATAACTGAAAAAGTACTAAAAATACGTTCTTCGAACAAATCTCGAAAAGACTTCTTTGAAACCATGGGCATTTTTTTTGTGTTCAACGACCCAAAGTTTGCTTAAAAAATTTACTTTGCAGAGGTTCATATTTCGTGTAAAGTAATATGTAATATGCCTCATTATAATTTTGTAAATATTCATTACTAAAAGATGAATACCAATGAGGCAAATTGGATTTATGTTTAAAGTTTAAAATTGGATTAATAATTAAGAATAAGATAATTATTTGAATAGCGCATCCTTTTAATACTTAGTAGGTACAGTTTTCCTTTTGTTTGTTTAATATTCATTAACTTTTTATAAAAAATATAGCATATTCTACGTCTACATCCCATTTTAAAAATTTTTGAAAATTATAAAAAATAAACAGGGGCGACATTTTTTTTTTTGACGGTGCTGCGCATTTTTTCCATAAAAAAATTTTGTCAAGCATGGTAGAAAATCAAAAAAGGGTGCGCTATTCAAATGACGAGGAATGTACATATATATGTAGTATATGTTTGATATTTTTATACTACCAATTTATATGTATGTAAATTTTTTTAAAAATTGTCCTGAACTTTCAAAATATATTTATGGTCACCGTACCTATACCCTAATCCCTCTCTTTTTATTCATTTCTAGTGTGACCTTCTCCCAAGCACAACATTATTGTAATAAAAAGCGAAAAGTTATTAACGTATAAAAGTAGTTAGAGAATAGGAAACCAAAAAAACACAAACTGAAGGTTAGTAAAATACGTTACAAAATTTGTGAAAAGAAATACTGTAGCAGGAATTTTTAAGAAATAAAAATGTAAAGGTATTTTTTTCGTTTATTTTTAAACAAAACTTGAGTTGTTAAATGCAACAGTAACAACACACTGTTGGATGCTGCTTTTAAACCTATTGGAGTTTACTTAGAAAAGTATTAGCTATAGAATAAAATAAAACTCAGATGCTCATTTCTACTCATTACCGCATAACTTTGGACCACGTCAACCGATTTCGATAATTTGCATCCGAAAAGCAGTGTCTCATAGGTGATCTCATACTAATCTGGTTTACATCCGATCATTGGATCATGAAATATATATATATATATTTTTTTTTTATATGAGAATTGAAGTCGGTTTGGTTTTTTGCTTAAAAATTACTTGTAGTGTAATAAAGTGCAAGTTTAAAGAAGCTTTGACTTACGGTTGATTTTTGGAAATTTTTTCGTCAAGGGTTGAGGAGGGCTCATTTTCCTGATATCATCGTATGCAAGAAAATAACAAAAAAAAACTCAAAAAATCAACGGTAAGTCCTAGCTACTTCAAACTTGCACTTTGTGACACTAAAATTGACTATAAAACTGGGCTATAAAACTGGATACTCAAAATCTTTCTAAGAATTCTAATTAAAAAGTCCGAAATTTACGAGACACCTTACTGGATCCGTCATTTCGAATTTTGCACTTCTGACAGCGGATTCGGAAAACCCCCTAGTACGAAATCATTTCTTTAAATCTTAGAATTTCGACCGCACTGTGCGACACTTAGATGGCAGTTGACTCACCTCTAATTGCAGTTCGACCAAGCCGGAAGCAATGAAAGCTATACTGGCGAATATTCCACCCAAAGTCAGCTTTTGTAAAGGACGACGAATACCGACCATACCGAGTAAAGGATAGAATGCAAGTTCATAAAGTGGAATGAATGCTAAAATAAGGAAGGGATTTATCATTTGCATTTGATCGGGTTTGATGTCCCATGAGCCCATGTCGCCATCCATCCGGGTTGCCTGGATAGTCCAGCGTGAGCCCTGCTGATCGAAAAGTGCCCAGAAGACAGGCAGCGGCAGATAGAGTACCAAAACACGCATCAGCACTTTCACATCTTCAATTAATTGACGGTCATACTTCTTATCCGCATAGTCCAACCAGTGCTCACGGGGATTGGTCTTCTTCTCCTTCCATTTTGTAGCAATGGCGTTCTATTTGGAATAATCTTTTTAGTACTATTTTCAACTTGTTTAGCTTTTCAGTCTACCTACACCAATAGTTTTGCTGACCAACACCACCATATTGCCCGCTGGTGGTTTAATTTTATACAATGGGCGACCAAGTACGAAAATAACTAGAAAATATGAATATGAGCATAATTTCGGTTAGATTATTAAATATATCTCTTTAATGCCAAAGTACTCACCTATCGAGACAGCCATTAGGATAGCCGGTACGCCAAAAGCCAATGAATAACATTCCTTTTCGCCAAAGCAATGAACATCTTCACGCAGAATTGGTGTTACTGTTGTCGAAACCAATGAGCCAGCATTGATTGAAAAGTAGAAGAGCGAGAAGAATGTCGTAATTTGCTGCACTTGTTCGGGTATCTTGAACTGGTCACCGCCAAAGGCGGAAACGCACGGTTTTATGCCGCCCGAGCCCAGCGCTATTAACGCCAAACCGATCATTGTAAACGTGTTGGCGGGCAAATTCAACGTAGGCACTGCACCGAGAGAAACCAATACTGAACCGGTGACATAAACAAGTGAGAGATAAAAGATCGTTTTGAATTTTCCAAGCCAACTATCGGAGATGATAGCACCCACAACGCATAGGAAGTAAACGAACATGGTAAAGATGTGGAAGATTACGGTGGCGTTGTCATCGCTATAGAGGAGCTGACGGGTCAGGTACAAGACGAGAATGGCTGCGGAAGTACAAATGTAATTAAAAAAAAGCACTTGTTTTAAATTTTTTATATTGAGTCACACTTACTGCGCATGCCATAGTAGTTGAAGCGTTCGCAAAACTCATTGCTGATGATAAAGAAGACCGATTTTGGATAAGGAAGTTTCTAAAAATAAAATCAATTATTTTTACAATCAAAGCAATCAAAATACTTTAATGTTATATGGCAATTAACAGGACGTGATGTCTAGCGGATATTGATTTTATGATAAAGTCTTTATGTTACTATTTGCATTGTCTACATAGTTTTGATTGGGCTTTATTACGTGATTTTTTGTCGCGGAAAGAAAAATCTATACTGAGTCATTAAACAGCAATCATTAACGGTTCGTTTTTTTGTATGTAAATATTAATTTTGCCCTATAATAAAATATTTTGTTTTTTATAAAAAAAAAACGTAATAGTCTCATCCCCGATACAAAGCTTAATTTTTTCAAAGTCCTATGTAAACACTCTGTAATTCGCAAAATATACCGTAAATGTCTTACCTTAACTTGTCCCTCTGCTTCCGAAACATTTGACAGTGGTTCGATGCTTTGCTCTGTTTCCGTTTCCTTTTTGTCCTTTCCGTTTAGGCTCAAAGGAGGTAAACTTTTTGGTTCCGCTGAAATTTCAGACACTGTTTGAGCCTCAGAGATGCTATCCTCCGTAGGTTTGCCATTGGCTAAAGGTTCTGAAGCAGATAACTGAACTTCACCAGTGTTTGGTTTATTATCTGCAAATGGAATTGCAAAAAAATATTAGTATAGCAGATCTGTTTATTGAAAGTTATTAAAAGAATTATTATTTCACTAGTTGCAGCTTGAGAAGAAAATTATTCTTTTATCTGAATACTTTCAGTTTCGTTACATTTTTCTTCCAATAAAAATTTTTCTGAAATTGTTTTTTTTTTTTTCTTTTTATAAGTGGGCATTTTTTCCTTAATTTTTCAAACATTTATTTTAAATAAGAAAATATGTGCCCCTTGTTCCTTAATCGTTATCGTTGCAGCTTCATATATAAACAATAGGGCTATTTCAAAAAGGGAATAGAAACTGGGGAAGACGGCAAACCGGCCGGAGAATGATTTTTGTGGCAGACAGTAGAAAAATGCGCGCTGGGTACAGCGAATACTGTGGAAGAATACGGCTACCGGGATATGGAGTTGAAGGGACAATAACCGGTGAGTACCTCGCTAATTTTGTGGATCCGGCACATGGGACAGTCCTACGGGCCATACCGGGTCACAGATTACGACGAAGAGTTTCCGGCAACAATAAGACAAGATTGGCCGCAGTTTATTTTTAAGAATATTTTTTCAGTAGCATTAATTCCTTATTTTCACGATGTATAAAGCGTATTACACCTGGAAGCGATTATTTTCTGCGTATAACATTTGGGTATGTACTCAATATTATGCATAAACCACTGGGCTTATAAATAAAACTTATTAAGCAAATTAGTATTGTAAGAAGATATATGTACATTAGGGTGGTCCGAAAATGCATGTGAAAAAGTTAAGTCGGAATGTTTATGCTCTCAACCCTCAATTTATTTAACCATTTCATAGTAACTGTATTTTATAGTTCTGCCAAAACCTCCAGAAAATGCCAGAAAATGCAGTGGGGGATTAAATAAAAAATCTTTAGTATTCAAAAATGGTCAAAAAAACAATTGGATATTGTTACTGTTACTACTGTTGTCTCCTGAAAAGAACTAGAGATTCCCATAGAAATATATTGATTCTAAAGCAATCCATACCATTTCTACGGAAAGTTGTTTTTTCCCCATATAAAATATTTTAAATAAAAAATAAATGTTTTTTGATTTTAAAATAAAAAAGGGGGGTATAATTTTTCCGTTATAGAACAATCCTAGGAGGTGAGAGCATTGAAGTTCCGACTTTACTTATTTTGGACCACCCTAGTGTACACATTATGTACACTTCACTTATCTACTATGGATATGCCATATATTTAATGTCGGACGTGTGGTGTTAATCACTTGAACCAATGAGTCCAAACCACACATTTCGAAAGCCATAGGCAAAGGACGACGACTAGCTGCTTATCATTTTGATGAAAATAAAACGGCATGCAGTTTTATCGTTACTCGCATTGCATTTGTTCCGTTTACAATCTTACGACAAAAACAGAAA
>NW_023458556.1:8965759-8968700 GCF_013731165.1 Rhagoletis pomonella | reverse complement strand
TTTCTGTTTTTGTCGTAAGATTGTAAACGGAACAAATGCAATGCGAGCAGCGATAAAACTGCATGCCGGTTTTATTTTCATCAAAATGATAAGCAGCTAGTCGTCGTCCTTTGCCTATGGCTTTCGAAATGTGTGGTTTGGACTCATTGGTTCAAGTGATTAACACACGTCCGACATTAAATATATGGCATATCCATAGTAGATAAGTTATGTGTACATAGTGTGTACACTAGGGTGGTCCAAAATAAGTAAAGTCGGAATTTTAATGCTCTCACCTCCTAGGATTTTTCTATATCGAAAAAAATGTACCCCCATTTTTTATTTTAAAAACAAAAAATATTTAGGGGTCGCTCAAAACGCTCAAAGTGTTCCTTGTATTTTATATGGGGAAAAACAACTTTTTGGGATGGTATGGATTTCTTTAGAATCAATATATTTCGATGGGAATCTCTAGTTCTTTTCAGGAGACTTCCAGTAAAAATATTCAATTGTTTATTTAAACATTTTCGAATACAAATTTTTTTTTATTTAATCCCCCACTGCATTTTCTGGCATTTTCTGGAGGTTTTGGCAGAACTATAAAATACAGTTACTACGAAATGATTAAATAAATTGAGGGTTGAGAGCATAAACATTCTGACTTTACTTTTTCACATGCATTTTCGGACCACCCTAATGTGCATATATGTTCTTGCAATACTAATTTGCATACTAAGTTTTATTTATAAGCCCAGTGGTTTATGCATAATATTGAGTACATACGCAAATGTTATACGCAGAAAATAATCTCTTCCAGGTGTAATACGCTTTATACATCGTGAAAAAAAGGAATTAATGCTACTGAAAAAATATTCTTCAAAATAAACTGCGGCCAACCTTGTCTTATTGTTGCCGGAAACTCTTCATCGCAATCTGTGACCCGGTGCTGTATGGCCCGTAGGACTGTCCCATGTACCGGATCTACCAAAATAAGCGAGGTACTCACCGGTTATTGTCCCTTCAAGCGAGTAATAAACTAATATCCCATATTCCGGTAGCCGTATTCTTCGACAGCATTCGCCGCATCCAGCGCGCATTTTTCTACTATCTGCCCAAAAATCATTCTCCGGCCGGTTTGCCGTCTTCCCTAGTTTCTATTCCCTTTTTGAAATAGCCCTGTTATTTATATATGAAGCTGCAACGATAACGGTTAAGGAACAAGGGGCACATATTTTCTTATTTAAAATAAATGTTTGAAGAATTAAGGAAAAAATGTCCACTTTTAAAAAGAAAAAAAAAAACAAATATTTCAGAAAAATTTTTTATTGGAAGAAAAATGTAACGAAACTGAAAGTATTCAGATAAAAGAATAATTTTCTTCTCAAGCTTCAACTAGTAAAATAATAACTCTTTTAATAACTTTCAATAAACAGATCTGCTATACTAATATTTTTTTTCCAATTCAATTACAGATAATAAACCCAAAACTGGTGAAGTTCAGTTATCTGCTTCAGAACCTTTAGCCAATGGCAAATCCACGGAGGATAGCATCTCTGAGGCTCAAACAGTGTCCGAAATTTCAGCGGAACCAAAAAGTTTACCTCCTTTGAGCCTAAATGGAAAGGACAAAAAGGAAGCGGAAACCGAGCAAAGCATCGAACCACTATCAAATGTTTCGGAAGCAGAGGGACAAGTTAAGGTAAGACATTTACGGTCTATTTTGCGAATTACAGAGTGTTTATATAGGACTTTGAAAAAATTAAGCTTTGGATCGGGGATGAGACTATTATTTTTTTTTTTTTTTATAAAAAACAAAATATTTTATTACAGGGCAAAATTAATATTTACATACAAAAAAACGAACCGTTAATGATTGCTGTTTAATGACTCAGTATAGATTTTTTTTTTTCGCGACAAAAAATCACGTAATAAAGCCCAATCAAAACTATGTAGACAATGCAAATAGTAACATAAAGTCTTTATCATAAAATCAATATCCGCCAGACATCACGTCCTCTTAATTGCCATATAACATTGAAGTATTTTGATTGCTTTGATTGCAAAAATAATTGATTTTATTTTTAGAAACTTCCGTATCCAAAATCGGTCTTCTTTATCATCAGCAATGAGTTTTGCGAACGCTTCAACTACTATGGCATGCGCAGTAAGTGTGACTCAATATAAAAAATTTTAAACAAGTGCTTTTTTTTAATTACATTTGTACTTCCGCAGCCATTCTCGTCTTGTACCTGACCCGACAACTCCTCTATAGCGATGACAATGCCACCGTAATCTTCCACATCTTTACCATGTTCGTTTACTTCCTATGCGTTGTGGGTGCTATCATCTCCGATAGTTGGCTTGGAAAATTCAAAACGATCTTTTATCTCTCGCTTGTCTATGTTACCGGTTCAGTATTGGTTTCTCTCGGTGCTGTGCCTACATTGAATTTGCCCGCTAACACGTTTACAATGATCGGTTTGGCGTTAATAGCGCTGGGCTCGGGCGGCATAAAACCGTGCGTTTCCGCCTTTGGCGGTGACCAGTTCAAGATACCCGAACAAGTGCAACAAATTACGACATTCTTCTCGCTCTTCTACTTTTCAATCAATGCTGGCTCATTGGTTTCGACAACAGTAACACCAATTCTGCGTGAAGATGTTCATTGCTTTGGCGAAAAGGAATGTTATTCATTGGCTTTTGGCGTACCGGCTATCCTAATGGCTGTCTCGATAGGTGAGTACTTTGGCATTAAAGAGATATATATAATAATCTAACCGAAATTATGCTCATATTCTTAAATTTATAGTTATTTTCGTACTTGGCCGCCCATTGTATAAAATTAAACCACCAGCGGGAAATATGGTGGTGTTGGTCAGCAAAACTATTGGTGTAGGTAGACTGAAAAGCTAAAAAAATTGAAAATAGTACTAAAAAGATTATTCCAAATAGAATGCCATTG
>NW_023458556.1:8962185-8965659 GCF_013731165.1 Rhagoletis pomonella | reverse complement strand
CAATTAAATCGAATGCTTTGTATTGCATGCGCTCCACGTTTTTCATTTTCAATTTCATAGATTGTTTATAATGACTTTTGCTAAAATTTCAAAATCAAAAGTTATCAAAACAAATTCTATGGGACTGAGAAATATTATTTTCTACTTTTTAGTCCATTTATAAAAGCGTTGTATATTAAAAAGTTTTTTTATATTATTAATTTTGTATGAAATACGAGTAGGGAAGAATGTTACTCATACGCCATGCTCATACAATAGAATCATTGCGCCATGTATGTATGTACGTATGGACGTGTATGACGCGTAAGTAACATTGTTTCCTGCTCGTATTTCATACAAAAAAATTTTTCCTTTCACAACTTATTTATTTATACATCTTTAGCTAATTGATTTTTCTTTTTATAAAAGAACAAACTTTAATATAAAAGAAACAAATTTTTGATTAACAAAATTTGGAATGATTAATAAATTTCTCAGAAACTACTAAGCCCATCGAAAAGTAATGCATATGCCGTTTTTTTTGTACACTAGTGTAATGGATAATTCGCTTGAAGGACAGTACAAACTTAAAATGAAAATATCTTGAGAAAATATCAGTTAAAATATTTTGCTTAATTTTTTCAAGATTTGCTTGATTTTCTGGACAATTTTGGCAAATTTAATTTTTGAGTCTCGGCAACGATAATACGTGAAGTTCAAAATCGACTTCAAACTTTTTCGATTTTCAGCCGACATTTTCGCATTGAAGTATAGTGTAAATAAGACTGTGTGTGAGTAATTTTTTAAACAAGGAGCCCTAACCACCAATAACGTAAGTGACATTTTTTTCCAAAAGTTTCTTTTTGATTCAGAAATATTCCTAGAGCATCTAGATGCATTTCCGCATCAAAACAAAAATTTTGAAAAAAATGTCGCTTACGTTGTTTTAGCGGTTAGTGCTCTATGTATATACATGTACATATACCCTGTGGGGAATTTCGTAGGTCATCTACTACAATAGACTACTTTTGTTCCACTTATAACGGCCAACTTTCATCTGCTTTCAAAAAAAAAAATATGGGCCGGGCACCCCTCTAACCCTTTTGGCGTTTGCGCCAAAAAATCTAATACGCTAAGAACAAATATGCGCATCGCATTGGAGGCTACAAAAAAGTAACAATTCACCTTTAATTTCCAATAATTCGCTTATCAGTTATTGGCAAAAATACCATTCGATTTTATGCGTATACTGCAGAAGGGAAGTTAACGCAGAACTACACTCTATGCAAAAATAGGGAGCAATTCGTTTAAATTCGTTCCATTTTACGCAAGTGTATGCCTGTATATCTACATATTTAGAAAGTTTCAGTAAAATGAAGTCAGAGAAAATACTACTCACGGACTTTATTTCCTTTTCATGGAATTTTTGCCATTATTGCTCTTTCGCAAAGGAAATAGAGCCCGCGGGCTTTATTGCCCTTTATTGGTGGGCGCTATTTTCCCTTCGAAATGGAAATAACGGTGACAGGTAATAAGACCAACGGAAATAAGGTCAATTGGCTTTATTTCCCACCCTGGTGCGAAATAAATTCAATTGACATTATTACCTTTTCAAAAGCGAAATAAAATCCATTGACATTATTGCTCATTCAAACATTAAATTTGCTTAGCCGCGTACCCGGCGCGCCACACCCTATCACGCTACGCCGACTTTTGGTTGGTTGGTTTCTTTACCACCTTAGACATTCCGAATTCGTTCAAAATATGCTACTGTAAAACACAGAATACTTTCAGTGTTCCTCCGGGGTTTTCGGACATGGACTGTTTCTTCAATTTAATAGTGTTCGCTTTATTTTTGTGGAAACGAAACATGTTTTGCAAGTTCTGGATCATTTCTACACTCTTTCTTCAAATATTTCTCGTATTCCAGATGCGTTTTGCGTTTGGTTTTTCGCTTCGTGTTTTTACTATATTCGTAATTTTAAATTTTTTAATAAAAACAATTAACTTAATAGCACCACACTGAGGATTTGGCAATAACCGTTTTCATCTATTAAAAAACAACACTTACGTGGCAATGTTTATTGCAAGAACAACATTTTTTTCTATGAATCGACAAGCTTTATGCATTGGAATGAGGAAATAGCGTCAATGACTTTATTTCCATTTTTTTGTTGACTTTATTTCGCTTTTGAAAAGGTAATAATGTCAATTGGCGTTATTTCGCATCAGGGTGGGAAATAAAGTCAACTGACCTTATTTCCGTTGATCTTTTTACCTGTCACCGGCAATAACCCTCATGGGCTTTATCTCTTCTTTTTGGGAAAAAAGCCAATAGGCGTTATTTCCGCGGGCCTTACTGCAATAAACCGAAAAGACCTAACAGAAAATATACATAACTTCCCAGGTATTTTTTTAGTATCGCACAGTGTTCTCCATTCAGACCACTGTGCGACGATGTGAGATAGGGCCTCTCTATATTAAGATATATAAGGATGTATGAGCACATATGTAACTTCAATTTTTCAACAACATTACCTCAGCTTTTTTACCAAAGCTATATCATTTATTTATACACTTCATTTATTGTTTAGGTTTACAGTAGTTATTGTAATACTTTTTAATTATGGTACTTAAACTTACAAACTGATTAAGTACAAAACATTATTAATTAACATTAATGTTCACTACAAATTACACACTTATTTGTACATTTGACTACTAATCAATCTTCTTTTTTCACCATCGTATCTACTCATCAATAGCTTTGGCCACATTATCAATGCCATCTTTTTCATTTTTTTCTGGTGGCGTCAACGGCTCAGTTTCACTATTCAGCGCCAAAGTGTTCGGTTTGTACCGATAAGCCACAAACATGAAAACAATCATATCAATAAACATAAGGCCGGCAAATAGGAAGAACTCATACGCTTGTGAATCGAAGAGCGATAGTTCGGCGATAATTATGACGATTACATTTCCGAATGCCACCGTAAGTAGCCAGCAAGCTTGCAATACTGATTTCATTGTTAGTGGCGCCTGTGCATATGAAAACTCCAGGCCAGTCACGGAGAACATCACCTCACCGAGTGTCATAATAACGTATTGCGGAATCAACCAGAAAATGGACATCGAATTGGGCTCCGTTACAACTATGACATTATTGCGGTATTGGCCTGATGAATCTTCGTTTATTAAAATCGTGTAAATGCCACCAACTTTGAGATATGTACTGACAATCTCAACATTATCAACTAATATTTGATAAGTGCCCGACTTTAGTTCCGTTATGTTGCCCAAGTTGGCTGGCTCGGTGTGCTCAATCGTACCTTTTTTATTTTTCCAATCAATTTGTCGACTTGGCTCTACATTTGCCAATGTACGTCCTAGCGGATAGCCACGACTGGGTTTACTGATTGTGTCCACTCCCCAGACTAGAGGTTGAGCTGTGTTTTTTGAGTTCAAAAACAAATAATGGCTGGTTGAGGAGTTGAA
>NW_023458556.1:8950938-8962085 GCF_013731165.1 Rhagoletis pomonella | reverse complement strand
ACCGAGCCAGCCAACTTGGGCAACATAACGGAACTAAAGTCGGGCACCTATCAAATATTAGTTGATAATGTGGAGATTGTCAGTACATATCTCAAAGTTGGTGGCATTTACACGATTTTAATAAACGAAGATTCATCAGGCCAATACCGCAATAATGTCATAGTTGTAACGGAGCCGAATT
Organism: Rhagoletis pomonella; assembly: GCF_013731165.1. Taxonomy (NCBI): domain Eukaryota; kingdom Metazoa; phylum Arthropoda; class Insecta; order Diptera; family Tephritidae; genus Rhagoletis; species Rhagoletis pomonella. The sequence continues at coordinate 8,961,904 of NW_023458556.1, read as the reverse complement.
CTATGTCCATATTCTGGTTGATTCCGCAATACGTTATTATAACACTCGCTGAGGTGATGTTCTCCGTGACTGGTCTGGAGTTTTCATACGCGCAGGCGCCACGGACAATGAAATCAGTACTGACAGCTTGTTGGCTACTCACAATGGCTTTCGGAAATGTAATTGTCATAATTATCGCCGAACTATCGCTCTTCGATTCACAAGCGTATGAGTTCTTCCTCTTTGCCGGCCTTATGTTTATTGATATGATTGTTTTCATGTTTGTGGCTTATCGGTACAAACCGAACTCGGTAGCGTCGAATAGCGAAAGTGAGCCGTTGACGCCACCAGAAAAAAACGAAAAGGATGGCATTGATAACGTGGCCAAGGCGATTGATGAGTAGATACGATGGTGAAATGAAGATTGATTTGTAGTCAAATGTACAAATATGTATGTAATTTATAGTGAATATTGATGTTAATTAATAATATTTTGTACTTAATCAGTTTGCAAGTTTAAGTACCATAATTAATGAAAAAGTATTCCAGTAACTACTGTTAACATAAACAATAAATGAAGGGTGTAAATGATATACTTTTGCTAACAGCAGCTGAGGTAGATCATGGTGAAATAAAAACAAGGTGACATCAGAAGCTGTTTTTGTACTATTTGTTGACCCTCATACTACGGTCATGTATTTGAGGTTAGTAGAAAAGGGAATCTTTTGGTACCCCTTACTACCTTTTTAGTACTTTATTAAAATCGTAGTACTGGAGTGGCAATAAATCAGCAATTAATTATTATTTAATTAATGAAACGTAAAACAATAATTATTAGACATTAGGGCGGCATGCGATAATTTTTATTGTCGAAAATCCGAAAAGAAAAAAGAAAATCTTGTCTATTATTTTTAAAATATTTCTTTTTAATTTGGTAAAGGGCTAAAAAACTTTTGGAATCAAACACGTTTTGGTGTTTGTTGATCCCTACTTATCCATTTCATATTCCCTCTTATCGGCTAGGAAATAATGCTTCAGGCGAGAATTGAAAGCTGAAATAGAACTTGATGAACAAGAGAGAAACTTCATTTATCGCTGGATTTTTTCGGCACTATTTATTTGGTGCTAGTTAAGGAAAAAATATTACTTTAACTAAAAATATCGAAAATATAAAACAGATAACTTACCGACGCAACTAAAACTTCCGAAAATTTTCGCGGAAGTCAAAGTAAAAAAGAAAACAGAGAAACAATGTTGCCGACACTATATTTCTTATTGGAAACCCAAACAGGAAGAAAAATTTAGTAAGCAACATTGTAATTTATGATGGCCAATTTTGTCAAATGCGACGCCGCCATATTAGATTACTGATATCACCTTATTTTTATTTCACCATGGAGGTAGATAACGTTATTGAAAACTTACATATATATGTATATATTACTTGGAAACGGCTTTCAAAGTAGCTGCCAGTTTCAGTTTGTATGTCTATTTTATAGTTTTAGATGCGAAGGATCGTTTATCTGTTTATTGAACAGCACAAAGAAACGCCTTAATATTCGACACACCGGAGGCAGTTGTATATCCGAGGTGAATTTATAAAAGAATCAAATCTATATGTATTGTGTTGTTGCCTCTACGCTCAACCTGCCCAAAAAACTTGAACTGGGAAAGACAACAACTTCGTAATGCCGCTTGTCTTTTAAGCGAGTAACGCGAGTGTTTGTTTTTTGTAAAATTCTTAGTAGAAGGGTTTCAAAAATTTTAAGTGTTTTCGCAAGGCTAAGCACAAAAGGTGGTTCATACATATAGTGATTTGATTTTTTATCATATCTATGTTATTTTGACAGTGACAGCTCTTTACCGCTGAAAATTTTGACAAAAAGTCAGTTTGAACCACTTTGGGAAATGATGCAAACAAAATGGGCAACCAACGATTTGGCTAGAAAGGCGCACTTTCATCTCAGCGGCTATGTTAAAAAACAACACTGCCGCATCAGGGGATCTGAAAATCTGCACGACATCGCCGAGGAGCCAATGCACATTGACCCATATTTCTTTGAAAATGTTGTGGAAACGCCATTTCGGTCAAAGGTGAGTGATGCAAAGTAGAGATGGGCACGGGCCTAAATTTTAACGCCCGGCCCGGCACGAGTGCAAAATCAGCTTTCAAAAACACGCACGAGCCCGCACGTTAAGAATTTCAGCGGGGCCCGGCCCGACACGACGGGACACGTCCCAGCCCGGAAATAAAGAGCCAACTTTTTTTCTATGTATACATATGTATATTTACTTAAGCGAATCAATTTTTTACATCAGGGATTTTTATAATACATTTTCTGGGAATTAGAAAAAGTGGAAAGTATTTTATGTACAGATATGTAAACAAAACTACTAAGTATCTTATTTTATCTATCGGTTTCCAAATATTTATTTTTTTTGCTTTTCTCTTATCAAAAGAGCTTTAAATACTATATATTTTTTGTATAAAAACAAAAGCTTATCTAAATTTGTAGGCAACGGGCTTTTTCGTGCTTAATCGTGCTTTTATGAAATTTTACCGAACGCCCATGCACGCACGAGTTCGTGCTGCAAGCAAATATTCCGGCTCGTACCCGCGGGCTTACGCAGGGCCAGCCTGGCCCCTACCCATCTCTACTACAAAGGCATGATAAAAGAGTTTTGGTGCCGGAAGTTGAAGACTTGGACTTGGAAGGTCAGGCTGGAGGGCCATGCCAGACATCCCATGCCACAATCGATCTTTTTCACGTCAAGTTCGGTAATCGTGGAATCAGTTTTATCTTTGATGTCAATTGACAATCTCGAAACTGCGACTTGACGACTTAGTCCTTTTTGTGGGCCGACGTGTAGGACCAATGTTATGCGAACAATCCATTAACAGTTCAGTCCCTGAAGGCGACTATCGAGCATGCCATTCGTAAGAATCCATTCCCGAAGCAGTCACATGAATTAAATCGTGGTCCATAAATAATGGGTACGTTTGCTCTTTCGAATAAGCCAATAATATAACGAAATATTTGATTTTAGTTAATTTTTTGGAATTTTCAAAAAGACCACCCTGCATTAAGACTAACTCACTTCTACACTAGAGGGCGTTTTCTAGATCTCATACGCCGATGACTACTCGATTTTGGCGTAGGCTGTTGACATTGACGATTTCCGTTTTTAAATTCATGACTATTTCTCAGGCCTTTCTAGCATTTTCACTGCACGGAATCTAACCTTTGCTCATCCGACATTAATGGCCACCCGGTTTACCACCTGAACGAAGGACGCCAAGCTTAACTTACTGCCATACCTAAACAAAAGCGACAACCCAACATGAAATGCAGAAATAACACCAACAATAAGCATAGGTTTGCTTATGTGAAACAGTTAGGCATAAGGGTATTTGACACCACAAAGTTACCCGAAAATTTTAGTGGTTACATTTGACAGCTTGTCATCCTTCTCCGCCTCCGCGCACACTACTGCAACCTTCAACAAAGTGCATTGCTGCCCTACCCTCAAATCGCACTTAAAACTGTGAGGGTCAATCGGCCACTCTCGCCCTGTGAATGTCGTCTTCGGAGACCTACCAAAAAACATTGTAATAGTGAGTTTGATTATTTGGTATCTAAACTGATTTCGGGGTCTTTCTAAGTGTGGATCGATGCTTGGGACACAAAAAAATTTACCAAGAAATAAAGTTGTATAAATTATTATTATTTTTTTTTAATTTCCGTCTTTTATATATGGACATACATAGGTTAAGATAGGTTAGGTTAGGTTGAGATACTAGAAACAACAACAAAATCCACTTATGTAAATGTCGTTTCTCACGTTTATCTTTTTTCCCTTTAATTACGCTCATATTCATCAGCTAAATCCCTTGAATATCCACAATTAGCTGAATGCGGCCACGTGAAGTGTGCCTACAAATTTCATCAAGTGAGAGGTATTTGAAAAAAGTGTAAGTACTTATGAATATCATTGTAAAGAAATTATAATCCTTATATTGGAATACAGTTACATATTCAAGTATGGCAAATTTGAAGTTAATTTAATCTACAATAGATAGCGATATGAGATAAGGCACCCTTGTACATATATATAAATATTTACATTTCACCATAAAATAACTACAATGTCTAATAATTATAAATATTTGTTTTTGCATATTATTTAGCTTTTGAAAAACAATTTTTTGCGTTCTTCACGGTGCCATGAAAATTCGGGAATGTGCGTTAATCGATTAACTTTGATAACCTGAAAAAATTCTGTCCCTATTGATTGTATTATTTTTTGTCACGCGATGTTGTTTTTTCGAACCCGTCTCATCGATGTGGAAAGTCAACAACGCTAACCTCTGAGTTAACCACACCCAGTAAACTCTTTATGCTTACACATTTTCTTCTAAAACCTATTAGGAATGCAAATTTTTTGGACTAACATCGATATATCGATGGTTGCTGCTGCTTTATGTACAATTTGTTAAGTTCTAATTGAAATTTAAGAAAAATGGAACACTCTTCAATCCCAACCAATGCAGTATCTTTAATTCAATTAAAGATGTACAAACAAATGTGCGTATTTCCCTGTATTTAATTTGCCTAACTAACATATACCCTACTAATAATTTTAATTCATCCCATGCTAAATTAGCTGGCGCCTAAAGTTCCAAGGCATGATTTTGTTGAAACTCTAACATTCTCAAGACTGGCAGCTGAATTTGTAATTTCTGAATGTTCCTTCAAAGAATTTATCATAAAAATCAAGGTAAGTCAAAATTAAAAAAAATAAATAATAATGGGTTAAGTGGAATCGTTAGCAAGTTTGATAATCACACTAAAGCCGATGTTTGAAATACATATCGCTAAAACTGACATCGATGAATCGTTAATTTAGTGATGTTTGAAAATTGTAAACATCGATGGCATATGTAGCTGCTATATCGGAGAACACCACATCTCCCCATCGGACTTCTTCATCGAATTCAGTGGCACTTGAACTCGCAACTCCGGCGTTCAAAGACGATGGTGTTACCCACTGATCTAGTTATTTTGATTTTTATTTAACTTAACGTTGCTTTACTTAAGTTTTTTTTTTTTTGTTTAAAGGAATTGCATCCATTTAAATTGCAATGACATCTCTTTCGACTGCAATTGTAAAGCATTCCTGCAAACTCCTTTTGTAAAGCATCCCTGTCTGCATTCGAAATCGACACTGGATGCCTTCCAGTGTTGAGTAGGTATAAATGCAGCGATCGCATTTGAAAACAGCTTCTTCTTGGTTTTGTAACATCATCACCAGGATGTCAGACAGCGAGGGTGCTTTTCCTACCACAACAACTACAACAACTACGTGGAAATTCATCTTTTATATCTACAACAAAATATCGACATGGGAAACTGCATATACGTAAAAACAATCAATTTTCCTTGTATTTAAAATCAAACCTTTCTAAATATTTAAATGAAATTAATTATGTACTATGATACCTGAATTTAATAAAGTAGTGTTAAAGTTAAACTGAATTGAAACTATCATTGTACCCAAAGCAAAACACCACTCCATTTTTTACACTTTTTATTAACTTACACTTACTTCGTACATTTTCGGGGGGAAAAACAATAGAAATGCGTGAAAACAGTTGAATTCATATATATGTTTCTATACTTCTGCTATCACCTTGTATGAATTCGCCTTAATACTGCTAGAGCTTGAAGAAATCCAAACAAAATTGGCGTTGTTAAGGCAAATTTTGATTGTCTGATAATAGGTATAACAAACCTTCAAACATAAGGATTGAAATTGAAAGAAAGTTAGGAAATTGTGACAACTGTAATAGAGCTTTACCAAATGTTGAGCCCAAATATATATTCAAAAAACTGTGAAAGTGTTTTTTGGCCAGATATTATCCACCAAACAAGTTTTGTTGCCGGATTGTCGCCCTCAGCAACAAATTTATTGGCGGAAATATCGCCATCGTATCGATTTTTTATTACCAGTCGCTCTAAGGTGGACCCCCAGGGGCCCACGGAAGATTCAACTGGGGTCTACGTTGGCATGAAAAACTTATGGGGGTCCATGAGTTGTAAATGGGAGTCTACGAATATTTATCTGGTTTCGATAGTAAATAACCAAAATGGTTGCTTGATAGTCTCTTTATTTAACTTAATTTTTTTTTGATTGGTGTTTCGTACATTTTCGGGATGACATCAACACAAATACTCCACGTACAAAGTCATAAGTGAGCTATATTTTTTAAAACCTGCAAGTGTGCAATCACATTACTTTAATAAATATGTATAAATAAAAAATAATAGAAAGAAAATATTTTAGTTTTATTTTGGCCACTCCGAGCTTAGGTTTTGAATTCACCCTAGATATTATCTTTACATTTCATTTTTTTACGAGCTTTGGGAATATTTAGAAATGTATCCGCAGCGGGTCCACCGAAACCATTAAACTTTTGAAAGGGGTCTACAAGAAAAGAAAGTTTGGGAACCTCTGCTCTAAGACGTCCACCGAAGGCAACTCACCTGGGCTGAATAATAATTTCTTGCAACAATTTTGTTCTGTTCTAATATTTCATTTCGTTTTGAACACAAACTTATAATTTGTAAACGAAATTAATTATATTTGTCGCTATGGGGCTTCATATTTTTTCAACCCTATCTTAGGAATTAATCAGATGTTTTTGAAGAATCCTGTCTCCCTACGGCAATAAATCGGCGAGTCGCCACTTTGTTGCCATTGACTATTGTTGCCTATTTGTCATGTTTTGCATGGTGGGTATTTACTGGCTCCACAACTACACAGAGAAAAATATGAAGCATAAAAAAAGAGAAGATTGTCTTTATGAAAAGTTTCTGGGCTAAGGGGTAAAACAGATGAAAAAAAACGAAGAAAATTCCATAGAGATTTCTTCTTAATTTTGGGTGTAAATTATTCTTGATTCTGATAGCAAAAAAAAATTGAAAATTTTATATTTTCCACGTCTTCTCAATAGATGTTCTAGCCTAACGGATGCGAGAAAGACTGGCGACTTTTTGGTTCAAATCCTGTGGAACGGACCTTGTTTCTAATTTTTTTTGTTTTTCATAATTTGTACATGCGCTGTAGAAATTTTAAGTCTATGTCACTTAGTTTGACTATTGTAAATAAAATCTAATGCTTTGTATTGCATGCGCTCCACGTTTTTCGTTTTCAATCTCATAAATTGTTTTTAATGACTTTTGCTAAAATTTCAAAACCAAAAGTTATCAAAGCAAATTCTATGGGACTGAGAAATATTATTTTCTACTTTTTAGTCCAATTATAAAAGCGTGGTATATTAAAAAGTTTTTATTTTATTTTATTTATTTTCTCTTAATTTTCAACGGGCCGTTCAGTAGATTATATTTGTTTATGGGGTTTTAAAATGTTTTATTATTTGTTTGGAGGCCGTTGTGGTGTAGTGGTTAATATGCGCGTTACTATTTTGGGGGACTTGGGTTCAAGCCCGGTTCAACCCAACATCAAAAAAAAAAAAAAAAAAAAATAGCGGTCGCCACTCGACAGGCAATGGCTAACCTCCGAGTGAATTTTGCCATGAAATAATCGTAATTTTTTAATTTTTTTCCAGCATTTAATATTTTTATTTTTTATGTATTTTTCGAATTGGAAAACCTCATTAATTCCTGAAGATGCCTTCAGATTGAAAGCGAAATATCGACATCAATAAATGTAATAAATAAAACTACTAAAATCTATGTTTTATTTAATAACCGGGTTGAAGCTCAAAATTAACGAATAATTTATTTTTTATTATCTTCGTAAAATATTTTTAAATATACTGACGTATTTGTATTCCTTCATCCCTCTGTAATTTACAAAGATTTTTAATTTACGAGTCTAACCAATAAATTTTAAAGATAATAATTAATATTTGAGTTATATTCTTTCGCTCAAGGGAAATTATTATTACTCGATTTTATTTTTTTTATCAGAAATAAAGATTATTTTATGATTTTTTTTCGATCAAAGATAATAATTATTTTTTCACTTAAAATTAATGATTATTCAAAAAACGCAAAAGCTATACCAGCGGAGTTAGCGACATCCTTATAAAAGGAATAAGTCCGAAAATTTGCAGGTACAAATTTCAGTTGGTTGCGTCTGTATGACCTTTTAAATTTTATAGATAATCATTATATTTAAGTAACAAAATAAAACTCAGTTATAATTATTATCTCAACTCAATAATAATTTTTATCTCTGAGCGAAAAAAATAAAATCCATAAAATAACCATTATTTGAGATCGAAAAAATAATTTGAATTTTTTTAAGTTTTTTTGTTAAAATTTACCTTAATTATACTCATAACTTCACTAATTAAACTAGGGGAGTTGCCTCATCTTGGCAGGTTTTCCACCCTTCTTACCATTTTCAAAGCACTCATCAATATAATTTTTGCTTTTGGTTGGTCAACTGATCGTCTCCTCGATGTACTTGCAGCCTGAGGAAACTTCCCTCGTCCCGGGGATAAATATATTTGTTCAAACACACGCACACACATTCAAGCTTTGATCAAACAATTCTTTTGCCGTACCAAAAAACTAAATTTGTTAAAATCGTCTAGAAAATTTAGCAAATCTTGTAAAAAGTAAGCAAACTATTTTAACTGATATTTTCTATTTAAATTTGTACTGTCCTTCAAGCGAATTATCCATTACTTTTCGATGGGCTTAGTAGTTTCTAAGAAATTTTTTAATCATTCCAGATTTTGTTAATGAAATGTTTCTTTCTTTTCTATTACAGCTTGTTCTTTTTTAAAAAGAAAATTAAATTTACTAAAGCAGAAAATCGATGTATAAATAAAAAAGTTGTGAAAGGTAAAACTTTTTTGTATGAAATGTAAGCAGGAAAGAATAGCCGTCATCGATTCGCCAACAGTTAGCGAGTGGCGAAACGAACGAACTCAATGAGGTACACCCAAACTCGCTATTGTCCATCTTTGCTAGCTAACTTTGTTGTTGCTTTCACATGCAAAGTTTTTCGTTAAGCGACCGGAACTCAAACATTGCAAGCAGCGAAGTGGCGAATCGATGGCGGCTAGTTTTACTTACGCGTCATACACGTCCATACATACATACATGGCGCAATAATTAAATATTTTGTACGAGCATGGCGTATGAGTAACATTCTTCCCTGCTCGTATTTCATACAAAAAAGTCATTGCGCCTTTTCATTTTATCATTCAAAAACTTTCCATCCATCCATCGATTTTGTTCGCAAAAAGCTTAATTTAAAAACAAATATTTCATTTTTAAATTTGAATTTTGTTTCATTCGCAATGCAAACTTAAAATGCAAATACATATACAGATATACATGTATACAGGTATAGAGATCAGTAATCTACGACCCAAAGTTAGGTTTACGTATATGGTAATTCTTTTGTGTCCTTACAGTGTTGTTTATTAGTAAAAAAAAAAAAAAAATATGCTGCAATATGAATGAAATTTCATTATCAGTAAATATTTACGGATTATTGCTATTTTTTGAGTAATCGGCAAAATTTTACTGCTAATCCAAATTAAATTTCATTATCAGTTAAATTTTATTATTACTGCTATTATACTGCTACTGTTAAGTGCCAATTTATGGTATTTAGGAACTAATTAGTAGCAAACACTCAAGTGGTGGATTAGGGCATTCGATTATTCGCCATTTTTCCATTAGCGGTTTTCGTTGGATTTTAACCCAAAACATCCCCTTAAACAAATAAACATTCTTAAAAGATATCCATTATTATTATTTGATTAAATATAACATAAACAAATTCATTCGGTTGGGTGTCGAATATTTTTGTCATTAAAAAAATTTAACACATTTTTTTTTAACGATTTGCAGGTGTTCTTTAACGAAAACCCGTGTAACTCCGAGTTACCAACTTTGTGCAATATTAAAAAAATTCAACAAACATTCCTACAAATTTAGAGCTTTTTTCAAAATTCTAAAAAAATCAATCGTAATTTTTAGTCATTTTAAACTTGTGCATTATTCTACTAGAATTCAATGGGCTACAAAACTGCAAACTCAGAATCTAATTGAAAACTCAAAATTTTTTCGAAAATTCGTTGCATTATTTTATTTTTTTGAATGCATACATTTTTAAGGCAGTGTCACTCGATTGGTACATTTGTACAGACTTGTGCATTTTTATATTGGGCTATTGGTACAAAAAAAAAAATTTGGAAATCTTGTATTAAAAAAATTTAACAAAATATGTTTCGTGATATTTGGGTATTCATACTTTCTTTTTGGTTGTTGTTGTTTCCGACAGGGTGGGTGTATGATTGGTGTCTCCAAACCAAATTTGACAAGGGATGACGGAAATTCGTTCCATAAACATCGTATTCATACAATTGATATACGATTTGCATCGAATTTCGGCGAATTCCGAAACTTGTGATACTGCCTTAAAACTTGTACTTATACGGATGTTGGTAAAGAATGAACTATGAAAAACTAACCAAAATTAAATAACAACAAAAGTTTATTTTTTTAAAACTTGTCAAAATTTGGTGCGGCTATAATTTTTTCGACTACTGTACATAAGCACTAGAAATTTTATATGGCTAATTTCCGACTGATCGCATACTCAATATGTGTCAGTACTAAGTCTAAGAAATCAGTCTGTTAATCGCCGTTAACGGGATTAGACGAAAAAATATTTTCTGGCCAAAACGGGGGAAAAATTGCAAACGAAGTGAATTCGAATGCACCTTTTGCGAGTTTTGCGATTCATGTGAAAAAAGATCGCGATTTAACTAGTAAAACGAGCAAATAGGGAATGAAGAATTAACAAAAGCCGTACTAAGAGATCTAAATTACATACATAAAACATATGTGGGTACATTTAAAGTGAAAGAGAATATCTTGTAATAAGCCTTACAGGACCTCCGTTCGCAGCATCGAACAACATGACCGAAGAAAAT
>NW_023458556.1:8947520-8950838 GCF_013731165.1 Rhagoletis pomonella | reverse complement strand
CGTTCGCAGCATCGAACAACATGACCGAAGAAAATGGTACATTGAAGATCTACATATATATCTATATTACATGCATACGTATCTAATTAGCACTAAGTAGTCAGTCGGGTTTTACACGGTTCAAGTAAGTCAAGTGAATTAAATTCTGCTTGCTAGTTGATGAGAGGGGCTAAGAAGCAACGGGAAGATTGCACAAATTTTAATGTTTTATACCGGAAGTTATTGCAGCAGACTGAAGGAATAGTCGATCGGGGACAAACCGGTCTTAACCCAACTGTGCGAACACCAAAAGCCATTAAAGCCATTGAGAGTCGAATTCGTCCGAAATCCGCTTCTCAAGCAGAAAATCAAATCACTGAAAATGAGTGTCATCAAGGACAGTACATCGTACGTGACAAAACGTGACTGGAACGCTGTGGATATACATATAGTACGGTAGTTCGCAACGTCGTGAAAACAGGAATTTCAGGACAACTGGTTGTTTGATATGACACATCCCTCTCACTCCCTCGGTTAGCGTGGGGGCCGTCTGGCAGGCGGTAATGGTTGCGTTGATTTTTTTAAATCATTTTAGTAAGGCTAATTTTCTTTTCATTGGTTTTAAGTAGCTTTTAGAAACGTAGATTTATTATTGCCATACATGTCCTTTAACAACTAACATTGTGCAAGACGTCAATTTTTATAAAAAAAAAGTTGCTTCCCTTCCTTCGATTCCTGTTGCTACTATTTCGGGGGACCTCACTGAACATTTTCCAAAAAAAGAGAGCAAAAATCCGTCGGGCGCTTTTTTCTATGCTAACTTTTACTAATTCAAAAATTACACAGGCCAACAAAAATTTGAAAAAAATTTTGTTTCCTAAAATGTTAAAGGTGTTTTCGATATTCAAATATTGCAAAAAAACGCGATTTTTTGATACATTGACCACGTTTATCTCAAAATCTAAAGCTGATGGAAACTTTATACTTACAGATTCGTAATCAGCACAAAGAGGGCTATCAAAAACAGCATTAACATTCTAGGAAACAAATTTTTTTCCAATTTTTGTTGGCCTGTGTAATATTTGAATTAGTAAAAGTTACCATAGAAAAAAAGCGATCGACGGATTTTATTCTTTGTTTTTGGAAAATGTTCGCTGAGTTCCCCCGAAATAGTAGCAACAGGAATCGGCGAATTGAAGCAACTTGAGGGTGAAATTTTTCCAGGATACCGTGATAAGTAAAAAAAGTCTGAAAAATATTCACTCATTTTATTTGTATTGGCCATATACACTGTACCAAAGTATTTGCTAGTATCTAGTAAATAAAAATAAAAACAACTTACTACCGTCCACATATTAAGCGCCAAAGACTCCCAGTGATTATCTAAAAAATACTCATATTCATACAAATTTTATGTAGCGTCAAAAGATAACGACGCGCTAGCGCTGAGCAAATAGATTTTTCATTTTTACAGGGCATTACATGCTGATATTGGTTGGGTGCGAAAAAAGGTCACCCAAACGTTTGCAAGTATATTGGTAAAAATATATATTTGCGACATTGAATATTCCTAAGAGTGAAAGTTGGTTTCAAGATGTTGGCGATTGTGAAAACCCCTGAGTCCAACGGGCGACTAATCTCGAAGTGTTTAAAAAAATAGACTCCCTGCAAAAACTCGGCATATCTATGTTGGCTGTGCAAACATTACGCCTTCCTTTCAACAGAGCAAAGCTCTGGAGTGCCAGTCGAGAGATTTGAGGTTCGAGTCCTAGAGCAGGGGGCTTTTTTTGTAATTTTTTACTTATTTTTTTGTGTCTTTATTGTAATTTTTAAATTGTATTTTAAAAAGAAAAAAATATCTCATTTATTTTTTATGGTATTTGAGTATTTAGGTTTTTGCATAATTTTGTAATTTATATTTGAATTAAAATAATTTAAAATAATTTAATTACGGGTAACAAACGGGATCGCTTATTTGCATAAACAGCCTTTATTTGCATTAACTCCTGCATTTTCATGCACGCAATTTTTGGGAATTAACTCGGATCAGGGGAATTTTCGATGACAACACTGGTAAAAGTTTTTACTTATTATTATTATTTTTTTATTTTATTTGCTTTATATATTTAATTTTACGTTATTTAATTTTCCTTTTTTAATATCACATTTTTTTATTTTACTATTAGTTAATTTAAATTTTTAGAGTTGAATTTTATTAAAAAGTCAACAAAAACTAACTGAAACGTTAAACGTTAAAAAATATAGAACTTAAAAAAAAAATTAATAGAAACGAAATAAATGAAAATTTTACTGGCCGTCGGACTCGAACCCACGACCTTGCGGCACGTTAATCCACATTACCGCCGTCTGTCAGGGCAAAATTATTATGGCTAGTTTATCTGCATATCTGTCTCGCGTTTTACTCTAACACCTCCGGACACAGAACCACAGCAGAAGCAAGCCTTTTGGACGATCCTGAGGAAGGGATATTAGGCACAGTTACGTTCACAACGAATTAGATTGATTTCATAGAAACCTTAAAAAAATCGAATTTGATACAAATTCGATACTCGGAAATAAATATCGAGATTAAAAATATCGTATTTTTCCAAAAATTTTTGGAAAGAATTTTAATGTTTTGTTATACCGATATTTTTTACCCAAGCCTAGGTTTTCATTTCAAGATTGGATTTGAATTTTAGATAGTGATTTTTTTTTGGAATATAAGGTATGTGTATTGAATTTCAGGTACTTCTCACACTTTGATACTAGTGTCAGCAAAGGGTGAGAGAATATTCGATTGGTTATACATCAGTTGTAACTGCTTAGAATCCCGGCAAGACCTACCTGACTGAACCAACAATCAATCGAAAAATCAAACGAAATGTCAAATGATGAGAGTGGGAGGGATAGCAATTCACATGTATTGATGAGAATAATATACGGATGGTAATTTTTTTGCCCGCCATCCTAATAAAAATTACTACATCGATCTTCTAACGAATAACACCAAACTCTGTCAGAATGGCAGTTTCACATGATTTGCATAAGTTGAGTGTATTAAAAAAAAAAATAAAAATGTACATACATAGAGACAGGTAAACTTCGCTCAATTGGGATCTGGTTTGACCAATAATTGTTAACCGAATTGAATGATTTTTTATAGTTTTAGATAGAAATTTTTTATAGTTTAGATTTTAAAAGAAAAATATCATGAACCGAAATAAAGACTAGAGAGGCATTTTAGTAAAATAAAAAAAGTAAAATACCACTTCCTAATTTTTACACATCGTCGTTTAAAGTACAAAACCGTGCATCAAGATAATGCAAAACCTCGTT
>NW_023458556.1:8946336-8947420 GCF_013731165.1 Rhagoletis pomonella | reverse complement strand
TTTTTTTTAAAGGAGTTGAAATTTCTAGGATATGGTTGAATAAAAAATTTTTTTAAAAGAATTGGTGCATTAGAGAGTATCAATGAAAAGGAAAAATATATAGCCAACTAAAAATTTGTAAGGTCAGGTTCGGGCTCTACGGGACAAATCCTATAAGGTTCGGCTGTAATATTTTAGTCAACATAAATTTTCTTAGCCTGTGTTATGTTCTCTTAGATGAAGATTTGAGCTTCAATTTCAACCTTTTTAGAAATTTCCAGCGCCTCAGAATTATTTAAAAAAGTAATCAAAAACAGACAAAGTATAGTCAAAAAAATAGTGCGTACTCGTATAAACAAAACTGTTCCAATAATTTTCAGTGTACGGAACACATATTTGATTTTGAGTCTTGGAGAGAAATGTTTAGGCTTTCATATTATCCCACAGAGACAGATATATTGCACCAATATATTGTTTTTGAGAGGCTCGAAAATGTCCAAAACGTAAGTTGCTCGAAAACTAGAGCCAATCCATCTTTAAGGTCAGATTCGTTTCTACGGGAAAAATCCTATTTTCATTGCTATAAGCTTTGTTTTATAGCAAAATAACAGGCTTTAATACAAATGAAACAAATTACGAAAGTTCAGCCATCGCTGAAAGCCTCGAAAGCGCTGAAAGCCTGTAAAGCTTGTTGCGGAGTTGCACTCTTACTATGAGCAAAATATACATATAAAAATCATGAAATAACGATTGCATGCTAACTTTAATTATTTTACTTAATAAACAACATCGATTTGTTATAAATTTCTTTCTAGAAACTTCCTTATCCAAAATCGGTCTTCTTTATCACCAGCAATGAGTTTTGCAAGAGTTTCTACGGCTATAGCGAGCGTAGTAAGTGTGAATCAGCAAGAAATATATAGAACAAGTGCTTTCACTCAACTCCAAATGTTCAATGATTACCCCCCGTCCCTTTCGCAGCCATTATCGTCCTGTACCTGACTCGTCAACTCCTCTATAGTGACGATGACGCCACTGTCATCTTCCACATCTCTGTTATGCTTACTTACTTCCTCTGCCTGTTTGGTGCAATCATCTCTGACAG
>NW_023458556.1:8926446-8946236 GCF_013731165.1 Rhagoletis pomonella | reverse complement strand
TCGCCATTTTTCCATTAGCGGTTTTCGTTGGATTTTAACCCAAAACACCCCCTTAAACAAATAAACATACTTAGAAGATATCCATTATTATTATTTGATTAAATATAACATAAACAAATTCATTCGGTTGGGTGTCGAACATTTTTGTCATTAAAAAAAAGTGAACACATTTTTTTAAATTCAACAAACTTTCCTACAAATTTAGAGTTTTTTTAAAAATTCTAAAAAATCAATCTTTATTTTTAGCCATTTTAAACTAGTACTTTATTCCACTAGAATTCAATGGGCTACGAAACTGCAAACTCAGAATCTAATTAAAAACTCGAAATTTTTTCGAAAATTCGTTGCATTATTTATTTTTTCTTTTTTAATGCACACATTTTTAAGGCTCGATTGGTACATTTGTACAGACTTGCGCATTTTTATATTGGGCTATTGGTACAAAAAAAAAATTGGGAAATTTTTTGATTTTTAGTCAAAAGCTTGGTACAATACAGCAATCTTGTATTAAAAAAAATTTAACAAAATATGTTTCGTAATATTTGGGTATTCACGCAATTGATATACGATTTGCACCGAATTTCGGCGAATTCCGAAACTTGTGATACTGCCTTTAAACTTGTACTTATACGGATGTTGGTAAAGAATGAATTATGAAAACTAACCAAAATTAAATAACAACAAAAGTTTATTTTTTTAAAACTTGTCAAAATTTGATGCGGCTATAATTTTTACGACTACTGTACATAAGCACTAGAAATTTTATATGGCTAATTTCCTACTGATCGCATACTCAATATGTGTCAGTACTAAGTCTAAGAAATCAGTCTGTTAATCGCCGTTAACGGGATTAGACGAAAAAATATTTTCTGGCCAGAACGGGGGAAAAATTGCAAACGAAGTGAATTCGAGTGCACCTTTTGCGAGTTTTGCGATTCAAGTGAAAAAAGATCGCGATTTAACTAGTAAAACGAACAAATAGGGAATGAAGAATTAACAAAAGCCGTACAAAGAAAGATCTAAGTTACATACATACATTAAAGCATATGCATGTTCATATAAAGTGAATAAAAACGTCTTGTACTAAGCTATATAGGACCTCCGTTCTCAGCAACGAACAACATGACCGAAGAAAATGGTATATTGAAGGTCTACATATATATTATATCTATACTACATACATACATACATAATTAGTACTAAACAGTCAGTCGGGTTTTACACGGTTCAAGTAAGTCAAGTGAATTAAATTCTGCTTGCTAGTTGATGAGAGGGGCTAAGAAGCAACGGGAAGAGTGCACAAATTTTAATGTTTTATACCGGAAGTTATTGCAGCAGACTGAAGGAATACTCGATCGGGGACAAACCGGTCTTAACCCAACTGTGCGAACACCAAAAGCCATTAAAGCCATTGAGAGTCGAATTCGTCCGAAATCCGCTTCTCAAGCAGAAAATCAAATCACTGAAAATGAGTGTCATCAAGGACAGTACATTGTACGTGACAAAACGTGACTGGAACGCTGTGGATATACATATAGTACGGTAGTTAGCAACGTCGTGAAAACAGGAATTTCAGGACAACTGGTTTTTTGATATGACACATCCCTCTCACTCCCTCGGTTAGCGTGGGGGCCATCTGGCAGGCGGTAATGGTTGCGTTGATTTTTTTAAATCAATTTTCTTTTCATTGGCTTTGACTAGCTTTTAGAAACGTAGATTTATTATTGCCATACATGTCCTTTAACAACTAGCATTGTGCAAGACGTCACTTTTTATAAAAAAAAAAGTTGCTTCCCTTCCTTCGATTCCTGGTGCTACTATTTCGGGGGACCTCACTGAACATTTTCCAAAAAAAAGAGAGCAAAAATCCGTCGGGCGCTTTTTTCTATGCTAACTTTTACTAATTCAAAAATTACACAGGCCAACATAAATTGGAAAAAATTTTGTTTCCAAAAATGTTAAAGCTGTTTTCGATATTCAAATATTGCAAAAAAAAGCGATTTTTTGATAATTTTATCACGTTTTTCTCAAAATCTAAAGCTGATGGAAACTTAATACTTACAGATTCGTAATCAGCACAAAGAGGGCTATCAAAAACAGCATTAACATTCTAGGAAACAAATTTTTTTCCAATTTTTGTTGGCCTGTGTAATATTTGAATTAGTAAAAGTTACCATAGAAAAAAAGCGATCGACGGATTTTATTCTTTGTTTTTGGAAAATGTTCGCTGAATTCCCCCGAAATAGTAGCAACAGGAATCGGCGAATTGAAGCAACTTGAGGGATGAAATTGTTTCCAGGATACCGTGATAAGTAAAAAAAGTCTGAAAAATATTAACTCCTTTTAATTGTGTTTGCCATATACACTGTACCAAGGTATTTGCTAGTATCTAGTAAATAAAAATAAAAACAACTTACTACCGTCCACATATTAAGCGCCAAAGACTCCCAGTGATTATCTAAAAAATACTCATATTCATACAAATTTTATGAAGCGTCAAAAGATAACGACGCGCTAGCGCTGAGCTAATAGATTTTTCATTTTTACAGGGCATTGTACATGTTGATGTTGAGTGGGTGCGAAAAAAGACCACCCCAACGTTTGCAAGTATATTGTTAAAAATTATTTTGCGACATTGAATATTCGTAGGAGTAAAAGTTTGTTCAAGATGTTGCCGATTGTAAAAATCCCTGAGTCCAACGAGCGACTAGTCTCGAAGTGTTTAAAAAAATAGACTCCCTGCAAAAACTCGGCATAACTATTTTTGCTGTGCAAACATTACGCCTTGCTTTCGACAGAGCAAAGCTCTGGAGTGTCGGTCGAGAGATTTGAGGTTCGAGTGCTAGAGCAGGGTGATTTTTTTTATAGTTTTTTTTATATTTTTTTGTGTCTTTATTTTAATTTTTAAACTGCATTTTAAAAAGAAAAAAATAACTCATTTATTTTTTATGTTATTTGAGTATTTAGGTTTTTGCACAATTTTGTAATTTATATTTGAATTAAAATAATTTACTTACCTTATACGGGTACCAAACATAAACAGCCTTTATTTGCATTAACTCATGCATTTTCATGCACACAATTTTTGGGAATTAACTCGGATCAGGGGAATTTTCAATGACAACACTGGTAAAAGTTTTAAATTATTTATTTTTTTTTTTATTTGATTTATATATTTAATTTTACGTTATTTAATTTTCCTTTTTTAATATCACATTTTTTATTTTACTATTAGTTAACTTAAATTTTTAGAGTTGAATTTTATTAAAAAGTCAACAAAAACTAACTGAAAGTACAGTTAAAAAATATAGAACTTAAAAAAATTAATAGAAACGAAATAAATGAAAATTTTACTGGCCGTCGGACTCGAACCCACGACCTTGCGGCACGTTAATCCGCATTACTGCCGTATGTCAGTGCAAAATTATAATGCGCATTTGTGTGCTGGTTTATCTGCATAAGCATGCTCGTCTGTCTCGCGTTTTACTCTAACACCTCCGGATACAGAACCACAGCAGCAGCAAGCCTTTTGGACGATACTGAGGAAGGGATATTAGGCACAGTTACGTTCACAACGAATTAGATTGATTTCATAGAATCCTAAAAAAAATCGAATTTGATACAAACTCGATACTCGGAAATAAATATCGAATGTTGGTATTTCGAGATTAAAAGTATCGTATTTCTCCAAAATTTTTTGGAAACAATTTTAATGTTTTCTTACACCGATATTTTTTTCCAAGCCTAGGTTTTCCTTTCAAGATTGGATTTGAATTTTAGATTCAGGTACTTCTCACACTTTGATACTAGTGTCAGCAAAGGGTGAGAGAATATTCGATTGTTTATACATCAGTTGTAACTGCTTAGAATCCCGGCAAGACCTACCTGACTGAACCAACAATCAATCGAAAAATCAAACGAAATGTCAAATGATGAGAGTGGGAGGGATAGGAATTCACATGTATTGATGAGAATAATATACGGATGGTAATTTTTTTGCCCGCCATCCTAATAAAAATTACTACATCGATCTTCTAACGAATAACACCAAATTCTGTCAGAATGGCAGTTTCAAGTGATTTGCATAAGTTGAGTGTATTTAAAAAAAAAAAATTTGAACATACATAGAGACAGGTAAACTTCGCTCAATTGGGATCTGGTTTGACCAATAATTGTTAACCGAATTGAATGATTTTTTATAGTTTTAGATAGAAATTTTTTATAGTTTAGATTTTAAAAGAAAAATATCATGAACCGAAATAAAGACTAGAGAGGCATTTTAGTAAAATAAAAAAAGTAAAATACCACTTCCTAATTTTTACACATCGTCGTTTAAAGTACAAAACCGTGCATCAAGATAATGCAAAACCTCGTTGGTGAGGATGACCAAATTTTACAGGAGAATGTAAAAGCTATCTGATTTGAAAACAGTTCTCTCGTGTATCTCTAATAATTTTTATTTTCTTATATCTAAATATATATATTTAAGTATGAATGAATAAGGCATGCTGCCAGAAGTTCGCTGTGAGCAAATATATGTTTTGGCACATATATCAGTTACGAGGTTTTGCACTTTAAACGACGTTATATGTATTTTATCAAAATAAAATTTTTTCACGCGGAAATATTTTTCTCCTATAATAGTCTTTGAAATAAATAACCTGCTAAGTTTTTCATTTAAATTCCATTACAGATAAAAAGCCAACCACCGGCGAGGTAAAGATATCAGATTCTGAATCTATAGCCAAAGGCAAATCTACGGAGGATGGCATCTCTGAGGCTAAACTCGTGTCTGAAGTTTCAGCAGAACGAAAAGACAAGAAGGAAGCAGAAGGAGAGCAAAATATCGAACCGTTATCAAATGTTACGGAAGCAGAGGGCCAAGTTAAGGTAAATCATTTCGGCTCGATTTGTGAGTTATAGTGTTAATGCCAGACTTTGAACAAAAAGTTCTGCTCTTACCAGGGATACGATTATGTTTTCTTTCACTGAAAATAAAATTTCGTAGCATTACGTGCTCATTTCTCAAAATATTGCCCTCCTACTAATCAAAAGTGCAATACTCTCTACTAATATAGCCGTTTTGCAGGACAAAAAGTAACCTAGTCCAAATATTACAGTGCAAAAAAAAATTTCAATAGTAAAGCCTCGTAAGTTTGTCATTGACTCGTTTTACTTGTGATATATTTAAATAAAACATGTGAATTTTAGTGGAAATATTTTAGCCGTTTTTAGCCGCTTTTTTGGCCAATTTAGCCGGTCCGACCAAACAGTTCTGAAAATAATAATGTCACTTGTGTAACTACTAGAGTACAACTTCACAACAAGCTTTTCAGACGTTCGGTGCTTTTCATAACTTAGCCATTGCTGAAAGCCCTGAAAGCGCTGACCACCTGAAAAGCTTGTTGCGGAGTTGTACTATTACATTGAGCGAAAAATATAAAAATCATTAAATAATGATTAAATGCTGATTTTAATTATTTTACTTACATACATTGATTTACAACACAATAATTTTATAATATACAACATCGATTTGTTATAAATTTCTTTCTAGAAGCGTCCTTATCCAAAAGCGGTCTCCTTTATCACCGGCAATGAGCTTTGCCAGAGTTTCTACATCTATGGCCAGCGTAGTAAGTGTTAATCAGCAAGAAATATACAACAAGTGCTTTCACTCAACTTTAATTATTCAATGATTACCCCCCGTCCCTTTCGCAGCCATTCTCGTCCTGTACCTGACTCATCAACTCCTCTATAGTGACGACGACGCCACTGCCATCTACCACATCTGTATTATGCTTACCTACTTCCTCTGCCTGTTTGGTGCAATCATCTCTGACAGCTGGCTTGGAAAATTCAAAACGATCTCTTATCTCTCGCTTGTCTATGTTGTCGGGGCAGCATTGCTTGCTGTCGGTGCTGTGCCTCCGCTAAATTTGCCCGCCAGGACGATTACATTCATCGGTCTGGCGTTAATAGCGCTGGGCTCGGGCGGCATACGACCGTGCGAATCTGCTTTCGGTGGTGACCAGTTCAAGCTACCCGAACAAGTGAAGCAATTGACGATATTCTTCTCGCACTTATACTTTTCAAGAAATGTTGGTGCACTGACTGCGACCATAGTAACACCTATTCTGCGTGAAAATGTTCAATGTTTCGGCGAACAGGAATGCTATTTATTGGCTTTTGGCGCACCGGCTATCCTCATGGCTGTCTCGTTATGTGAGTACTTAAACACTAAAGAGAAAAATTTACGAATCTTATGCAAACTTTCACTCATATTTTGTAGTTATTTTCGTACTTGGCCGCCCATTATATAAAATTATCCCACCAGCGGGCAATGTGGTGGTGTTGGTCAGCAAAACTATTGGTGTAGGCAGCCTGAAAAGCTAAACAAATTGAAAAAGTACTAAAAAGATTATTCCAAACAGAACGCCATTGCTACAAAATGGAAGGAGAAGAAGACCAATCCTCGTGAACACTGGTTGGACTATGCGGATAAGAAGTATGACCGTCAATTGATTGAAGATGTGAAAGTGCTGATGCGTATTTTGGTACTTTATCTGCCGCTGCCTGTCTTCTGGGCACTTTTCGATCAGCAGGGCTCACGCTGGACTATCCAGGCAACCCGGATGGATGGCGACATGGGCTCATGGGATATTAAACCCGATCAAATGCAAATCTTAAATCGCGTCTTGGTTTTGATATTCATACCACTTTGTGAACTGGCATTCTATCCTTTACTTGGTCTGGTCGGTATTCGTCGTCCTTTACAAAAGCTGACTTTGGGTGGAATATTCGCCGGCATAGCTTTCATTGCTTCCGGCTTGCTCGAACTACAATTAGAGGTGAGTCAACTGCCATCTAAGTGGTTTGGTGACAGATAACAGTTAACTCCCATTCGCAATTCAACTTTAGATATTCATTATCTTAAGACTTTAAGGACGGCAGCTAACCCTCAACTTTTATACTGAAAATAAGAAGCTATCTCCAGTGTTATGTCCCCACTCTTAATACAGCCTTTAGTGTTCAGAAGAAAAATAATACAACATTTTCATTTGCAGAAAACTTACCCAGTCTTGCCCAGCGCAGGAAATGCTCAGCTTCGTGTTTACAATGGCGAATTGTGCGACTATTCCATTACCACCAATTTGACGAATTTCAACTTTGATGTGGCCTCACTCAATATGTACAAGAACAGCACAGACATCGGCTCCGAAGGTTTCCTATACGTAAGATTCGATGTTACCAGCAAAAGTGCGAGTTGTGATTCATTCCCCAGCCAAACTTTTATTTTCAACTCCTCAACCAGTCATTATTTGTTTTTGAACTCAAAAAACACTGCACAACCTTTAGTCTGGGGAGTGGACACAATCAGTAAACCCAGTCGGGGCTATCCGCTAGGACGTACATTGGCAAATATAGAGCCGACTCGCCAAATTGATTGGAAAAATAAAAAAGGTACGATTCAGCACACCGAGCCAGCCAACTTGGGCAACATAACGGAACTAAAGTCGGGCACTTATCAAATATTAGTTGATAATGTTGAGATTGTCAGCGTATATCTCAAAGTTGGTGGCATTTACACGATTTTAATAAACGAAGATTCATCAGGCCAATACCGCAATAATGTCATAGTTGTAACGGAGCCCAATTCGATATCCATTTTCTGGTTGATTCCGCAATACGTTATTATGACCCTCGGTGAGGTGATGCTCACCGTGACTGGTCTGCACTTTTCATACGCGCAGGCGCCACAGACAATGAAATCAGTACTGACAGCTTGTTGGCTACTTACGATGGCTTTCGGAAATTTAATCGTCGTAATTATCGCCGAACTATCGCTCTTCGATTCACAGGCGGATGAGTTCTTCCTCTTTGCCGGCCTAATGTTTGTTGATATGATTGTTTTCATGTTCGTGGCTTATCGGTACAAACCGAGCTCGGTAGCGCCGAATAACGAAAGCGAGCTGTGCACGCCACCAGAAAAAAACGAAAAGGATGGCATTGATAATGTGGCCAAGGCGATTGATGATTAGATACGAAGTTGAAATGAAGATTGATTTCTAATTGAATGAAAAATAAGTGTGTAATTTGTAGTGAACTTTGATGTTAATTAATAACACTGGATCAGAGATTTTAATTTTGATTTTGTTCTCCAGACGCCATTCCGAAAATCGAGTTAATTTTTTTTTGTATGGATACATTACCGAGATATTTGCCGTTTAGCGTTATTCAGCTTAAAAAAAAGAGGGGATCTACTTAACCAGGTATATCTTGCGAACCAATGAAATAATCGTAAAACGAGATACTGCAAATGAAAGAAAATATAATTTTCCATGAACCGTATGTACACCACTTTTCGATAGTCCTGACAGAATTTTTCAGAAACTATCAGTGCAATCGAAAAGTGATGTACATATATAAGCTTTGTGGAGAATTTTTTTTCCCCGATCTCGTATTACGATTATTCAATCGGTTCGTAGGATATACGTGATTAAGCGCAACCACTATTTTTTTAAATTGCAAATATCTCAAAGAGTTATCCATAGTAAAGAAATTATCTCGATTTTCGGAATCACCGAGCATTTCTACATTGGATAGTGGCATCCATAGAAAATTTTTTCTGTAAACCAGTGTAATGTTTCCTACTTAATCAGTTTGTAAGTTAACGTACTATAGTTAATAAAAAAGTATTACAATAACTACTGTAAACTTAAACAATAAATGAAGGATGTAAATGATATACTTTTGGTAACGGAAGCTGAGGTAATGTTGTTAAAAACTTACATATATATGTATGAACGCTTCACTTGGAAACGGCTGGCAAAGTAGCAGCCGCTTTCAGTTTGTATTACCTTTTTTATACCGACACAGTTGACCCAGTTCGCTGTGATTTAAAACAGAAGAATAAACCAATTTTTAATACGTTCAGAAATCTAAAAGTGTTTTGGCTCGAATTTGTTTTCAAATCGCTTTTTTATTTCTGACATCGGTTAGAAAATAGGTATAAACACATCATTCAGTTGACGCGAAGTGAGAAACGGCTGCTTATCTTTATAGAGTCCGTACTAAATTTGAATTATTATTATAAAAAATTATAATTCTTGTTCGCTTCCTTTTGGGTCCACCGCGAAAATTAATTATTAAAGAAATATAAGAATAAAAATAACTAATTTTGTTTACTTTTGAATACGGTTTCAGCGAGTGCGCAATAACGCCACAGTTATAAACGCTTGAAAGAAATATGTGTTGAATCAAATCGATTTTTTTGTTAACGCGGTTCTTGCCTATGTATAAAAAGTAGTATGTCCATTTTATAGTTTTAGATGCGAATGATCTTTTATCTGTTTATTCAACATCACACAGAAACGCCTGAATATTCGACACCGTTTCTCAGCTCAGCGTTGCTGCCGCGTTATTTCAGTATGTTTCATAAAAATTTTTTGACAGCCACAAAACGTTGACGCTATTATTTAGGAGTGATAGTTAGGCACAAGGTGTATTAAACAAGGTGTGATTGGCAACTCAGTGCGGCTATGTTTTAAGGCACTATAATGTAAAAAATCATGGTCAAATAAATATGAGGTGATGTCACTTACATAACCTCACTTTTTCTGAGTGTAGTAGAAAAGAGAAATTATACTTTTAATTTGCTAGACCAAAGTGCATCATCACAGCCATCCGAGGCACAGCTCCAATAATATATTGAATATGAATCTTACTAATATTATAAATGTGAAAGTTTGTATGTTTGGATGTTTGGGAAATCATCACGCGGAAACGACTGAACGGATTTGCATGAAGTTTTGTACGCAGATAGCCTATGGACCAGATTGGAAAATAGGCTACTTTTCTTAGGAGTTGCCACCTGTTAAAAAAGTTTAATTAAATTAATACGCGGAAACGACTAAACGGATTTGCATGATATTTGCACACAGATGGCTTATGACCTACGTTAGAAAGTAGGCTACTGTTTTTAAGAGTTGCCACCTGTTAGAAATGTTTAATTTAATTAATACGCGGAAATTAATGAACTGATTTGCATGGAAGTTTTCACACAGATAGCTTATGAGCTAGGCTGAAAAATAGGCTACTTTTTTTAAGAGTTGCCACCTGCTAATAAAAGTTTAATTAAATTAATACGCGGAAAAGTCTGAACGGATTTGCATGAAATTTTGCAAGCAGATAGCTTATGACCTACAGTGGAAAATAAGCTAATTTTTTGGAAGAGTTGCCTCCTGTTAAAAAAGTTTTAATTAAACTAACACGCGGAAACGACTGAACAGATTTGCATGCCATTTCGCACAGAGATAGCTTATGACTACGGTGACCATATTTATGGGGGCCAAATACGGGACAAAAAATAATTTTGCAATTTTTTCCACACAAGCTAACAGATCTTAAAACCTTCTTCAATGATCCTAAGTGTATTAGAGCTGAAAGAGCATCCTTAAAGTAACATCTCAAACCTATAGGATATTTTTCTCGAGATTTTTTCTCCACAAAATTTGTTACAAAAAATTCCTTAAATTTTAATACAATAAAATGCAAGTTCGAAGTAGCTAGGATATACCGTCAATTTTTGGATTTATATTTTTTTGACGGTGTTACGCATTTTTTTCGTACGAAGTATGTTCGATAATATTTTTAAAGGAGAAGCAAATGAGCAGAACACATTGCACTTGCACCTTATTATAATGAATTTTAATGAGCTACAAACCTTCAAAAGATTCTGATCAAAAAGTTTGAAAGTTTGGTGAAACTTTGCAGAATTAATTTTTATAGTTTTTGCACAAAGTCGGAAATTTTTTTTATATGGTTTTTGTTAGGAAAAAAGCCTTACTTCCATAAAAAAATAAGAAACATAAAATAAACAAATGTCGAGTCCTAATTTATATTTTGGTCACGTATGCATTTTTCTATTCGAATCACAGGCATTCAGATTAGAAACTAATAACTGTTTATGGAGAAAATTACAATCATATACCAACATCACTTAAAACTGTTTCATAGACATGCCATTTTAATGGGTTGTTAAGGCATCGAAATGCCGAACACTGAATACGGGACAAATACAGGGCGTGAAAAGGAATACAGAACATTTGGCGTCCCGTATAAAATAAAGAAATTACCAGGACAATTGGTCAAAAAAGAGGACTGTCCCGTATAATACAGGACGGATGGTCACCGTACTTATGACCTACGTTGGAAAATAGGCTACTATTTTAAGAGTTATCACGTATTAGGAAAGTTTAATTAAATTAATACGCGTAAATGACTGAACTGATTTGCATGAAAGTTTGCACACAGATAGCTTATGGCCTAGACTGGAAAATAGGCTACTTTTTTAAGAATTGCCAGCTGTTTTAAAAAGAAATTTTGCTCAAGGATGGTTTATGACCTGGATTGAAAAATAGGCTACTTCCTTAACCGGTTTTCCGATCAGAACGAAATTTAGTACGCTTACTACGGATTTCGGAAGGATGGTCTTAGACTGAAAGTAAGTCCGGTAACTCAAGGCCCTTCCATACAAATTGGAATTTTCATATTACATACATATCTCTGGAAGTATTTGTGGGGGAGAACTGAAATGGTATAGTGATATGTGTGTCAAATCAATGTTGATTTCATGACATTTCATAGACAAATTAATCAGATTTTATTTTTAATTGGATTAACGATTAATGTTTTAAATTAATTAAACGTAATCGCAGCCAGCGATTAACGATTAAAAAAATGTTATCATTAATCGTACAGTTGACTACGACTAATTAAATTTAATCGTCGAACGCGATTAACATTTTAATCGTTAATCAGATTAACAGTTTGCCAACACTGTGTGAAATCATGTTCATATTCACGGAGAAAAATGGACGTTTTTGGTAAATAGGCGTAGCACCTCCCATACTAACTGAAAGTTTCATATTGCATATCTCTTCAAATGTTTGGGGTAAAGCACTCAAGCTTGGTATGGAAATACATATGTATGTATGTATGTGAAACTAATACCATACTCATGGAGAAAAATGAGAGTTATTGGAAAAGGTGGTGTGGCAACTCCCATGCAAATTGATTTTTCCATGCTGCATATCTCTGGAGGTGTTTATTGCAGAGGACTGGAACTTGGCACCGAGATGTGTATACAAAATTAATTCCATTCTCATGGAGAAAAATTTGCGTTATTCGAAAAGGGGACATGGTTCCTCCCGTACAAATTTACTGTTTTAAACTGCTTATCTCTAGAGGTGTTCATGGTAGAGTACTGGGACTTGGTACTGGGGTATGTAAAATCAATTCTAAATTCATGGAAGAAGATTAGGGTTATAAGAAAAAGGGGCGTGGCACTTCCAGTACACATTTGCTTTTTCTTGCCACATATCCCTGGAAGTGTTTGTGGAGGAATACTGGAACTTGGTATGGAGTTGGGTATACAAAATTTATCAATTGCTCATGGAAAAAATGTGAGTTATTAAAAAAGAAGGCATGTCGCCTCCCATACATACTAAAAACTTCTTAATACATATCTCTGGAAGGATAGAAAATCTCTCGAAGTATTTTAAATTTGTTATGGAGATTTATTTTATAAGTGCCGTACTGACAATAAATTTCATTAAATGGAAAAGGGAGAGCCGGGTTCGCCCTTATAATCTAAAGCTCTCTTGAGGCATTTGCTACAGTAATGAGAAGTGGTATTTTATCAAGGCCAGGTTACTAAATTTGAGTTGGAAATATTAGAACCCGCCGTGGCACCTCCAAGAAGGTTACACATTCACGCGTCGTATACCTGGAACCATTTTAAGGTAAACTTAGAGAGATTGATATCTTTCGAATGCCTAGCGCGCAGACGAGATTTTATAATTTCATAGTTTTAAACGGCCTAAATACCTTAATTCGCTTAAAAAATAACGAGCTATAACGAAATGGGCACAGAAATAAAATCTAACATCATTAAATTATTTTTCATATTTGTATAAAAGCGCGGGGTGAAACCCGCGGGTAAAAGCTAGTAGTATATATTTTACCAAAAAATTTACTTACAAAATCACAATTATTGCAAATTATCGCTCAGATTTTCCAATGAATTTGAAACGAAAAGTCAAACTAAAAGCGAAATAAAGAAACAGTGATACCTACGCATACTTTTTCACAAATCGTGGGCTCCGCTAGTAGCAGCAGAACAGTGGAATTCATTTTTCTTAAATTTTTTGGTCTCTAAAATCTCAAATATTGTTATTTTTTCACAACAACCTTAACTGGCTAAAAATAATGTAGTACCACAGCCACAAGCTATCTACAAGCTAGCTACATCAGAAATAATACCCCACAACCACTGCTACATATTGTGGACAGTTTAGAGCATTTAGAATATTTTAACTTTTGACAGCTCTTAAATTTACCAAGCAAGAAAATTGCGCAAATTTTTATTTTTATTTTTTCAATTAAAATTTTGTATACATATGTATGTGCGTATATATTTGTACACTTTAGGCCCAGCCACACAGAAAGCGGTCTGTAGCGGCGGGAAACGATATCCGACGGAGGCTGTAAGGCGGTCCTGTTGTATTATTCAGTTTCGCATCATCTCTGTCACACAGAACGCGGTCTACCGTCTCCCGCTAGTCTTTGCCGCAACTATAGATGGACCAAGCTCGTGATTTTCTACGTGACATGTTTTGTCACGCTTTTTCAGAAAAACCAGAATTGAGGGAAAAATCACGTAATTTCCGTGATCGTGCGTGACTGAAATTTTTGCGTGACGTGAGTTAGATTTCCCGTCAGACGTTAGTGCGGAAATACAGATTCATTTAACAAATACAGGGAGGCAAAGTTGTGACGTTGCTTTAAAATTTTGGGAAAAAGCTTCAGATTCGCCACTTCTTAGAAGCCTTTCAAGGCAAATTTTAAACATATCAGCTAGCTCAGCAACTAGTGAAAGAGTCTTTTCTGCGTGAGGTAGAATTTTAGAAGAAAGACGTACACGAATGCTTCGTGAAAGCGTCGAATATTTTGAGTATGCAAGTTTGTAGGCCATTCAATATTAGTAAAATAAAGTGCAAGTTTAAAGTAGCTCCGACTTATCGTTGGTTTTCGGCAATTTTCTATGTTGGCGATGTCAGTAATTTTTTTCCATACAAAGTATGTTCGACAATTTTTTTTTTATATGGAAAAAATGAGCAATACCATCAACAAAAAAAAATCCCAAGAATCAACGGTAAGTCGGAGCTACTTTCAACTTGCACTTTATTTACTTTACTAAAATTGAATGGGCTACAAACCTGCATACTTAAAATATGTACAAAAAATCGAATTAAAAAGCTCGAAATTTTTACGAAAGTTTATTGATTTTTTTTATGTTGCACAAAGATTGAAACTTTGATTTATATAGTTTTTGTTAAATAATAAACTATATTTTTTTAAGCAAATAATTAAAATTAAAAAGCATTAAAAAATTAGTATGTAGTACGTGCATCCCTTGCTAGGCGTTTGACCAAGCTTTTGTAACAATACTTTTCTTTTGAGTATTCGATTTATTTTATATATATCCATATCAAGTTCCAGTACTCTACCACGAACACTTCGAGAGATATGCAGTATGAAAATTTCGGTTTGTATGAGAGGTACCACGCTCCCTTTATATGGCGAAATTTTACCCTATAACCATCCTTGGGACGGGTGCGGCAGGTATCCTAAACTTCAAAAAAATCAGTTCAGCTATTCTTGAGCTTTGCGAACACAAAAATAACGGTTTTCAAAATATATATTAGTATAAATACAAGGTGCAAAAATCATGGAAAATATTCTGCCTTAGTTGCTTTATGTTCAGGCCTTAAGAGGTTAAGCTTATTTGCGAATTTTCTTATTCGAATGTCTTATTCGGCATTTTGGTTTACGCCGCACAGCGTATTCTCATTTAGTGTGTGAAGAACTTCCTCACACCCTATCCGGGTACCTGGGTAGTTACACTTCCCGGGTATAGGTACCAGTTTACGCGCCACCTACATATGTATATATTATCCGGGTATCACACGGCGCAAGTGCGTCGACGATTATTTATTGACTTTTTATTAACAGGCTTGGCATTTGAATTTTATACTCGAAATTAGGAAGAATAACTTACGCTTATCGCACAAAACAGAAAGTGTGTGAATAAACTAATTAAGGCAATTCGTATAATTTATGATATCGATCAATTATTAAAGTGGTTTTATTGATTCTCTTTAAACAAAAAAAAAGGCCGTGGAAACTGATTTACTCGCTGTGGGTTTCTGAAAGCGTCAATGAATCGAAAGATTTACGTACTTGTAGAAGAGTACGCTTTACGTGGTAAATTTGCCTACCGCAGAGGTTTGTTTATTTTGCTAAAAATGGTAAATATCTAAATCGTTCTTACAAATTTGTAATAAAAAGTTTCAGTTTTTAATGTTTGAGCTGTATTTGCTTGAATTTCTGAACGTTCACCTTTTACGCTTTTATTTTTAAAAATTACTTTACCAGTTACTTTATTCAATAAGAATTAATATGCTTTGAAAATTGACTGTAGAGGTCCTCGAAATATTTACGAAATTTCGATATTTGCACAAGTTTTGGAATCAATATTAGGGAAACATGCCTGGCGGAAAGATTAGAATGTCGTTGTATTGATTAAAGATCATACGCATATACATATACATGGGTATGTATTTTAACGCATACGCGATACTAGTCAATACTGGTTCACCGTATATAGCTATTATAAATCAAACTTTATCATACTTTATTGACACGGTTTTTTAATTTGAAATAATCGATTTTTAATTTTTAGGCGATTCTTATGATAGCGGCTATACGCTCTTTACAATGCAATAAACCGCAGCTGTATAGCAGCATTCACTTCAAAGAAGAAAGTGTTATCACCCTTCAAAAAGTCTTCACACACCCAATTTCTCAAAAAAAAAAAAAAACAATAAACCCTTTTGAGCTTTATAGTGCTTTTTGCAGCCAATTACAGCAAACTACTGCTTTATTTTTTTTTCCTTCAAAAAGGTAAATAAAGGATCTATCAACGGTTCTAGCCCATAATCTCAAAAACAAAGAATTTTGAATTACATAATTCACTTTTGAAGAATATGTGTCATAAGCATGCGCGTACCTATGGAGGGTTGACTAATGAAAAGTTCGTCTCGTTTCCACCGCCTGTATTGTAGGGTGATCTTAAATTTAGTTTTTTATTTCTTAGTCTTTGCTTACTTTATGCAAGAACTGTATAGGCAGTTTAGCACGATTGGGGTTTTGACGAAAATTTGGTGCAAATCGTCTGAATGCACACATATTTTTTCTATCGCAATCACGACAAAAAATTTTTACAAATTTTTCAATAGAAGTTCCCTGCATAGCACAATGGGCCAGAATACTCAAAAAGTGGCAAAAACCAATGTTATTTAAAAGCTTAAAACAATAAACTTATTTAATCTAGTTACCTCGGACGTTAACGTTATGACGTTTAAAATATTTTGTATGTTTATAACAAACTCAGAATCCATAATATCTGAAAAATACACGGCGTATGAGTAACCTTCTTTTCTGGTAATATCATACTTAGTATAAAGGAGAAACTCGACAACTACTCAACGGATTTGGGCGAGATTATGTTCAATATAATCGGTATCGATTGGAGTATTATCTTTAGTATTAAAAAAATCCAAAAGGTTGCTCCCTGTCTAAAAAATTATAAGCTCCGTTCATTGAATTACCAATCGTGAATTGTCAAATGAGAGGGCTTGGCCTCTAGATGTTCAGTAATGTCATTTTGAAGCAAATTATGCCACGGAAAAAAGCGGAAAATTTATTGGATAACCATAATGTAGTACCACAGCCACAAGCAATTTCGCTAGCTACATCAGCAATAATACCCCACAACCACTGCTACATATTGTGGACAGTTTAGAGCATTTAGAATATTATTTGAACGTTTGACAGCTAACTATTGACTCTGGGATGTATCGTTCATCAACAGATTAAAAATAATTAGTTAAGTGCGCTTAAGAGCTAAGTTAATGATTGATTCCGAGTGCGGCTGTAAAAAGCGAAGGTGATAATGCCACCGCGATTGAAGTGTTGAAGTATTTTAACGAGTTTGAGCTGGAAGCTGGAAATTAAATCCATCGATATACTTCCCAGTTATAATAAAGTTATATTTTTGATCATTAATCTCTCTACTCTACTTGGAATATTTTGCACATTTCCAGCCACGAATGCGAGAACTAAAAGGTTTTTCTCTTCTTTATCATAACTTGGCTTCAAACATTAATGCTCCAGGTAAGATTGAAAGGGACCTCCTTAATATAAATTACGACACTGAAGTGATGGAAAGATTTCTTAACATGGACAACTACCGCATCAATTTGAGTGTCTAAAATTAATGTTTATTTACATACCTACATACATATTTATTTGCATAAAAAATAAAGTTTATGTTTACTTATGCACACTATCATTGAATAAGGTACATCACGAAAACTAATACCAGATTTGTTATCAGCCAGAGAATATCTGTTCGATGGTACCGATTTCACCTCTGGGGTTAGAAAATTCGACATTTCGTAGAGCCTCTTTTTTGACTTGAACGAAATATCTCTAAAACCTTTTCTAATAAAATTGGCGAAGAAACCGGCCGATTCGTAGTTTCTGAGAACCACATTTATATAAAAATCCAAATGATCAATACGGTATAAACTAAGAGCCTTTTTAATCTCCTCATTTGGTTTGGAGACAAACCGGTGTCGGCGTTGTGCTACCTTCAGTGTCGTTTTTCGTTCCGAATAGTTTCTGTTTGTCCGTCACTATTTATAGCTGAGCTACATCGTCGTTGGTTCTTGGTTAGGTACGTCTCAGCGGATTATATTCTTACGTTCAACCAGTAGTTTTTGTTCTGTGTGTACTAGGGATGTTAATTTTTCGTGACACCGTTCATACAATCCTGGGATCCCGGGATTAGTGCCGGGATTTAGATATTCATTATTTTCCAACAACTTAACATGAAAAAATTGCATTAATATAGTTTGAGAAGCTGTGCTACCACGTAATAATAAATAATAATAAATAAATGGGATTGAAACCTACTTTATAATTTAAGTTGAAAAATATTTCATTGGTAACAAAACAAAAGACAGCAATTAAATTTATACGCATTTAACAATAAAAATAGAAAAAACTTAAGTCAACATATGTATTGTGTGGCTGGACTAAGTTCATAATACTAGTGGCAGAATTAAAAGAAACGCCTTATTTTAACCAGTTTAGTCGATATTTCTTATGTTTATTTAATATTTAAGTTTTTTTATAAATGCGCATTTAAAAATCTGTTCAAAAATTATAAAAATGCAAAAAAAATCCAACAATTTCAGACTTTTTACTCAGCATTTTTAGAAAAACTTTAGTTACGCAGTTTTATAGCCCATTAAATCAAAAGGGCTCAGCGTTCAGATATACGGTTATGTATTACTTTTTGAATAGGGTTGTCACTTTTTAAAAATTATAAGATTTCCGCCGTTTGTTGGACTAAAAACTGGGGTACCAAGTGAAAGGTTATGGCCCCTCCATGTGAAATAAGTTTTTATTTTTTGTTTCAGTGGGGTTGCCACCTATGTAAAAATGATGTATGTATAATACGCGAGGGCATTTTTTGTTAATGACTTTATATTTGCACAGCTCATTCAAAAAAAAAAACGCGGTGTCAAATGAAAAGGCTTGGCCTCCAGATTTGCAGTAAGGTTTTATTTTTCGAAGAGGGTGTCAAGCTGTGCGAAAAATTAAAAAACGTGAGCTGTTCGTTAGATTACAAGAAATGAGGTGTCAAATGAAAGGTCTTGGCCTCCAGATGCGCAATTATATATCATTTAGTAGGGTTGCAACCTGTTTAGTTGTCAATCACACCTTAATTAATATCAACACATTCAGCGAATGGCGAAGCCTCGCACGTACGAGGCCGGCTAGTATTAAATAAACGAAAGAAATATAGCAAAAACTGGTCAACATAAGGCGTCTCTATTATTGCCACCATTGCAAATTACAAATACAGAAAATCCCGGGATTGTTGGCAAATAATCCCGGAATTGTTGCCGGTATTTTCGGCAGAAAACCATTGCACGCCAATGAAAATAGAAAAGACAGAGTTCTCTATGTGCAGCACAAAGGACAACACCTAAGCGTATTAGAAAATACGGAGATGAAAAAGCAAAAGACGTTCATCAGAAAAATAATAAATGAGCAAATAAGCACCGCATCTGATATATTATTCGAACCACTCAGGCTACTATATGCAAAACAGGACAGAAACCATGCAACCACCATAAACAATTAAACGCAGGATCAAACTACAGAAACAAAGAGAAAGAAAGAAAGATGAACGATTGTGTTCTGTGCTAAGAAAAGAGTGTCATAAATGCTCGAAGGCACTTAACACTTCAGCGCTTCGTAGTGAGAAAATGTATTGTATTGTAGTCGAAAAAATTGTCAGTAAAACGCATACACACTCGAAAATGCATTATTTTTTCCACGGCGATGTCCTAAGAAAAGGGGGCATTTCATTTTGCATTACTAGTAATGCAAGAATGAATGTGTTTTAATATGAAATTTTTGCAACTTTTTGGATAAATTCGAATACTGATATTATTTATCACGCATGTAATGCATTACTACTTCTCACACTGGGTTGCGTTGTCACTCAAACATTTTGAACTACACTGTAAACAATATTGAAGCTCAATCAAGTTAGCGGCGCTAAAATGAAAAAATGAAGAAAAAAT
>NW_023458556.1:8921239-8926346 GCF_013731165.1 Rhagoletis pomonella | reverse complement strand
ATGCATTTTCGAGTGTGTATGCGTTTTACTGACAATTTTTTCGACTAAAATACAATACATTTTTTCACTACGAAGCGCTGAAGTGTTAAGCGCCTTCGAGCATTTATGACACTCGTTTCTTAGCACAGAACACAATCGTTCATCCATGGACAAATCAAGCGCGCAAACGCGCATTATACATATGAATTTCTTATGTACATATGTACAACATCTGATTAGCTGCTGATCTACTTCGATTAGGTTTTAGAGAGCATCAGACAGTTTAAATGGGCACGAGCAGAAGGTAATATGAGTTTGAAACATATTTAAGTATGTACTTGTAGACGTATCTGAGATACATATGTAGTGAAAGAATATAATCCGCTGAGACCAAGGCACATTAAACAGGTAGTATCAGTAGAGCAAAAACAACATTTGCGTGTATTTTGTTGTTGCTTCTGGTATCGAAAGTGTCAAAAACTGTTCTGAATTTTTTCTTCTAAATCAAAGCGTGCCATGTAAAATACAAAAAATTATAAAAAATAAAAAATTTGAAATTGGAAAAAATAAAAATTGATGCAACTTTCTTTCCTAGTAAATTTGTTTGCTTCTCGAAGCATTGATCCATCCTTTACAAGGGCCAGTAATCAGCGGTTGTGCTGCTGAGTTGGGCGAACGTTCCAAAAGCTGCTATTCAATCGCTTGTTTTGTATGGAAAAAGGTTTCACATGCAAATGGATTTTAACAATTCAGAATTTTTGTGAGAAAAAATTAAAAATATTTGTCATTTTCGAGACCAAATAATTTGAAAATAAATCAAATCAGCTGCTCTACTGATACTACCTGTTCAATGTACCTTGGCTGAGACGTACCTAACTAATAACCAAATACGATTTAGCTCGGCTATAAATATTTAGTGATGGACAAACAGAAACTATTCAGAACGAAAAATGACACTGAAGGTAGCACAACGCCGACACCGGTTTGTCTCCAAACCAAATGAGCAGATTAAAAAGGCTCTTAGTTTATACCGTATTGATCATTTGGATTTTTATATAAATGTGATTCTCAGAAACTACGAATCGGCCGGTTTATTCGCCAATTTTGTTAGAAAAGGTTTTAGAGATATTTCGTTCAAGTCAAAAAAGAGGCTCTACAAAATTGTCGAATTTTCTAGCCCCAGAGGTGAAATCGGTACTATCGAACAGATATTCTCTGGCTGATTACAAATCTGGTATTAGTTTTCGTTGTCGATGTGTTCCTATCATTTCTGGTCCTTTCATAATGATGATTGTGTGCATAAGTAAACACTGAAATTGATGCGGTAGTTATCCATATTAAGAAATCTTTCCATCACTTCAGTGTCGTAATTTATATTAAGGAGGGCCCTTTCAATCTTACCTGGAGCATTAATGTTCGAAGCCAGTTAGTTCTAGCATTCGTGGCTGGAAATGTGCAAAATATTCCAAGTAGAGTATTAATAATCAAAAATATAACTTTATTATAACGGGGCAGTGTATCGATGATAGTTGCCTTTTGAGTACTGGATTTAATCAAAATCGTTCAAATATTTCAACACTTCAATCGCAGTGGCATTATCACCTTCGCTTTTTACAGCCGCACTCGGAATCAATCATTAACTTAGCTCTTAAGCGCACTTAACTAATTATTTTTAATCTGTTGATGAACGATACATCCCAGAGTCAAAAGTTAGCTGTCAAACGTTCAAATAATAGGTTTGTATAGTAACCAATAGTCAGTACTAATTTGTACTGGAACCTGCAAATTTTTACTGGAAAAGCGTATGATAACCCAAAAAATTTGCAAGAGAGCACTGAATCGAGAGCGTAACAACACGGGAGAGCTGCAAATTCTTGCTAGTGAAATTTTTACTAGCAGAAATTAGCTAGCAGAAGAAGAAGAAGAATAAATGTCAAAAGCCGCCATTTGTTGAATTGGTTTAGCACAAACAAAAGTAAAAGGAGTTTAAATCAAAATATTGTGACTGTGTAAGTGCTTGTGTGTAAAGCAGAGTTTAAGACTGATTTATAAATAGTAAAATGTTTACAGCAGAATGTCAAAACAGTGCAACGACTGTTCACTTGCAAGTTTTTGCTAGCTTTGTGTTCATTAACTTTTTCTGCTAGTTTTCTCTTCTTCTCAATTTTACGCTCTATTTTGCTTTTACGCTCTCGCTGCAATGTTTTACTGGAGAAGTTACTATACAAACCTAATATTCTAAATGCTCTAAACTGTCCACAATATGTAGCAGTGGTTGTGGGGTATTATTGCTGATGTAGCTAGCGAAATTGCTTGTGGCTGTGGTACTACATTATGGTTATCCAATAAATTTTCCGCTTTTTTCCATGGCATAATTTGCTTCAAAATTACATTAGTGAACATCTAGAGGCCAATCCCTTTCATTTGACCATTCACGTTTGGTAATTCAACGAACGAACCTTATAATTTTTTAGACAGGGAGCAACCATTTGGAATTTCTTAATACTAAAGATAATACTCCTATCGATACAGCTTATATTCGAGAAAATGTCGTCCAAATCCATTGAGTAGTTTTCGAGTTTCTCCTTTATAACTACTATGTATGATATTACCAGAAAAGACGGTTACTCATACGCCGTGTATCGTAAATTTTCACAGACGAACACACGTTTTCTTAAAAATTTAGCAATTAATTACAAAAAGCGCAAATTATCCGCCGATAGAATAGTTCGCAATATTTTTTTTGGAACAGCGGTGGCTTGCAGTGACGATAATCCGAAAAGTGTACTTTACTTAAATATGTAATTTTTATTAATTCAAATGTGTTAAAAAAAAAAATTATTTTCACATATTTTTTTAAAGTACTTCTTCTAAGAACCATTAATAGGTTAAACAAATTCTAGAGCTACAACTGTAATTTTAGAATTTGTTTTTAAATTGTTAAAAAAAAGTTTCATAATTATGGTCCATTGTGTAATTATGGCATATGCAGCGAACTCCTATTGAAAAATTTTTGAAAAATTTTCATCGTGATTGTGATAAAAAAAAAAATATTTGTGCATTCACACGATTTGCACCAAATTTTGGGCAAAACCCCAATCGTGTTAAACTGCCTATACAGTTCTTACATTAAGTAAGCAAAGATCCGATATCATTAAGAAATAAAAAGTAATGGAAAAAACTAACTTGAAGATCGCCGGAAACGAGACGAACTTTTCCTTAGTCAACCCTCCATAGGTACGCGCATGCTATTGAAACACATTCTTCAAAAGTGAATTATGTAATTCCAATTTCTTTGTTTTTGAGATTATGGGCTAGAATCGTTGAAAGATCGTTTATGTACCTTTTTGAAAACAAAAAAGGAATAAAGCAGTAGTTTGCTGTAATTGGCTGCAAAAAGCACTATAAAGCTCAAAAGGGTTTATTGTTTTTTTTTTTTTTTGAGAAACTGTGAATGCTGCTATATAGCTGCGGTTTATTGCATTGTAAAGAGCGTATAGCCCCTATCATAAGAATCGCCTAAAAATTAAAAATCGATTATTTCAAATTAAAAAAACTGTGTCAATAAAGTATGATAAAGTTTGATTTATAATAGCTATACGGCGAACCAGTATGGACTAGTATCGCGTATGCTAAAAATACATACATATGTATATGTCTATATGTATATGTATATGATCTTTAATCAATACAACGCCATTCTAATCTTTCCGCCAGGAATGTTTCCCTAATATGGATTCCAAAACTTGAGCAAATATCGAAATTTCGTAAATATTTCGAGGACCTCTACCATCAATTTTCAAAGTATATCAATTCTTATTGAATAAAGTAACTGGTAAGGTAATTTTTAATAATAAAAACGTAAAAGGTGAACGTTCAGAAATTCAAGCAAATACAGCTCAAACATTAAAAACTGAAACTTTTAATTACAAATTTGTAAGTACGATTTACATATTTACCATTTTTAGCAAAATAAACAAACCTTTGAGATAGGCAAATTTACCACGTAAAGCGTACTCTTCTGCAAGTACGTAAATCTTTCGAATCGTTGACGCTTTCAGAAACCCACAGCGAGTAAATCAGTTTCCACGGCCTTTTTTTTTGTTTAAAAAGAATCAATAAAACCACTTTAATAATTGACCGATATCATAAATTATACGAATTGCCTTAATTAGTTTATTCACACACTTTCTGTTTTGTGCGATAAGCGTAAGTTATTCTTCCTAATTTCGAGTATAAAAGCTTGTTAATAAAAAGTCAATAAATAATCGTCGACGCACTTGCGCCGTGTGATACCCGGATAATATATACATATGTAGGTGGCGCGTAAACTGGTACCTATACCCGGGAAGTGTAACTACCCAGGTACCCGGATAGGGTGTGAGGAAGTTTTTCACACACTAAATGAGCATACGCTGTACGGCGAAAACCAAAATGCCGAATAAGACTTCCGAATAAGAAAATTCGCAAATAAGCTTAACCTCTTAAGGCCTGAACATAAAGCAACTAAGGCAGAATATTTTCCATGATTTTTGCACCTTGTATTTATACTAATATATATTTTGAAAACCGTTATTTTTGTGTTCGCAAAGCTCAAGAATAGCTGAACTGATTTTTTTGAAGTTTAGGATACCTGCCGCACCCGTCCCAAGGATGGTTATAGGGTAAAATTTCGCCATATAAAGGGAGCGTGGTACCTCTCATACAAACCGAAATTTTCATACTGCATATCTCTCGAAGTGTTCGTGGTAGAGTACTGGAACTTGATATGGATATATATAAAATAAATCGAATACTCAAAAGAAAAGTATTGTTACAAAAGCTTGGTCAAACGCCTAGCAAGGGATGCACGTACTACATACTAATTTTTTAATGCTTTTTAATTTTAATTATTTGCTTAAAAAAATATAGTTTATTATTTAACAAAAACTATATAAATCAAAGTTTCAATCTTTGTGCAACATAAAAAAAATCAATAAACTTTCGTAAAAATTTCGAGCTTTTTAATTCGATTTTTTTGTACATATTTTAAGTATGCAGGTTTGTAGCCCATTCAATTTTAGTAAAGTAAATAAAGTGCAAGTTGAAAGTAGCTCCGACTTACCGTTGATTCTTGGGATTTTTTTTT
>NW_023458556.1:8919710-8921139 GCF_013731165.1 Rhagoletis pomonella | reverse complement strand
CTGTCAGAGATGATTGCACCAAACAGGCAGAGGAAGTAAGTAAGCATGATACAGATGTGGTAGATGGCAGTGGCGTCGTCGTCACTATAGAGGAGTTGATGGGTCAGGTACAGGACGAGAATGGCTGCGAAAGGGACGGGGTAATCATTGAATAATTTAAAGTTGAGTGAAAGCACTTGTTGTAAATTTTTTGCTGATTAACACTTACTACGCTGGCCATAGATGTAGAAACTCTGGCAAAGCTCATTGCCGGTGATAAAGGAGACCGCTTTTGGATAAGGACGCTTCTAGAAAGAAATTTATAACAAATCGATGTTGTATGTTATAAAATTATTGTGTTGTAAATCAATGTATGTAAGTAAAATAATTAAAATCAGCATTTAATCATTATTTAATGATTTTTATATTTTTCGCTCAATGCAATAGTACAACTCCGCAGCAAGCTCTTCAGGTGGTCAGCGCTTTCAGGGCTTTCAGCAATGGCTAAGTTATGAAAAGCGCCGAACGCCTGAAAAGCTCGTTGTGAAGCTGTACTCTAGTAGTTACACAAGTGACATTATTATTTTCAGAACTATTTGGTCTGACCGGCTAAATTGGCCAAAAAAGCGGCTAAAAACGGCTAAAATATTTCCACTAAAATTCACATGTTTTATTTAAACATATCACAAGTAAAACGAGTTAATGACAAACTTACGAGGTTTTACTATTGAATTTTTCTTTTTTGCACTGTAATATTTGCACTAGGTTACTTTTTGTCCTGCAAAACGGCTATATTAGTAGAGAGTATTGCACTTTTGATTAGTTGGAGACTACGAAATTTTATTTTCAGTGAAAGAAAACATAACCTTATCCCTGGTAAGAGCGGAACTTTTTGTTCAAAATCTGACATTAAAACTATAACTCACAAATCAAGCCGAAATGATTTACCTTAACTTGGCCCTCTGCTTCTGTCACATTTGATAATGGTTCGATATTTTGCTCTCCTTCTGCTTCCTTCTTGTCTTTTCGTTCTGCTGAAACTTCAGACACGAGTTTAGCCTCAGAGAAGCCATCCTCCGTAGATTTGCCTTTGGCTATAGATTCAGAATCTGATATCTTAACCTCGCCGGTGGTTGGCTTTTTATCTGTAATGGAATTTAAATGAAAAACTTAGCAGGTTATTTATTTCAAAGACTATTATAGGAGAAAAATATTTCCGCGTGAAAAAATTTTATTTTGATAAAATACATATAACGTCGTTTAAAGTGCAAAACCTCGTAACTGATATATGTGCCAAAAAATATATTTGCTCACCGCGAACTTCTGGCAGCATGATAAACGAGAGAACTGTTTTCAAATCAGACAGCTTTTACATTCTCCTATCAAATTTGGTCATCCTCACAAACGAGGTTTTGCATTATCTTGATGCACGGTTTTGTACTTTAAACGA
>NW_023458556.1:8916210-8919610 GCF_013731165.1 Rhagoletis pomonella | reverse complement strand
AAAAAAACGAAAAGGATGGCATTGATAATGTGGCCAAGGCGATTGATGATTAGATACGAAGTTGAAATAAAGATTGATTTCTAATTTAATGAAAAAATAAGTGTGTAATTTGTAGTGAACTTTGATGTTAATTAATAACACTGGATCACAGATTTTAATTTTGATTTTGTTCTCCAGACGCCATTCCGAAAATCGAGTTAATTTTTTTTTGTATAGATACATTATCGAGATATTTGCCGTTTCGCGTTATTCAGCTTAAAAAAAGAGGGGATCTACTTAACCAGGTATATCTTGCGATCCAATGAAATAATCGTAAAACGAGATACTGCAAATGAAAGAAAATAAAATTCTCCATGAACCGTATATACAGCACTTTTCGATAGCCCTGACAGAATTTTTCAGAAACTATCAGGGCAATCGAAAAGTGATGTATATAAGCTTTCTGGAGAATTTTATTTCCCGTATCTCGTATTACGATTATTCAATTGGTTCGTAGGATATACGTGATTAAGCGCAACCACTATTTTTTTTAATTGCAAATATCTCAAAAAGTTATCCATAGAAAAAAAAAATTCTCTCGATTTTCGGAATCACCGAGCAATTTCCTACTTAATCAGTTTGTAAGTTAACGTATCATAGTTAATAAAAAAGTATTACAATAACTACTGTAAACTTAAACAATAAATGAAGGGTGTAAATGATATACTTTTGGTAACGGCAGCTGAGGTAATGTTGTTAAAAACTTACATATATATGTATGAACGCTTCATTTGGAAACGGCTGGCAAAATAGCTGCCGCTTTCAGTTTGTATTACCTTGTTTATACCGACACATAAAGCGCCATGACCCAGTTCCCTGTGATTCGAAACGGAAGAATAAACCAATTTTTAATACGTTCAGAAACTTAAAATTGTTTTGACTCGAATTTGTTACCAAATCGCTTTTTTATTGCTGACATCGGTTAGAAAATAGGTATAAACACATCATTCAGTTGGCGCGAAGTGAGAACAGGTTGCTTTTATTTATAGAGTCCGTATTAAATTTGAATTATTATTATAAAAAAATTAGAATTCTTCTTCGATTCCTTTTGGGTCCACCGCGAAAATTAATTATTAAAGAAATATAAGAATAAAAATAACTAATTTTGTTTACCTTTGAATACGGTTTCAGCGAGGGCGCAATAACGCCACAGTTATAAACGCTTGAAAGAAATATGTGTTGAATCAAATCGATTTTTTGTTAACGCGGTTCTTGCCTAGGTATAAACAAGGTGTATGTCCATTGTATAGTTTTAGATGCGAATGATCTTTTATCTGTTTATTCAACAGCGATTCTCTTTATTTAATTATTCTTAAATTCTAATAAAAATAACATATTATCCCGTATGGAATTTTATTTGTGTTTTTAAAGGGAATTTTATTACAACCTTTTTTCGTTACCATTTAAAATTACATTTCTGAATTCTGGAAATTATTTTATAAAATAATTATACTTTTAAGTTGCTAGACCAAAGTTCATCATCGTAGCCATCCGAGGGACTGCTCCAATAATATATTGAATATGAATAGTATATATTTTACCAAAAAATTTACTTATAAAATCACAATTATTGCAAATTATCGCTCAGATTTTCCAATGAATTTGAAACGAAAAGTCAAACTAAAAGCGATATAAAGAAACAGTGGTACTTATGCATACTTTCTTCACAAATTGTCTGCCCATTTGTTGCTCTATTTTGGCCAGAACAGAAATTGGAATAAATGGAGTAGGCATTAAAACAACCACCCCCTAAGTGATAACACCTTAATATTATTTCACCATGGTGAAAAATATATGTAAACAAATGATTCAAAATTCATAAATTTTTTTCAATTTGACATTATAGGCTGGTTCTTATGAGAGCAATGTTAAATTAAATAACACTTTGTTAAATACATTTTGGTTAGGCATAAGGGTACTTGACATTACAAATTCGCCCTAAAATTTTAGGAGTTACATTTGATAGCTTGTCA
This sequence comes from Rhagoletis pomonella, assembly GCF_013731165.1. Taxonomy (NCBI): domain Eukaryota; kingdom Metazoa; phylum Arthropoda; class Insecta; order Diptera; family Tephritidae; genus Rhagoletis; species Rhagoletis pomonella. Next base: position 8,917,598 of record NW_023458556.1, on the reverse strand, counting down.
TCCTTCTCCGCACACACAATAGCAATCGTCAACCAGGTACATAGCCACAATGCTCTCATATCGCTTTTCGAGGGCACTTGCGGCAAAGGATAGGAAATATTGATGGTAACATGCATACACAATGATTAGCTGTTCTTCAATAAACTATGCTGAGCCCTAGTTTGACTAGTTTTCTGTGGTCCCCAGTTACTAAACGGGTGCAGCAGACAAAGATTCATAACTGTCAAGACGCCGCACTTTTAAACTGCGACTGTCCACTCTCGCTGTGTGAATGCCGTCAGCGGAGACCAGCCAGAAAACATTGCAGGAGCAGAAATCGAGTAGCCCCGTGGACTCCGGTAGTAGCAGCAGAACAGTGGATTTAATTTTTTTTTTTAATTTTTTGGTCTCAAAAATCTCAAATATTGTTATTTTTTCACAACAACCTTAACTGGCTAAAAAGTATGTAGTACCATAGCCACAAGCTATCTACAAGCTAGCTACATCAGAAATAATACACCATAACCACAGCTACATATTATAGGCAGTTTAGAGCATTTAGAATATTTTAACTTTTGACAGCTCTTAAATTTACCAAGCAAGAAAATTGCGCAAATTTTTATTTTTATTTTTTCAATTAAAATTTTGTATACATATGTATGTGCGTATATATTTGTACACTTTAGGCCCAGCCACACAGAAAGCGGTCTGTAGCGGCGGGAAACGATATCCGACGGAGGCTGTAAGGCGGTCCTGTTGTATTATTCAGTTTCGCATCATCTCTGTCACACAGAACGCGGTCTACCGTCTCCCGCTAGTCTTTGCCGCAACTATAGATGGACCAAGTTCGTGATTTTCTACGTGTCATGTTTTGTCACGCTTTTTCACGCGTGAGCGTGAGCGGTTTTGAGAGAAAAATCACGTAATTTCCGTGATCGTGCGTGATTGAAATTATTGCTGACGTGAGCGTGCATGAGTTAGATTTCCCGTCAGTCCCGTAATTTTCATATACGTATGTATATTTTTACCCAAAAATTAAGACATTAGTGCGGAAATACAGATTCATTTAACAAATACAGGGAAGAAAAGTTGTGATGTTGCTTTAAAATTTTGAGAGAAAGCTTAAGATGCGCCACTTCTTAGAAGCCTTTCAAGGCAAATTTTAAACATCCCAGCTAGCTCAGCCACTAGTGAAGGAGTCTTTTCTGCGTCAGGCAGAATTTTAGAAGAAAGATGTACACGACTGCTTCGTGAAAACCTCGAACACAAAAATTTCGAGCTTTTTAATTAATTCTAGTTAAATAAAGTGCAAGTTTAAAGCAGCTCCGACTTATCGTTGGTTTTTGGCAATTTTTTTTACGATTTTTTTTTATATGGAAAAAATGAGCAATACCATCAACAAAAAAAAA
>NW_023458556.1:8912816-8916110 GCF_013731165.1 Rhagoletis pomonella | reverse complement strand
GAAATAAGTAGGATTTATGAGTACGCGATATGTATGTACATTAGACTGCATCACCAAAAAAAGTTTCTGTTTTTACACCGGGATTACAAAATGTATTATATTTCAAGACGTCCACCAAAATATTTTGGCAAAATATTAAGATTTAAGCGAGCTGGACCGATTTGAAAATACCTACAAAAATGGAGTTTTTTATGAAAAAAAATAGTTTCTTACAGAACTTTTTGAAAAAAGTCCCCTCAGATGACGAAACAGATTAGGCTTAAATAATCTGCATAAAAATATTTAAAAATCTTTTCAACGGAATCGTAATAATGAGATGTTTGATACTGTTTTTTTTTACTTTTTTCCGAAAAACTTAAATAACTGGGCCAAAACTATTCTAATTTAGAGATATGGGACCTCGGTAGAAAAGTATTTTCCCACTTTTTTTATTTATATGTGTCCAAATTTTTTTTTTTTTTCAAATACCAACACATCTTAATTCAACTTTGAATTATGTTCGTTCACCCTACCTTTCTCTTTCATCCTTTAAATGAGTTGAGAAAATACCTTCCAATGATACCTCACAAGTCTAAACCGGAAAGAGTTTAGGTTCAGTTATTCAAGTTTTTCTTATACCAATCTTTGAAAAAAGTTAAAAAAAAAACAGCATCAAAAATCTCATTATCACGATTCCGTTAAAAAATTTCTAAATTTTTTAAAAATATTTTTATTCAAATTTTTTAACCTTAAACCGTTTTGTTATTTGAGGGGATTTACACTTACACGTACTTACAAGGACGAAAAATCGGTTTCTGTAGATTTATTTTTAGGTTTGTGATACATTAAAAAAATTTGTTTTATTAAGTAAGTTATCTGTGCAACGATCCATATATGATAAATTCGGTTACAAAATAACTAAGTTGCCGGGTTTTCGACTTACCTTTCCACCTAACTGCCGTCCCTAAAAGAGCGCGTCAAGTGCCAAACAACTTTCGAAAAGTCTCATGCCCGTACAATTTGTACGGAGCATCCCACAATAACGCGGCGCATGCGCCGAGCAAATGGAATTTTCATTTGTGACAGTGCGTTACATGTTGAAGTTGGATGCAGAAGACGGAAAGAAAGAGAAAGAACAAACAAGTGAAAGACGAATCGAGAATAAAAACGAGAGGAAATGAGAAAACGATAAAAATTACTCCCCTAACCGCCAAAAAGACGTAAGCGACATTATTTCAAAATTTTCTTTTTGATGCAGAAATGTTCCAAGAGCATCTAGCTGCATTTTTGCATAAAAAAAAATAAAATAAAATAAAAATGGCACTTACGACTTTTTGGCAGTTAGGGCTCGATAGTTAGACTGTTGTATAGATAATTTACTTAATAAAACAATTTTATTAAATCTACAAAAACTGATTTTTCGTCCTTGTAGGTACATTTTCAAGCTGACTTTTCTTCATCCAATTTACACCAAATTTTATCCCAGTTATTTTTAGATGGAAAGGGGAAAAAATAGTCTAATCGCACCGTCTAGAACATGTTTTGAAAAATGTACATACATACATAAGTACATGTGATTTTTTGGATGCTGGGACAGCGAACTATCCTCAAGGGGCCCTTTGAAACCAGGATAAGCCTGTTATGCGAAGACTTCACTCCCCACGGGACTACCGCCAAGTATTGCTTCGTGGGGAGGGAGTTGGCGGTTAATCGCCACTCCTACGCCTCTGCATCTCAAAACTTTTCAGCCTCTTTGAGATTGAGGAAATGACATCGCTGCTTGATGTCCATTCTTTATCACTCTTACATACATACATACATACATATGCATGTTTAAGCAAACGCAATCAATCAAAACCGACTTACAAACTCCGGGTTGAGTTGAATGATTCACATGATTCCACTCATGCCATGAATATTGTATATCAAACTCCGTTGAGTGCGCATCAAACTTGTTGGGGATGGTATGAGTATGATGAGGGCGTCGTATCCATAACTATGGCAACTTATACACATAAATCAATGTCGTTCTGCATATGCGTACATCAGAGTGGTGGTATTTCCCAGATTTAGACGCAATTATATCCAAAATATGCTGAGTGGCGGGGAATATCAAAATAGGCACTCTTTGCTGATCACTGATCTGGATGCATTTCTGCATCGAAAAAATAAAATTAAAAAAATGTCGCTAACGTTTTTTTTTTTTGCGGTTAGGGCTCGTTATATACTATAATTACCCTGTCCCTTTTGCAGCCGTTCTCGTCCTGTACCTGAGTCGTCAACTCCTTTATAGTGACGACGACGCCACCATCATCTTCCACGTCTTTGGTGTGGTCAATAACTTCCTATGCGTTTTGGGTGCTATCATCTCCGACGGCTGGCTTGGAATATTCAAAACTATATCTTATTTCTCACTTGTCTATGTTGCCGGGGCAGCATTGATTGCTCTCGGTGCTGTGCCTCCGCTAAATTTGCCCGCCAGGACGATTACATTGACCGGTTTAGCGTTGATAGGGCTGGGCTCGGGCATGATGAAACCGTCCATATCCGCCTTTGGTGGTGACCAGTTCAAGTTGCCCGAACAAGTAAAACAATTGGCGACATTCTTCTCGCTCTACTACTTTGCAGTCAATGCTGGTGCATTAATTTCGATCACAGCAACACCAATTCTGCGCGAAGATGTTTATTGTTTCGGCGAACAGGAATGCCCCTCATTAGCTTTTGGCGCACCGGCTATCCTCATGGCGGTCTCGTTATGTGAGTACATTTGCACTAAAGAGATAAATGTAAGGAGTCTTATTGAAATTATAAAAGTATTTATACACCCACTCATATTTTTTAGTTATCTTCATCCTGGGCCGCCCATTCTATAAAAGTAAACCACCAGCGGGTAATGTGGTGATGTTGGTCGGCAAAACTGTTGGTGTAGGTACACTGGAAAACATACATAGCAATTTACATAAGAACTAACAAAGTTACTCCAAATATGTAGAACGCTATTGCTACAAAATGGAAGGAGAAGAAGACCAATCCTCGTGAACACTGGTTAGACTATGCGGATAAGAAGTATGACCGTCAATTAATTGGAGATGTGAAAGTGCTGATGCGTATTTTGGTACTCTATCTGCCGCTGCCTGTCTTCTGGGCGCTTTTCGACCAGCAGAGCTCACGGTGGACTATCCAGGCAACTCGGATGGATGGTGACATGGGCTCATGGGATATCAAACCCGATCAAATGCAAATGTTAAATCCCCTCCTGATTTTGGCATTCATTCCGCTCTATGAACTTGCATTCTATCCTTTACTTGGTCTGGT
>NW_023458556.1:8911302-8912716 GCF_013731165.1 Rhagoletis pomonella | reverse complement strand
GTGAAAAAGATCGAATTGATATGGCCACATTATGCGATTGATGAGCAGATACGATAGTGAAATGAAGATTGATTTGTAGTTAAATGTACAAATAAATAAATATGTGTGTACTTTGTAGTGAACATTAATATGTATGTAATTACTATTGCTTTGTGCTTAATCAGTTTTTAAGTTACAGTACGATAAATATTAAAAAAAAAAGTAATCCAATAACTACTGTATATGGATGTACATAAAAATACCAAAAAAATAACGCAAGAGATATATGTACATACGTTTGAAAAAAAAAACCGCTGGTAAGCGAGGCGTAACTGAAGGTGCGTTATCTCAAAGAACCGTTCGAAAGGTTAAGTTTTTTATGGTTGAAAGGAGTCGTTTATTTATTAGACCTTGCACCAAATTCACTAAATGAAAAGTAATATTATATCACAAAACGCTTTACTTCACACTTCATAAAAAATACTCGAACCTATATTTGCATGAAAAATAAATTAGGGTTAGATGCCTGTAATTTAACGTTATTTATAAGTTTTCAGAGAATATTGATATATTCCTTAGCTACACTGCACAAAATATCTAAAAATCCAAGAAAATGCAAGACCGTATTTCCACTTCAATTCCTTAACTTAAAAAATTTTTGATCGGATTTCTTTGAATTTGTTCGAAAATGAGTTTACTTTTAAATTGTTATTTGGTAATTTTTTGAGAAGTCTTTGAAATTGGAAATAGCTTAAGTTGAGAAAAATTAGGAAAAATAAGGATTTTAAAACTTGGACAAACGAAAACTCACAACAATCTAAGTCTTACAAGAAATTGTTTTACATGATATTTAGGATCTATAAATCCTCTCTTCAAGTTTGGGTTTTAAAATCTGATGAAAAATAGTAAAGCTGTGCATCAAGTACAAAAATAACCACTTGTTTTGTTCAGGAACTATTAAATAACCATTTTCATGCTGCACTCGACCCTTTTGGTAATATCGGTTAAAGACTTGATGTTTTTTGTGTGACAATGTGCATTCAACTTATAACTAACCGCATGGCGCTACCTAACCTTTATCGCTCCGAGCAATCTCTGGGTGGGTTTTCCAGGAAAAATCCTCAAAAAATACCCATCTCATAATAGAAGGGTAGATGTTGAAAAAGCCTTGTGTTAATTATGAAAAATAATACAAAATACCTTTATAATGAATATATGTACATTTTTATTTGTGTTTGACAAATTTGGTAGACTTTTTGTTGTTATATAATATCAATTAAATTATTATCGAGATTAAAGATAGTTTCTCTTTTCCATATTTAAGCTATACATACTTACATAGATACACAAATGTAGGAAGGTAGTATACGGTCGTTGACAAAATACACTTTAACTAAAATCGCACTAGTGGATTCATAAAACCGTCGCGAAGTGA
>NW_023458556.1:8898631-8911202 GCF_013731165.1 Rhagoletis pomonella | reverse complement strand
TCACTTCGCGACGGTTTTATGAATCCACTAGTGCGATTTTAGTTAAAAGTGTATTTTGTCAACGACCGTATACTACCTTCCTACATTTGTATATCTATGTAAGTATGTATAGCTTAAATATGGAAAAGAGAAACTATCTTTAATCTCGATAATAATTTAATTGATATTATATAACAATGAAACTTCTACCAAATTTGTCAAAAACAAATAAAAATGTACATATATTCATTATAAAGATATTTTGTATTATTTTTCATAATTAACACAAGGCTTTCTCAACACCAACCCCTCTATTATGAGATGGGTATTTTTTGACGATTTTTCCTGGAAAACCCACCCAGAAATTGCTCGGATCGCTAAAGTTTAGGTACCGTCATGCGGTTAGTTACAAGTTGAATGCACATTCTGTGACAATCAAGTCTTTAACCGATATTACCAAAGGGTCAAGTACAACATCAAAATGGTTATTTAATAGTTCCTGAACAAAACTGGTGGTTATTTTTGTACTTGATGCACAGCTTGACTATTTTTCATCAGATTTTAAAAACTAAACTTGAAGAGAGGATTTATAGATCTTTAATATCATGTAAAACAATCTCTTATAAAACTTAGATTGTTGTGAGTTTTCGTCTGGCAAAATTTAAAAAAAAACGCTTATTTTTCCTAATTTTTCTCAACTTAAGCTATTTCCAATTTCAAAGACTTCTCGAAAAATTACCAAATAACAATTTAAAAGTCAACTCATTTTTGAACAAATTAAATGAAATCCGATCCAAAATTTTCTAAGCTAAGGAATTGAAGTGGAAATACGGTCTTGCATTTTTTTGGATTTTCAGATAAGTGTAGCTAAGGAATAAATCAATATTCACTGAAAACTTATATTCTCAATTAGTTCGAACTTTCGCATGACTCGACAGTTTTTATTCAGACACATAATTTTCGCTGGTTTATTAACAAACATCAGGTTACATCTGTTGTGTAGATTATGTAAATGTAAAAAAAACTAACTTCAAAACTGAGCGAGTTATTTATAAAATAGTTAAAATTTAATCAAATTTTCAAGTACCGTTGTCTCGAAAACCGGAGCCAATCTGGTAAAACGGGGTATGGCATTGAATTGAGAACGCCCCAATTAAGAGAGCTCAACTTTAAAAATCTTTGCTCAAAATTTACATTTTGAACAGCGTAATGTGAACCCAGTTTATTCTTTTGTTTTCTATTTCATGATTATTCCTCGTCTAACTTTTGAAGCACTTGGTGAAAATGAATTACACTTATATTAATCGATTTACTAAGAGATTACGAATAAAATGATATGTAAAACATAGGTTTGCTAACAAATTTCGAAATTAAAATTTTATTTTGAAGTGTACCTATGTTTTAGATTTGCCCATATAATCCAGAGATAACATCGAGAAATTTTCACAAATAAAAGTGTGACTCTCAGTGGCGGATACAGGATTTTGGGATCAACTTGTCAAATAACGTTAAATTACAGGCATCTAACCCCAATTTATTTTTCATGCAAATATATTTAGGTTGGAGTATTTTTTTCGAACGGTTCTTTGAGATAACGCACCTTCAGTTACGCTTCGCTTACCAGCGGTTTTTTTTTCAAACGTATGTATATCTCTTGCGTTATTTTGTTGTATTTTTATGTACATCCATATACAGTAGTTATTGGATTACTTTTTTTTTATTATTTATCGTACTGTAACTTAAAAACTGATTAAGCACAAAGCAATAGTAATTACATACATATTAATGTTCACTACAAAGTACACACATATTTATTTATTTGTACACTTAACTACAAATCAATCTTCATTTCACCATCGTATCTGCTCCTCAATCGCATAATGTGGCCATATAAATTCGATCTTTTTCACCTTTTTCTGGTGGCGTCAACGTCTCTGTTTCGCTATTCGACGCTAAGGTATTCGGTTTGTACCGATAAGCCACAAACATGAAAACAATCATGTCAACAAACATAAGGCCGGCAAAAAGGAAGAACTCGTACGCTTGTGAATCGAAGAGCGATAGTTTCGCTATAATTATGACGAGTAAATTTCCGAATGCCATTGTAAGTAGCCAACAAGCTTGCAGTACTGATTTCATTGTCAGTGGCGCCTGTGCGTATGAAAACTCCAGACCAGTTACGGAGAACAACACCTCACCGAGTGTCATAATAACGTATTGCGGAATCAACCAGAAAATGGACATCGAATTGGGCTCCGTTACAACTATGACATTATTGCGGTATTGGCCTGATGAATCTTCGTTTATTAAAATCGTGTAAATGCCACCAACTTTGAGATATATGCTGGCAATCTCCACATTATCAACTAATATTTGATAGGTGCCCGACTTAAGCTCCGTTATGTTGCGCAAGTTGGCTGGCTCGGTGTGCTGAATCGTACCTTTTTTATTTTTCCAATCAATTTGGCGACTTGGATCTACATTTGCCAATGTACGTCCTAACGGATAGCCCCGACTGGGTTTACTGATTGTGTCCACTCCCCAGACTAGAGGTTGTGCAGTGTTTTTTGAGTTCAAAAACAAATAATGGCTGGTTGAGGAGTTGAAAATAAAAGTTTGGTTGGGGAATGAATCACAACTCGCACTTTTGCTGGTAACATCGAATCTTACGTATAGGAAACCTTCCGAGCCGATGTCTGTGCTGTTCTTGTACATATTGAGTGAGGCCACATCAAAGTTGAAATTTGTCAAATTGGTCGTAATGGAATAGTCGCACAATTCGCCATTGTAGACGCGAAGCTGAGCATTTCCAGCGCTGGGCAAGACAGGATAAGTTTTCTGCAAATGAATGAATGTTATTTTATTTTTCTTCTGAACATTAAGGTCTGCATTGTATTTAGAGTGAGGGGTTAATTCGCATTCGGAAGATAATTACCGATTTTCAATATAACCGTTTGGGTTAACTGCGTGTGAGCTAACTTCCCACAAGCGAAAAAACCCTAAGGCCCTGTGATATAAGAACCAATAGTTAGGTTCCGAATGTTAACTCTCCACTGTGAAAGCGACTTGGCTCACCTCCAATTGTAGTTCGACCATACCGGAAACAACGAAAGCAATACCGGCGAATATACCACCCAAAGTCAGCTTTTGCAAAGGACGACGAATACCGACCAGACCAAGTAAAGGATAGAATGCAAGTTCATAGAGCGGAATGAATGCCAAAATCAGGAGGGGATTTAACATTTGCATTTGATCGGGTTTGATATCCCATGAGCCCATGTCACCATCCATCCGAGTTGCCTGGATAGTCCACCGTGAGCTCTGCTGGTCGAAAAGCGCCCAGAAGACAGGCAGCGGCAGATAGAGTACCAAAATACGCATCAGCACTTTCACATCTCCAATTAATTGACGGTCATACTTCTTATCCGCATAGTCTAACCAGTGTTCACGAGGATTGGTCTTCTTCTCCTTCCATTTTGTAGCAATAGCGTTCTACATATTTGGAGTAACTTTGTTAGTTCTTATGTGAATTGCTATGTATGTTTTCCAGTGTACCTACACCAACAGTTTTGCCGACCAACATCACCACATTACCCGCTGGTGGTTTACTTTTATAGAATGGGCGGCCCAGGATGAAGATAACTAAAAAATACGAGTGAGCGTTTAAATACATTTATAATTTCAATAAGACTCTTACATTTATCTCTTCAGTGTAAATGTACTCACATAACGAGACAGCCGTGAGGATAGCCGGTGCGCCAAAAGCTAATGAAGGGCATTCCTGTTCGCCGAAACAATAAACATCTTCGCGCAGAATTGGTGTTGCTGTGATCGAAATTAATGCACCAGCATTGACTGCAAAGTAGTAGAGCGAGAAGAATGTCGCCAATTGTTTTACTTGTTCGGGTAACTTGAACTGGTCACCACCAAAGGCGGATATGGACGGTTTCATCATGCCCCAGCCCAGCCCTATCAACGCTAAACCGGTCAATGTAATCGTCCTGGCGGGCAAATTTAGCGGAGGCACAGCACCGAGAGCAATCAATGCTGCCCCGGCAACATAGACAAGTGAGAAATAAGATATAGTTTTGAATATTCCAAGCCAGCCGTCGGAGATGATAGCACCCAAAACGCATAGGAAGTTATTGACCACACCAAAGACGTGGAAGATGATGGTGGCGTCGTCGTCACTATAAAGGAGTTGACGACTCAGGTACAGGACGAGAACAGCTGCAAAAGGGACAGGGTATTTATAGTATATATAGAGCCCTAACCGCAAAAAAAAAAAACGTAAGCGACATTTTTTTAAATTTTTTTTTTCGATGCAGAAATGCATCCAGATCAGTGATCAGCAAATAGTGCCTATTTTGATATTCCCCGCCACTCAGCATATTTTGGATATAAGTACACATATGCACAACGACATTGATTTATGTGTATAAGTTGCCATAGTTATGAATACGACGCCCTCATCATACTCATACCATCCCCAACAAGTTTGTTCCTCAGCTCAACGGATTTTGATCTAAAATATTCATGGCATGAGTGGCATCATGTGAATCATTCAACTCAACCCGAAATTTGTAAGTCGGTTTGATTGATTGCGTTTGCTTAAACATGCATATGTATGTATGTATGTATGTATGTAAGAGTGATAAAGAACGGACATCAAGCAGCGATGTCATTCCCTCAATCTTAAATAGGCTGAGAATTTTTGAGATGCTGAGGCGTAGGAGTGGCGTTTATACCCCATCTCCCCTCCCCGCGAAGCAATATTTGGCGGTAGTCCCGTGGGGAGTGGAGTCTTCGTATAACAGGCTTATACTGGTTTCTAAGGGCCCCTTGAGGATAGTTCGCTCGCTGAGGATAGGCCCTAGAGGCTGTTCAGTGTCAAAATAAAATTTTGAAACAAATTTCGTTTGCGTTCTGTTGGCGGTTAGGGTTCGATATGCATTTGAAAGAAAGCACTTGCTTTGTTGCTGTTTTACACTTACTTTGCATGCCAAAGAAGTAAACACTTCTGAAAAACTCATTGTTGAGGAAAAAGAAGACCGATTTTGGATAAGGAAGATTCTGAAAATAAATTGACTTGTCATTGCAATCAAAGACATCGAGTACTTCATTGTTGTTTGATAATTAATAAGATTTTGTTGAATTTTTTTTTATTCTGCTCATAATTTTGATTGAGCAAGGCACTCCGCAAATGTATATTTAATATCTGTGGACTTTTGACAAAACGACCTCTGTGCTTTCTGAAGGTTGGAATTTAAAGTAAATTATAAGAAGCTTCCATTTAACTTTCATTGAGATAGCATTTTGACTACTCCTAATAATGACTAAACATAAAAATATTATTCGATAACTCAATGAATTACTGCTTGTAAGAGAAAATTACGTCACTCGAGAGAAGTTGTTTTATTAAAACTCCAAAGATATGATGTTTTGCTAACCAAGACGTGGTTTGCTTGATCACGTTATTTTTTGCCGTACCAAAGATGTCAGATATCTGACATAATTTAAAAAAATCTCTACCTTTAAATATGTTAATTATAAACCTTTAATTGCATGACCTTAATCTAACAAAATTAAATAAAAAGCGTAGTTTCATCTGCGGTTCAGAACTGAATTTTTTACGATCAGAATTAAAACTGTGGATTTCTCAAAGCAAACCGTAATCTTACCTTAATTTGTCCCTCTGCTTCTGAAACATTTGATAATGGCTCGATAGTTTTTTCTGCTTCAGAGATGCCATCCTTCATAGATTTGCCATTGGCTATTGGTTGAGTATCTGATATCTGAACCTCATCAGTGGTTTGCTTATTATCTGCGATTGGATTTATAAGATAACTTATTACAAACATATTCATCGAATGTCATTAAATGATTTAGTATAACAAAATTGTATCAACGTGAAGCCTTAGAAAAAAAATTATTATTGTATCCAGGTTCTCTCGGTGTTTAGTAATTTCTTTTAAATATATGGTTTTCCAAGACCTAGACTTCGGTCTGTTTAACTCACTTTTGGTTCAAAACGAAAAAAAAAATCCTAAAAAGAGAGCTATATTGTTTAAGAGCACTCCGATTTCAAAAATTAAAGAGTGCTAGCGTTATTTACGTTCGAAGTTCGACCTAAAACTATTTTGGTACTAAACTAACAATAAAGCAAGGATAAAAAACCTACAGCTGATCAAATACAAGCCAACGCGAGACAACAGTGAATGAAGGACGTTCGATTTGTGTCCCTTTTTTTTTGCTGAGTCAACGCTTGCGGCGATCATTTTGCGTGTTGCGATTTCAAAAACGATCTGTTTGAGCTAAATAAGCCAAGGCGAGCCACAGAGATGTTGTTGTAAGCCAACTGAGGCTTATAAAAACATGTCTACATGCAGAGCCTTATAAAACCCTTATAAGAGCACAGTCTATGAGAAGAGCCTTATAAAACCAGTCGTTCTCCAAATTTAGAGTTGAGTGTTATCCGGGGAGCTACTGGGTGCGGAAATGTATCCAAAGTGATACAATTTTGCCTCAAATTTTGAGGGATACTTTTTTTCTTTAGTGTAAATTTGGATACATTTCCCAACTCTTTCGGAATAAATATGGAATTTCCGCAACAATTCGCAAACCAGAAGCAATTTGAAAATTTATTTTAAAAATTTATTTTTATTAATGTACCTAAACCCTCGGCCAAACACTTAGCAAAAATGTAGCCCCATAATATTATTATTGCTATTATTTCTGAAACCAAAAACAGATATAACTGGGATGACTGCAAACGTATGTAAATGCTTGACCTCAATACAAGTTCGAAAGGCAGGGAAAACCACATACCTACATACATACATATGCACCTGAAATTATGAGTGCAATCTCAGATATGTATGGCAGAGAAAGATTTTCCGCGTCTCCCGTTGCTTACATGGAAAAATTTCACTTTCAAAATTTCACTTTGAAAATTTCAATTTCAAAATTTTCGAAAAGCGACAAATTTAAATTTCCAAAAATCAATTCATGAATCGATATTTTTCACGACTGGGTTCATTATAGCAAACACTTCGCTTTATCAGTTAAATGGAAATCAAATTCGAAATTTTTAGATTTCGCTGTGATAACGAAATGGAAAGCACAGATAATGAAAACGACGTACTTAGTGTTTAAGGTCAGGGACCCCATCAAATACAAAAACGTACGCGATTGTGTACACGTCGCAGAAGCGTTTTCGGGTCAAAATATATACATATGTATGGGAACAGGTTTTTTCACAAATAAAAGTTAGTATACTCGTAAAGAACAAATACAAAAACGAGTTGACTGACGGGTATGGAAAACACAAACATCAGAGAGAGCAATATACAGGAGTAGGCACTCGAAGTGTTACCAATTAAAAATTCTATACCGCCGTGGTGTAGTGCTAAGCAGTGCGGGCTGCCACTCCGCAGGCCCTGGGTTCAAGCCCTGGTCATAGCAACATCGCAAAAAAATTTAGAAAAACGTTTTTTTTTTCTCAACAGAGGTCGCCCCCCAGTTGGTAATGGCAAACCTCCGAGTATATTTCTGCGATGAAAAATAGCTTCTCATAAAAATACAATCGCCGTTCGGAGTCGGCGTAAAACTGTGTGACAACATCAAAGCGCACGCCACAAATCGGAGGAGAAGCTCGACCAAACACTAACATATGTATAAGCGCCAACCTATTATTGTTATTATTAATTTTGTCTATTTCCCTTTTTTATTTATGTAAAAAATCAGTCCACATTAAAAATTAGAGAAATTTTAAGAAAAGTGTATTACTAAGTATTCTAGGTAGGTAGCAAGGCACATTAAACAGGTAGAGCAAAAACAACATTTGCGTGTATTTTGTTGTTGCTTCTGGTATCGAAAGTGTCAAAAACTGTTCTGAATTTTTTCTTCTAAATCAAAGCGTGCCGTGTGAAATACAAAAAATTATAAAAAATAAAAAATTGAAATTGGAAAAAATAAAAATTGATGCAAGTAAATTTGTTTGCTTCTCGAAGCATTGATCCATCCTTTGCAAGGCCCAGTAATCAGCGGTCGTGCTGCCGAGTTGGGCGAACGTTCCAAAAGCTGCTATTCAATCGCTTGTTTTGTATGGAAAAGGTTTCACAAGCAAATGGATTTTAACAACTTATAATTTTCGTGAGAAAAAATTAAAAATATTTGACATTTTCGAGACCAAATAATTTGAAAATAAATCAAATCAGCTGCTCTACTGATACTACCTGTTCAATGTACCTTGGTAGGTAGCTAAATCTTACAGTAATGCACTTTCCTTCAAATTTGACATGTTTTTATAATGACCTGATGTTTGTAAAAAAAATACACAACGGTTGCATTTTTGCGCTATAATTCCTCACTTGTACGCAAGCATTCCGCAGGGCCTGGGTTCAAGCCCGGTTCAACCCGGCATATTTACATAAGTTGTGAAAGATACCAAACCTAGGGTTTTTGATCCTAACATATTCAAGAAAAAATAAGTTAAATAATACAAATTCTGCGCTTTTGCGAAAAAACACTGCCAATATATAGATCGTATTGTTCAATTTTATATCCCGCATACGGATCTGTCACCCCTATACTGAATTTTGAAAAGGAGACCTGCATATTTTGTAAGTAGACAGTAAGTAGCAGTAAGAGGTCACTTACATAAGCGTTATTGAATAATATCGCACGTTTAATAATATAAAGAGAATTATTTAAAAATTTTAATTTTGTGGAAAAACGCAATCAATGTTTGAACAATTCGTATAGTTGGTATATATACCAAAATACATCTGTTAGGCTGAGTGTATTCTCCTTATCAAGCTTGTTAGTTGTATGATTAAATTTCCAAACGCTTAAATTTTGAGTTACATCTGTATATTATTAAACGTGCGATATGTATAAATGGTTTAACTTTTATATGTATGTACATATTTAGAAGAGATCTTCAATATATAAATGTACCATTTTCTTTCGTCATGTTGCCTCGATGTTGCGAACAGAAATCCTTTGGCGCTTAATCCAAGATCTTTCTCTTTCACTTCTTATGTAAGTTCGATCCTTTTTCGTACCGCTTTTGTTGATTACCTATACATATTTACTTCCCTTATTGGTTTGTTTCACTTTTCAAATATAGTGTTTGTTTTTTTAAATGGATCGCGACATTCGCTTAAAGTACACTGGCGTTCACTTGGTTTGCGAGTTTGTTTTTTTTTTACCTGTTCCGGGGAGAATGTACGTCTAAGCCAGTTAACGGCGATAAACAGACTGATTTCTTAGAATTAACGCCAACACATATTGAGTGCGCGATCAGTGGCAAATGAACCATCTACAATCACAATTGCATGCACGCACCAAAGGCTGGTACACTTCATCTAATGTACATTGCTATGTGTGTACATATGTATTTTAGTACAACAAAGGAGACTGTAAAGTGCGTTTACGGAGTTCACAAGGTGTTGTATACTGTCGTACTGTTGTATGTCATAAAATTTAAAAGGCTAAAACTATATTTAAGGAATTGGCAAGCTAACATAAAAGTTTTATTATGAAATTTCACACAATTAAAAAATAGTTGGTGGTGATTTCAAGTCCTCTAAACATTTATTTAGCCGTTAAAAACTTTACAACATACAACATTACGACAAGTACGACACCTTGTGAACCACCCAGTAGTAACACGCATACTTATGTACGTACATAACATCGGTAAGAACTAGGGATGTTAATTGTACAGCTTTTTCCGATTTCGGGATTTTCGGTATGTCGGTATCACACTCCCGGGAGCCCGGAATTAGTCCCGGTATTTAGATACTCATTACTTTTCAACAATTTAAATCGAAAAAAATGGTTTTATATTGTTTGAGAAGTTCTCCTACCATAAAATAAATAATAAATAAATTGGTTTGAAACCTACTTTTTTATTTAAAGTGGCGTTTTTATTTTTCCTATCTAACGTCAGGATTTAGTTTAAGGGACTTTGTAATTTCAAAGACATGATTAATTATAAAAATTATTTAAAAAATTCAATTAAAGTAAGAATAAAAATATGGATACCAAATGCAAGAGAAAATTTCTTTAGTATTAAAAAAATTAAAAGTTTTTGGATTCAGAAGGACGAATAGGTAATTTTTTAAGCAGATAAAGTTGGAAGAACGAAATTCGAGGATATTTTCGGTTTTATATAAGTATAAGTTTTTCAAAACAAATATTGCGAAATTTTAAGGATGAAATTTTAAAAGGCCATTTTCAATACTTACACAAAAAACTTCAATTTGTTTAAATTCTTCAGAGTTTCCTCTTTAATGTGATACCCATACTTCTTCACTTACCAAATTCCTCTGAACTTTTAAAATCATTTTTGAACTACTGACGTGAGAGTGAAAAACTAAAAACGCAATTTTACTATATTTGGTCCATGGTTTCGCGAATATATTGATATTTGTGTTTAAAATTTGCTATCGCATGGTGTTATATGTATAGTGAGCTGGACATTTATAAAAAAATATTAGTTATTAAATAAAAAAAAACGAAATATAGCCAACACTGGTCAAGAAAGGGAGTTTCGATTATTGCCATCAGTGGAAATTACTAATCCCGAAAATCCCGGAATTCTTGGGACCTTAAAAAGGCCGGGATCCCGGGATTAACATTCCTAGTAAGAACCCTGCATAAACATTGTGTGACTAATCTCCAAATAATATTCCGGGATTAGTCTCCGCGGGGCTGGACTTTAAATAGTCGGAACTAACCTCAAAAGGGTATAATTAGGGATCAATTACTTAACATATACTCATCTCTTATAGCATAGACAAGCGGGAAAAATTTCATATGCGGCGGTACATAATTATCAGATGGCGTAAATTTTTATTTTGTTTTAATTTAAAATCACTTTTAATACCCATTATATAGGGAAACAGTTAGGCCACGCAACGAACGGCTGAGCGGTGAGCGTCTCCTGAGGACGTTCTCGAACAAAAACGGCCTGTTCCTTTGCATTTTATCCCACCATCAACTCGGTGTAGTCGCTATTTTTACTGGGAAGGCTTAGCAGCATAGTAAAACAAGAAACATTTATGATAAGACGAAATAAAATTGAAATATTAACAGACTATAGATCAGTCCAGCGAGTGCGGCAGCGGAGGCGAAACTAAAATCTGATAACAGCAAGATATCGCCGGCGAAGAATTTATGAGCTGCACGGTTATTGACAGGGCTGCCAACTTGGCTCAAACCGTGCCATTTTTGGCATTATTTTACATCAAAGGGCACTTAATGACACTTTTAAAAAATACTTATATTTCAATATATTTTTGTGAAATCCTTTCTGTGCACTTCTCTTTCTCAACTAAAATTTTGTTTCAGAAATGTGGTTCTTATTTTATTGCTAAATGAGAAGGACTAAAAAGGATGGCACCTTTTTTGGTACTTTTAATTTTCTGTTTGGCACCTTTTTTGGTACTTTTATTTTTCTGTTTGACATATTTTGGCACATTTATTTTTCTATTTGGCACATTTTGACATTTTTTTATCCTCAATTTGGCACCTCATAGCGAAGGATAGTTGGCAGCCCTGGTTATTAATATAGTGATTGATCGCCTTCGAGAGCGTTGAGCAGCTCGCTTATGCGTGTTTGCTGTGATAACTAGCGTTGTAAAAATTTTCTTAGTTTTGCTAGATTTGTGCTACATTTCCTATCAAACGAAAGCACAATTGAGTAGTCCACTTGCAAAGTGCGCTATGTAAAATTTTTTTTGATTTTTATTTAAAATAGTAACCGACAAGACGTGGGAAATTCTGACTTAATTACCGACGATTCCGACGGATATCTAACAGATGTCTGACCAAATAATCATGGAAAATAAGAATTATCAGACGTGTATGCCCGAAATCGGACATAATTCGATCAGACATATCGGATAAGGAAACAAATAAAATTCTCCAGGCATTTCGCCCAGAATACTGTACGAAACCTGTAAGACTTGTCTAAATAGTCAACTTTTTATTCCGACTTGTCTGATATCAGAAATTGTCTGGCAAATGTGCTAGCTGGGTTATCATTAATTACACTGTACTAATAAGAATCTAAAAAATTCAGCCCAAACTAGACTAGCTCTTCAGGCTCTGGTTAGTCACAGGCGCAGTAGTCTATAGACTAATTGATTCTTTTTTACAAGCTTTTAGTATGGTTCACCTGTGTGTAATCAAATCTTGCAATCAATTTTTAACCAACTTGCCGATGATCTGGAGACTTCAAAATTCAAACTTAGCTCAGAATCCGATGACAATGCAATGTGAGCTCGTACTTCACATTTCCTCTAGGGGGCGCTGAGTCGTATTTATGGTCAGATATGGTTCGTATTTGGAATGTATATTTTTTACACGAAATAGAATAACTCCACAATCATTGCCCCATAGGTGGCGCAGGAGTCGAGATATTTGGAAAACCCGTATTTATGGTCCGATAAGTTTCATAAATATTTAAAATGTATATTACCTACATGGAAGGAAATAACACTACAGAAAATTTAACCGTTAGGTAGTGCTTGTCCTAAAAAAAAAATATTTTTAAATTAGGTCTTTGTTTTTATTTTAT
>NW_023458556.1:8894158-8898531 GCF_013731165.1 Rhagoletis pomonella | reverse complement strand
AAAAACTCATTGTTGAGGAAAAAGAAGACCGATTTTGGATAAGGAAGATTCTGAAAATAAAATGACTTGTCATTGCAATCAAAGACGTCGAGTACTTCATTGTTGTATAATAATTAATAAGGTTTTGTTGTATTTCTTTTATTCTGTTCATAATTTTGATTGAGTAAGGCACTCCGCAAATGTATATTTAATATCTGTAGACTTATGACAAAACAACCTCTGTGCTCTCTGAAGGTTGGAATTTAAAGTAAATTATAAGAAGCTTCCATTTAACATTCATTGAGATAGCATTTTGAACTACTCCTAATAATGACTAAACATAAAAATATTATTCGATAACTCAATGAATTACTGCTTGTAAGAGAAAATTACGTCACTCGAGAGAAGTTGTTTTGTCAAAAGTCCACAGATATGCTCTTTTGCTAACCAAGACGTGGTTTGCTTGATTACGCTATTTTTTGTCGTACCAAGGATGTCAGATATCTGACATAGTTTCAAAAAATCTCTACCTTTATATGTGCTAAGTATAAACCTTTAATTGCATGACCTTAATCCAAGAAAATTAAATAAAAAGCGTAGTCTCATCTGCGGTTCAGAACTGAATTTTTTTACGATCAGAATTAAAACTGAGGATTCCTCAAAGCAAACCGTAATCTTACCTTAATTTGTCCCTCTGCTTCTGATATATTTGATAATGGCTCGATAGTTTTTGCTGCTTCTGCTTCAGACATGCCATCCTTCATAGATTTGCCATTGGCTATTGGTTGAGTATCTGACATCTGAACCTCATCAGTGGTTTGCTTATTATCTGTGATTGGATTTATAAGATAACTTATTACAATAATTTTCATCGAATGTCATTAAGGGCCATTTGCACCATGTCTAGTTAATTCTAAAGGCTCTGTTATGCATACTTGGCATTGCATGCACTGCTATACCATTTTTACGTAGAAATCAAAAACCAACAGATTTCTACGTATGTAATGCTGTGCGTTCGATAACCGATTACACGCGAAGCACATTTAACAGATTTCTTATGTGACAGCTCTCAAGCCATGCCAAGTATGCATAACAGAGCCTTAACTCCCAGTTAAACATCTTTATCGACGTTATCGACACCCATCATATAACATGTGATCGATAAAGCAGTTAATGTGCTTAACTGAAGGATGTACCTCCAGTTAGCGTTAACTAGACATGGTGCAAACGGCCCTAAATGATTTAGTATAACAGAATTTTATCTACGTGAAGCCTTAGAAAAAAAATTATTGCTCTCGGTTTATAGTAATTTCGTTTAAATATACGGGTGCCCTAGACCTAGACTTCTGGTCGGTTTATCTCACTTTCGGTCCAAAACCGAAAAAAAATTGCCTACAAAAAATATTAACATCAGCGGTTTCCGAGAAAATTCCATGCAAAAGGTTTAAATTTATAATATGCAGTAGTAGGAAATAGGTACTTTAATTTTGTGAAAACATAAAACACTTGGAATTACGACATTTAGAACAGCGGTACACAACAGATTTACAACAACATCGTTCTTGGATTAGCAAAAAATACTTTGGCTCATAGTTCGTAATAACAACAAAATACGCTCTCGCCTTGAAGGGCTATATTTTTTAAGAGCACTCCGATTTCAAAAATTAAAGAGTGCTAGCGTTATTTACGTTCGAAGTTCGGCCTAAAACTATTTTGGCACTAAACTAACAATAAAGCAATGTACAAGTCAACGCGAGACAACAGTGACTGAAGGGCGTTCGATTTTTGTCCCTTTTTTTTTGCTGAATCAACGCTTGCGTCCTCCAAACTTAGAGTTGAGTGTTATCCGGGGAGCTACTGGGTGGGGAAATGTATCCAAATTGATACAATTTCGCCTTAAATTTTGAGGGATACATATGTTTTTCTGTATGTTCTGTATATTTGGATACATTTCCCAACTCTTTCGAAATAAATATGGAATTTCCGCAACAAACCAGAAGCAATTTGAAATTTTTTTTTTTTAATTTATTTTTATTAATGTACCTAAACCCTCGGCCAAACACTTAGCAAATGTGTAACTGGTGTGACTGCAAACGTAAATACAATACAAGTTTGAATGGCAGGGAAAACCACATACCTACATATGTACATACATATGCACCTGAAATTATGAGTGCAATCTCAGGTATGTATGGCAGAGAAAAATTTTCCGCGTCTCCCGTTGTTTACATGGAAAAATTTCCCTAGCTACTATCGCAATTCCAAAAGCGAAAAATTTAAATTTCCAAAAATCAATTCATGAATCGATATTTTTCACGACTGGGTTCATTATTGCAAACACTTCGCTTTATCAGTTAAATGGAAATCAAACTCGAAATTTTTAGATTTCGCTGTGATAACGAAATGGAAAGCACAGATATTGAAAACGACATACTTAGTGTTTAAGGTCAGGGACCCCATCAAATACAAAAACGTATGCGCCGCAGAAGCGTTTTCGGGTCAAAATATATACATATGTATGGGAACAGGTTTTTTTCACAAATAAAAGTTAGTATACTCGTAAAGAACAAATACAAAAATGCGTTAACTGACGAGTATGGCAAACAAAACCATCAAAGAGAGCAATATACAGGGGTAGGCACTCGAAGTGTTACCAATTAAAAATTCTATACCAATCTATACTAATCTCCAAAAACTTAAATTTTTAGTTACATCTGTATATTATTAAAGGTGCGATATGTATAAAGGGTTTAATATTTGTATGTATGTATGTACATATTTAGAAGAGATCTTCAATATATAAATGTACCATTTTCTTTCGTCATGTTGCCTCGATGTTGCGAACAGAAATCCTTTGGCGCTTAATCCAAGATCTTTCTCTTTCACTTCTTATGTAATTTCGATCCTTTTTCGTACCGCTTTTGCTGATTACCTATACATATTTACTTCCCTTATTGGTTTGTTTCACTTTTCAAATATCGTGTTTTTTTTTTTCAAATGGATCGCGACATTCGCTTAAAGTGCAGCCGCGTTCAATTGGTTTTCGAGTTTGTTTTTTTTTTTTTACCTGTTCCGGGGAGAATACACGTCTAAGCCCGTTAACGGCGATAAACAGACTGATTTCTTAGAATTAACGCCAACATATATTGAATGCACGATCAGTGGCAAATGAGCCGTCTCCAATCACAATTGCATGCACGCACCAAAGACCGGCACACTTCATCTAATGTACATTCCTATGTATGTACATACATATGTATTTTAGAACAAAAAAGGAGACTGTAAAGTGCGTAGTCACACACGTACTTATGTACGCACATAACATCGGTAAGAACTGGGGATGTTAACTTTGAGCTTTTTCCGATTTCGGGATTTTAGGTATGTCGGTATCACAATCCCGGTATTTAGATACTCAT
This sequence comes from Rhagoletis pomonella, assembly GCF_013731165.1. Taxonomy (NCBI): domain Eukaryota; kingdom Metazoa; phylum Arthropoda; class Insecta; order Diptera; family Tephritidae; genus Rhagoletis; species Rhagoletis pomonella. The sequence goes on along the minus strand of NW_023458556.1, from coordinate 8,895,136 downwards.
TACTTTTGAACAACTTAAATCGAAAAAATGTCTGCTATATTGTTTGCCTACTATAAAAGAAATAATAAATAAATGGGTTTGAAACCTACTTTTTTATTTAAAGTGGCGTTTTTATCTTTCCTTCTTGACGTCAGGATTTATCATAAAAATTATTTAAAAAATTCAATGCAATGTAGAATAAAAATATGGGTATCAAGTGCAAGCGGAAATTTCTTAAGAATTTAAAAAAATTAAAACTTTTTGGATTCACATGAACGAATAGGTAATTTTTTAAGCTGATAAAGTTAGCAGGACGAAATTCGAGGATCTTTTCGGGTTTATATAAATATATAATTTTTTCAAATACAAATTTTACGAAATTTTAAGGATGAAATTTTAAAATGACATTTTCAATACTTACCAGTCTTCTGCACAAAAAACTTTAATCTGTTTAAATTCTTCAGAATTTCCTCTTTAATGTGATACGCATACTTCTTCTCTAAGCACATTCCTCTAAATTTTTAAAATCATTTTTGAACTACTGACAACAGAGTGAAAAGCTAAAAACGCATTTTTACTATATTTGACTCATGGTTTCGCGAATATATTGATATTTGTGTTTAAAATGTGCTATCGAATGGTGTTGTATGTATAGTGAGCTGGACATTTTTAAAAAAAGATTAGTTGTTAAATAAAAAAAAAACGAAATATAGCCAACACTGGTCAAGAAAAGGAGTTTCCATTATTGCCATCAGTGCAAATAACTAATAGCAAAAATCCCGGGATTCTTTGCCATGAATCCCGGGATTTTTGAGACCTTAAAAAGGTCTGGATCCCAGGATTAGCATTCCTAGTAAGAACCCTGCAAAAACATTGTGTGACTAATCTCGAAAGAATATTCCCGGATTAGTCTCCGCGGGGTTGGACTTTAAATAGTCGGAACTAACCTCAAAAGGGTATAATTAGGGATCAATTACTTAATATCTACTCATCTCTTAT
>NW_023458556.1:8886576-8894058 GCF_013731165.1 Rhagoletis pomonella | reverse complement strand
AGTGCTAGCGTTATTTACGTTCGAAGTTCGACCTAAAACTATTTTGGCACTAAACTAACAATAAAGCAATGTACAAGCCAACGCGAGACAACAGTGAATGAATGACGTTCAATCCCTGTAGGGAAACGAACTAGTGCGGAACTGGTTCGGTTCTAGTGCGTTTGGAACCATGACTAGTACGCGTTAATTCTCTTTTGCATGCTAGCGACTGGCGAATTTAACATTGCGATGTCCTAGGAAGTGTCAATTGTCCCCCGTTGCATCCCTTTGGCTCTAGTTCCGAACCAGTTCTAAATTCGACAGATAAGATCTAGTTCGTTTTGCATCCCTTTTTCTATAGTTCCGAACCAGTTCCAAATTCGACAGATGAGATCTAGTTTGATCTGCATCCATTTTTTATAGTTCCCAACCTATTATAAATTCGTCACCTTAGATCTACATACATTCCTAATCAGGCTTGTCGAAACATTTCCCATCTATATTAAATACGATCGTTTGAAGGAAGGACAATACAATCTCAAATGTTTAAACGCATTTATTAAAAATTTATAAACCACATTAGTAGTAGTAGTATTAAACTTAAGTAGTAAGTAAAAAACAAAAGTGCGTTCTGCTTAAAAGTAAAAATATTAGTTCACTTTGTCTTACTTGTCTAAATTTAAGCATATTCATTTTTAAGTAAATTCAGTTCTTTTTAAGCTTATATGTATATGAAGTACTTCGAAAGTTTTTGTCGTATTTAACTTAAATAAGATATACAGTCAGTCAATAAAGTTTAGGTACAGTGCAGTTTTTACAATACCGGCAACTATTTTTTAAATATTTTATTTTTCCCTAATTTTTTGTAAGAATATGGTTAATTCTACACCAAAAACCCCAAAAATCAGAGTTCCAAACCTTATGCAAAATTAAAGAAAACTGCAAATTTCCATCCAAGTATTGCAATTTACACTCTTTAGAAAAAAGTTAAGTACTCAGTTATTAGCCCATTCAATTTTAGTATAACAAAGTGCAAATTTGAGGTAGCTAGGGCTTACCATTGATATTTAGCAATTTTTTTTTGTTGTTTGGTAAGTCTTAGCTTCCTCACACTTGCACTTCATTATACTATAATTGAATGGGCTAAAAGACTTTTTCTAGAGAGCGTAAATAGAAAGTGAATTATTTTAATGAAATTTTGCAGAATTTTCTTAAATTTTGCACAAGGTTTGGAACTCTGATTTTCGGGGATTTTGTTGTAGAATTGACCATATTTTTATAAAAAATTACCGAAAACTAAAATAATAACAAAATAGTTGCCCGTATTGTAAAAAATTCGTTGTACCTAAACTTTATTGACTGACTGTATTAAGGTAGCTGTGGTGGATTGCACAAAAAACTTAATTCGTCTTTTCTTAAAAAAAAGGTAGCTCTGGTGGCTTGCATTTTAAATAAATTTAGTGAGAAAGTGGTAATTATTTTGACACTTGTTTTTTAAATGCCTCTTTTTCTGCAACTGCATTGCCTTTCTCAATTGTCCTTCAGGATCTTGGCCTTTGTTTATGGAATCACTAAGTATAATGATTATTAAGCAACTCAAAACCTATACCAGCGTGATAACCGACGTATCCTTTTGAGAGGTAGCCGCAACCTTATAAAAGAAATAAGACCCAAACTTTTCAGGTAAAAATTTCAGTGGGTTGCGTCTTTATGGCCTTTTCAATTTTATAAATTATCATTATTTTTAAGTGGAAAAATAAAACTGAAAATTAATAATAATCTCTGTGCGAAAAAATAAAAATCATAAAATAATCGTTATTTGTAATCTCAAAAATAAAAATCAAATAATAATTATTTTCGTTTGAGCGAAAAAATAAAACTCAATAATAATTCATAAAATAATGATTAAACGCTGATTTAAATTATTTTACTCATAATGATTACGTTCCCTGCTTTTAAAATTTAAAATAGAATAGTTTAGTGAAAGTACCACATTTCACTGCTTTTGGACTGGTGCGGAACTAGTTACTATCGGTTCGTTTTTGGCAAAAAAGAACTAGTACTGAACTAGAAATCTGGTTCACTAGTCGTGTTTTCCCTACAGGGATTTTAGTCCCTTTTTTTTGCTGAATCAACGCTTGCGTCCTCCAAACTTAGAGTTGAGTGTTATCCGGGGAGCTACTGGGTGGGGAAATGTATCCAAATTGATATTATTTTGTCTTAAATTTCGAGGGATACTTTTTTTTCTTCAGTGTGAATTTGGATACATTTCCCAACTCTTTCGGAATAAATATGGAATTTTTGGGAATAATCGGAGGCAATTTGAAAATTTGTTTTAAAAATTTATTTTTGTTAATGTAAATCCTCGATCAATCACTTAGCAAAAGTGTAGCCCCAAAATATTATATGTAATTGCTATTATTTCTGAAACCAAAAACAGATATAACTGGGGTGACTGCAAACGTTAATGATTGACCTCAATACAAGTTTGAATGGCAGGGAAAACCATATACCTACATATGTACATACATATGCACCTGAAATTATGAGGGCTATCTCAGGTATGTATGGCAGAGAAAAAATTTTCGCGTCACCCGTTGTTTACATGGAAAAATTTCACTTTCAAAATTTCACTTTGAAAATTTCAATTTCAAAATTTTCGAAAAGCGACAAATTTAAATTTCCAAAAATCAATTCATGAAACGATATTTTTCACGACTGGGTTCATTATTGCAAACACTTCGCTTTATCAGTTAAATGGAAATCAAATTCGAAATTTTTAGATTTCGCTGTGATAATGAAATGGAAAGCACAGATAATGAAAACGACGTACTTAGTGTTTAAGGTCAGGGACCCCATCAAATACAAAAACGTATGCGCCGCAGAAGCGTTTTCGGGTCAAAATATATACATTCATATGTATGGGAACAGGTTTTTTCACAAATAAAAGTTAGTATACTCGTAAAGAACAAATACAAAAACGTGTTGACTGACGAGTATGGCAAACAAAAACATCAAAGAGAGCAATATACAGGGGTAGGCAGTCGAAGTGTTACCAATTAAAAGTTCTATACCGCCGTGGTGTAGTGGTGTAGTGCTAAGCAGTGCGGACTGCCACTCCGCACGCCCTGGGTTCAAACCCTGGTCAAAACAAAGACCCAAACATATTTAGAAATAAGGTTTTTTCTTAACAGCGGTCGCCCCCCAGCAGGTAATGGCAAACCTCCGAGTATATTTCTGCCATGAAAAACAGCTTCTCATAAAAATACAATCGCCGTTCGGAGTCGGCGTAAACTGTAGGTCGCCCTCCCCTTTGTGTGACAACATCAAAACGCACGCCACAAATGGAGAAGCTCGGCCAAACGCTAACATATGTGTAAAAAATCAGTCCATAATAAAAATTAAAGACATTTTAAGAAAAGTGTATTACTAAGTATTCGATGTATGTAAGTGGTTAAATCTTACAGTAATGCACTTTCCTTCAAATTTGACATGTTTTTATGATGACCTGATGTTTGTAAAAAAAAAAATACACAACGGTTGCATTTTTGCGCTATAATTCCTCACTTGTACGCAACCATTCCGCAGGGCCTGGGTTCAAGCCCGGCTCAAGCCGGCATATTTACATAAGTTGTGAAAGATACCAAACCTAGGGTTTTTGATCCTAACATATTCAAGAAAAAATAAGTTAAATAAGGCAAATTTTGCGCTTTTGCGAAAAAACACTGACATTATATAGATCGTATTGTTCAATTTTATATCCCGCATACGGATCTGTCACCCCTATATTTAATTTTGAAAAGGAGGCCTGCATATTTTGTAATGTGACCTCTTAAATAAGCGTTTATGAATAATATCGCACGTTTAATAATAAAAAGAGAATTATTTCAAAATTTTAATTTTGTGGAAAAACGCAATCAATGTTTGAACAATTCGTATAGTTGGTATATATCATCTATAATTTTTTTTGCTCAATCCTGTTAGTTGTATGATGAAATCTCCAAAACCTTAAATTTTGAGTTATATCTGTATATTATTAAACGTGCGATATGTATAAATCGTTTAATATTTAGAAGAGATCTTCAATATATAAATGTACCATTTTCTTTCGTCATGTTGCCTCGATGTTGCGAACAGAAATCCTTTGGCGCTTAATCCAAGATCTTTCTCTTTCACTTCTTATGTAATTTCGATCCTTTTTCGTACCGCTTTTGTTGATTACCTATACATATTTACTTCCCTTATTGATTTGTTTCACTTTTCAAATATCGTGTTTTTTTTTTCAAACGGATCGCGACATTCGCTTAAAGTGCAGGCGCGTTCACTTGGTTTGCGAGTTTGTTTTTTTTTACCTGTTCCGGGGAGAATGTACGTCTAAGCCCGTTAACGGCGATTAACAGACTGATTTCTTAGAATTAACGTCAACATGGGAGACTGTAAAGTGCGTAGTCACACACATACTTATGTACGTACATAACATCGGTAAGAACTAGGGATGTTAATTTTTTAGCTTTTTCCGATTCCGGGATTTTCGGTATGTTGGTATCACAATCCCGGTATTTAGATACTCATTACTTTTCAACAACTTAAATCGAAAAAATTTCTTCTATATTGTTTGTGAAGCTCGCCTACCATAAAAGAAATAATAAATAAATGGGTTTGAAACCTGCTTTTTTATTTAAAGTGGCGCTTTTATTTTTCCTCTCTGACGTCAGGATTTATCATAAAAATTATTTAAAAAATTCAATGCAATGTAGAAGAAAAATATGGGTATCAAGTGCAAGAGAAAATTTCTTAAGAATAAAAAAAAAATTAAAACTTTTTGGATTCACATGATCGAATAGGTAATTTTTTAAGCTGATAAAGTTAGCAGGACGAAATTCGAGGATCTTTTCGGGTTTATATAAATATATAATTTTTTCAAATACAAATTTTACGAAATTTTAAGGATGAAATTTTAAAGAGACATTTTCAATACTTACCAGTCTTCTGCACAAAAAACTTGAATCTGTTTAAATTCTTTAGAATTTCCTCATTAATTTTATACCCATACTTCTGCTCTAAGCCCATTTCTCTTAATTTTTTAATCATTTTTGAATTTCTGACATCAGAGTGAAAAACTAAAAACGCATTTTTACTATATTTGGCCCATGGTTTCGCGAATATATTGATATTTGTGTTTAAAATGTGCTATCGAATGGTATTGTATGTATTGTGAGCTGGACATTTATAAAAAAATATTAGTTGTTAAATAAAAAAAAAAGAAATATAGGCAACACTGGTCAAGAAAAAGAATTTCGTTTACTGCCATCAGTGCAAATTACTAATCCCGAAAATTTTTGAGATCTTAAAAGGCCGGGATCCCGGGATTAACATTCCTAGTAAGAACCCTGCAAAAACATTGTGTGACTAATCTCGAAAGAATATTCCCGGATTAGTCTCCGCGGGGTTGGACTTTAAATAGTCGCAACTAACCTCAAAAGGGTATAATTAGGGATCAATTACTTAATATCTACTCATCTCTTATTGCATAGAAAAACGGAAAAATCTCATATGCGGCGTACGAAGTAGTACATAATTATCAGAGGGCGTAAATTTTTATTTTGTTTTAATTTTAAATCATTTTTAATACCCATTATATAGGGAAACAGTTAGGCCACGCACCGAACGGCTGAGCGGTGAGCGTCTCCTTAGGACGTGCTCGAATAAAAACGACACTTGATTCCATATAAAGAGTTCAAAAAATCATATTATTCGCATATTTGGCATTTTATGCCGGGGTCGAATCGGATTAGTCGCTATTTTTACTGGGAAGGCTTAGCAGCATAGTAACACAAGAAACATTTATGATAAGACGAAATAAAATTGAAATATTAACAGACTATAGGTCAGTCCAGCGAGTGCGGCAGCGGAGGCGAAACTAAAATCTGATAACAGCAAGATATCGCCGGCGAAGAATTTATGAGCTGCACGGTTATTAACAGGGCTGCCAACTTGGCTCAAACCGTGCCATTTTTGGCATTATTTTACATCAAATGGCACTTAATTTTAAAAAAATAGCAATATTTCAATATATTTTTGTGAAGTCCTTTGTGTGTACTTCTTTTTCTCAACTAAAATTTTCTAATTTCTAAAGGTTATTCAACTGGTTTATCTTATTTGGCATTGGAATTTTGTTTCAGAAATGTGGTTCTTATTTTATTGCTAAATGGGAAGGACTAAAAAGGATAGCACCTTTTTTGGTACTTTTATTTTTCTGTTTGGCAAATTTTGGCATTTTCTTTTATCCTCAATATGGCACCTCATAGCGAAGGATAGTTTGCAGCCGTGGTTATTAATATAGTGATTGATCGCCTTCGAGAGCGTTGAGCAGCTCGCTTATGCGTGTTTGCTGTGATAACTAGCGTTGTAAAAATTTTCTTAGTTTTGCTAGATTTGTGCTACATTTCCTATCAAACGGAAGCACAATTGAGTAGTCCACTTGCAAAGTGCGCTATGTAAAATTTTTTTGATTTTGATTTAAAATAGTAACCGACACGACGTGGGAAATTCTGAGTTAATTACCGACGATTCTGATGGATATCCAACAGATATCTGACCAAATAATCATGAAAAATAAGAATTATCAGACGTGTATGCCCGAAATCGGACATAATTCCATCAGACATATCGGATAAGGAAATAAAAAAAATTCTCCAGACGTTTCACCCAGAATACTGTACGAAACCTGTAGGACTTGTCTAAATAGTCAACTTTTTATTCCGACTTGTCTGATATCAGAAATTGTCTGGCAAATGTGCTAACTGGGTCGTCATTAATTACACTGTACTAATAAAAATCTAAAAAATTCAGCTCAAACTAGACTGGCTTTTCAAGCTCTGGTTAGTCACAGGCGCAGTAGTCTATAGACTAATTAATTCTTTTTTACAAGCTTTTATTATGGTTCACCTGTGTGTAATCAAATCTTGCAATAAATTTTTATCCAACTTGCCGATGATCTTGAGACTTCAAAATTCAAACTTAGCTCAGAATCCGATGACAATTCAATGTGAGCTCGTACTTCACATTTCCTCTAGGGGGCGCTGAGTCGTATTTATGGTCAGATATGGTTCATATTTGGAATGTATGTTATTTACACAAAACAGTATAACTCCACAATCATTGCCCCATAGGTGGCGCAGGAGTCGAGATATTTGGAAAACCCGTATTTATGGTCCGATAAGTTTCATATTTGAAATGTATATTACCTACATGGAAGGAAATAACACTACAGAAAATTTAACCGTTAGGTAGTGCTTGTCCTAAAAAAAATATTTTTAAATTAGGTCTTTGTTTTTATTTTATATTGGGGTATTCACACCTGCCTGGTTATCAGATTATGTCTTTAACTAGTTTATAAAAACAAAATACACTAGAGCATTATAATTTTTAACCAGATTATATGACAAGCAGGTAAGTGTGAATATTCCGTATAAAAATGTTTGACAAAAAATTAACACAATT
>NW_023458556.1:8885033-8886476 GCF_013731165.1 Rhagoletis pomonella | reverse complement strand
TAGTAATGTAAGAATGAATGTGGTTTAATATGAAATTTTTGCGACTTCTTGGATAAATTCGAATGCTGATATTATTTATGCAATGCATTGCTACTTTTCCCACTGGGTTGCGTTGTCACTCAAACATTTTGAACTACACTGTAAACAACACGACAATGCGATGTTAACGGATATTGTTGTTGATGATGTGATGTGAAACATTTGTATACGGAATATTCACACCTACCTGCTTATCATATAATCTGGTTAAAAATTATAATTCGATCGAATTATGTATGTCCGATTTCGGGCATACACGTCTGATAGTTCTTATTTTCCATGATTATTTGGTCAGACATCTGTTAGATATCCGTCAGAATCGTCGGTAATTAAGTCAGAATTTCCCACATCGTGTCGGTTATTATTTTAAATAAAAATCGAAAAATTTTACATAGCGCACTTTGCAAGTGGACTACTCAATTGTGCTTTCGTTTGATAGGAAATGTAGCACAAATCTAGCAAAACGAAGAAAAATTTTACATTTTATATATTATATATTTCTTATATTTAAGCAAACCGGCAACGCTAGTTATCACAGCAAACACGCATAAGCGAGCTGCTCAACGCTCTCGAAGGCGATCAATCACTATATTAATAACCACGGCTGTCAACTATCCTTCGCTATGAGGTGCCATATTGAGGATAAAAAAAAATGCCAAAATGTGCCAAACAGAAAAATAAATGTACCAAAAAAGGTGCCATCCTTCTTAGTCCTTCCCATTTAGCAATAAAATAAGAAGCACATTTCTGAAACAAAATTGCAATGCCAAATAAGATAAACCAGTTGAATAACTTTTGGAAATTAGAAAATTTTTGTAGAGAAAGAGAAGTACACACAAAGGATTTCACAAAAATATATTGAAATATTGCTGTTTTTTTTTTAAATTAAGTGCCATTTGATGTAAAATAATGCCAAAAATGGCACGGTTTGAGCCAAATTGGCAGCCCTGTTAATAACCGTGCAGCTCATAAATTCTTCGCCGGCGATATCTTGCTGTTATCAGATTTTAGTTTCGCCTCCGCTGCCGCACTCGCTGGACTGACCTATAGTCTGTTAATATTTCAATTTTATTTCGTCTTATCATAAATATTTCTTGTTTTACTTTACTGCTACGCCTTCCCAGTAAAAATAGCGACTAATCCGATTTGACCCCGGCATAAAATGCCAAGGTACATGCGAATAATATGATTTTTTGAACTTTTTTTATGGAAACAAGTGTTGTTTTTGTTTCGAGCACGTCCTAAGGAGACGCTCACCGCTCAGCCGTTCGTTGCGTGGCCTAACTGTTTCCCCACATAATGGGTATTAAAAGTGGTTTAAAATTAAAACAAAATAAAAATTTACGCCCTCTGATAGTTATGTACTACTTCGTACGCCGCATATGAGATTTTTCCCGTTTGTCT
>NW_023458556.1:8881905-8884933 GCF_013731165.1 Rhagoletis pomonella | reverse complement strand
AAATCTCATATGCGGCGTACGAAGTAGTACATAATTATCAGAGGGCGCAAATATTTATTTTGTTTTAATTTATAATCCACTTTTAATACCCATTAAATATGGAAATAGTTAGGCCACGCAACGAACGGCTGAGCGGTGAGCGTCTCCTTAGGACGTGCTCGAAACAAAAACGGCCTGTTACTTTGCATTTTATGCCGGGGTTAAATCGGATTAGTCGCTATTTTTACTGGGAAGGCTTAGCAGCAAAGTAAAACAAGAAACATTTATGATAAGATGAAATAAAATTGAAATATTTACTATTAATTAAGTCCAGCGAGTGCGGCAGCGGAGGCGAAACTAAAATCTGATAACAGCAAGATATCGCCGGCGAAGAATTTATGAGCTGCACGGTTATTAACAGGGCTGCCAATTTGGCTCAAACCGTGCCATTTTTGGCATTATTTTACATCAAATGGCACTTAATTTAAAAAAAACAGCAATATTTCAATATATTTTTGTGAAATCCTTTGTGTGTACTTCTTTTTCTCAACTAAAATGTTCTAATTTCTAAAGGTTATTCAACTGGTTTATCTTATTTGGCATTGGAATTTTGTTTCAGAAATGTGGTTCTTATTTTATTGCTAAATGGGAAGGACTAAGAAGGATGGCACCTTTTTTGGTACTTTTATTTTTCTATTTGGCACATTTTGGCATTTTTTTATCCTCAATATGGCACCTCATAGCGAAGGATAGTTGGCAGCCCTGGTAATTAGTATAGTGACTGATCGCCTTCGAGAGCGTTGAGCAGCTCGCTTATGCGTGTTTGCTGTGATAACTAGCGTTGCCGGCTTGCTTAAATATAAGCAAAATATAAAATGTAAAATTTTTCTTAGTTTTGCTAGATTTGTGCTACATTTCCTATCAAACGAAAGCACAATTCAGTAGTCCACTTGCAAAGTGCGCTATGTAAAATTTTTTTGATTTTTATTTAAAATAGTAACCGACACGACGTGGGAATTCTGACTTAATTACCGACGATTCTGACGGATATCTAACAGATGTCTGACCAAATAATCATGGAAAATAAGAATTATCAGACGTGTATGCCCAAAATCGGACATAATTCGATCGGATAAGGAAATAAATAAAATTCTCCAGACATTTCGCCCAGCATACTGTACGAAACCTATAAGACTTGTCTAAATAGTCAACTTTTTATTCCGACTTGTCTGATATCAGAAATTGTCTGGCAAATGTGCTAACTGGGTCGTCATTAATTACACTGTACTAATAAAAATCTAAGAAATTCACCCCAAACTAGACTGTGTGTAATCAAATCTTGCAATAAATTTTTAGCCAACTTGCCGATGATCTTGAGACTTAAAAATTCAAACTTAGCCCAAAATCCGATGACAGTGTAATGTGAGGTACGAGTTATTCCTCTAGGGGGCGCTGAGTCGTATTTATGGTCCGATATGGTTCATATTTGGAATGTATGTTATTTACGCAAAACAGTATAACTCCACAATCATTGCCCCATAGGTGGCACAGGAGTCGAGATATTTGGAAAACCCGTATTTATGGTCCGATAAGTTTCATATTTGAAATGTATATTACCTACATGGAAGGAAATAACACTACAGTAAATTTGACAGGTAAGTAGTGTGAATAACTCAGTAAGAGGGAGACCAGTATGTTTGCATTTATGTATTTATATAAAAAAAAAAAATATTTATTAATTAAAAAAAAAATGGATAGACATTGTGACCAACAGTAATGTTCGTTTACCACCACTGTATGGCTGTAAGTCATGCAGAGTCCGCAAAATGCTCCGGCAGCAGTGTCCGGACGATGAATCAAACTAGGCCGAGCATACTTTGAACTGCCATCAAATTATAACTTAAGAAAGTTTTATTACATGGCAGTTGAGAAGTGTATGTGCAAAAATCTCATTAATTTAATGAAGGAAACTTTTGCACATGCAGCAGTACATAGCATGCATATAGGCGCCTGGTGTTAGCAGTCGCGCCTAAACATAGTGCTTGTCTTATAAAAATATTTTTAAATTAGGTCTTTGTTTTTATTTTTTATTGGGGTATTCACACCTGCCTGGTTATGAGATTATGTTTTTAACTCAGTTTATAAAAACAAAATACACTAGAGCATTATAATTTTTAACCAGATTATATGATAAACAGGTATGTGTGAATATTCCGTATAAAAATGTTTGACAAAAAATTAACACGATTTTCGGAATCAGCGAGAAATTCTACATAAAAATTATTATAAATTAGCTAATATGCGTACATCTTAATCTGTTCAGGAACGCCTCAAAGAGTGGCAATGAGGAAACGGAGCCTTATAGCATAAACAGACGGCAGCGTTGATCCGGATCAACTCGGGAATTAACTTCAGTTGATCCGGATTAAGTCCGAGTTAGTCCGGATCAACGCTGCCATCTGATTAAACTTTTAGATCGCCAATTGTTTATCCCCATTACCAATTTACCACCAAACATGTTTCGTTATATTAAGGCACTGAAGACGTGGCAACAACAACAAGTAGGGCATCAACAACAATATCAATATTGAGCTCAATCAAGTTAGCGGCGCTAAAATGAAAAAATGAAGAAAAAATTTGTCCGTATTATTGTGCTCATTGTGTGCTATTTTCGGCCACTTTTCGTTTTTTTTGTGCTCCGACCATTTGGTAAATAATTAAGACTTTGCTAAGTTAACCGTAACTTAGCAAAACATTCATTCAATGAAGTATTTTTACTACTTTTCTGGGCTTATTTTTTTGTGCTTTTTATGGGCTTTAAAAATATTGCCCGGTTAACATTGAAAAACCGTTTGACGCCACGCTAGCTAACCCACTTCTTAAACTTTGGTCGAACACGGATAAATAGTATTGAGGAATTACGTGCTATTTTTGGGCTTTTTAGAGTCACCTAAATAATTATAGGAGCTCATCCAGTTTCCGAGATAATTAAGACTTTGCTAGGTTGACTGTAACTTAGCAAAACATCCATCCAGTGAAGACTTTTTAC
>NW_023458556.1:8881289-8881895 GCF_013731165.1 Rhagoletis pomonella | reverse complement strand
GACTGTAACTTAGCAAAACATCCATCCAGTGAAGACTTTTTACTGCTTATCTGGGTTTATTATTTTGTGCTTTTTATGTGCTTTGCAAATATCGTTAAACATTGAAAAATCGCTAAAAATATTGCCCAGTAAACATTGAAAAATCGCTTGACGTCACGGTGGCCGACCAACTTTATAAATTTTGGTCGAGCACAGATATATATTGCTGAGGAATTAGGTGATATTAAGGGGCTGTTTAGGGCCGTCAAAATTATTTAAGGTGCTCAGTCAGTTTCGGGGATAATTAAGATTTTACTGGGTTAAATGTAACATAGCAAAACATCTATTATGTGAAGACTTTTTGTTTAACGTCTTAAGTTTATGGAAAACTGTCAAGTGTACTCATTGAGGTGTTTAATAGACTCAGAGTTTAATTTGACATTTGTTTGTTAACTTTTTCTTATTTACATTTAGCCTGTCCCCGTACTCCAGCATTTTGACAGAAATAGTCCGAAATAGCCGTGGTGTAGAATACCAACCATTTAGCCATAAAGAAATAAAAAAAAATTAGCTAAATAGAACTTTCCATGCTGATTTCAACCATATGAAGATTATTTGGCGCAAATA
>NW_023458556.1:8879478-8881189 GCF_013731165.1 Rhagoletis pomonella | reverse complement strand
GGAAAAATCTCATATGCGGCGTACGAAGTAGTACATAATTATCAGAGGGCGTAAATTTTTATTTTATTTTAATTTAAAATCACTTTTAATACCCATTATATAGGGAAACAGTTAGGCCACGCAACGAACGGCTGAGCGATGAGCGTCTCCTTAGGACGTTCTCGAACAAAAACGGCCTGTTCCTTTGCATTTTATCCCACCATCAACTCGGTGTAGTCGCTATTTTTACTGGGAAGGCTTAGCAGCATAGTAAAACAAGAAACATTTATGATAAGACGAAATAAAATTGAAATATTAACTTATAGGTCAGTCCAGTGCGTGCGGCAGCGGAGGCGAAACTAAAATCTGATAACAGCAAGATATCGCCGGCGAAGAATTTATGACCTGCACGGTTATTAAAAAAAAATAGTAATATTTCAATATATTTTTGTGAAATCCTTTGTGTGTACTTCTTTTTCTCAACTAAAATTTTCTAATTTCTAAAGGTTATTCAACTGGTTTATCTTATTTGGCATTGGAATTTTGTTTCAGAAATGTGGTTCTTATTTTATTGCTAAATGGGAAGGACTAAAAAGGATAACACCTTTTTTGGTACTTTTATTTTTCTGTTTGGCACTTTTATTTTTGCATTTTTTTATCCTCAATATGGCACCTCATAGCGAAGGATAGTTGGCAGCCCTGGTAATTAGTATAGTGGTTGATCGCCTTCGAGAGCGTTGAGCAGCTCGCTTATGCGTGTTTGCTGTGATAACTAGCGTTGCCGGCTTGCTTAAATATAAGCAAAATATAAAATGTAAAATTTTTCTTAGTTTTGCTAGATTTGTGCTGCATTTCCTATCAAACGAAAGCACAATTGAGTAGTCCACTTGCAAAGTGCGCTACGTAAAATTTTTTCGATTTTTAGTTTTTGGTGGATTACGTACCAGTATTTAAAATAATAACCGACACGACGTGGGAAATTCTGAGTTAATTACCGACGATTCTGACGGATATCTAACAGATGTCTGACCAAATAATCATGGCAAATAAGAATTATCAGACGTGTATGCCCGAAATCGGACATAATTCGATCAGACATATCGGATAAGGAAATAAATAAAATTCTCCGGACATTTCGCCCAGAACACTGTACGAAACCTGTAGGACTTGTCTAAATAGTCAACTTTTTATTCCGACTTGTTTGATATCAGAAATTGTCTGGCAAATGTGCTAACTGGGTCGTCATTAATTACACTGTACTAATAAAAATCTAAAAAATTCAGCTCAAACTAGACTAGCTCTTCAGGCTCTGGTTAGTCACAGGCGCAGTAGTCTATAGACTAATTAATTCTTTTTTACAAGCTTTTATTATGGTTCACCTGTGTGTAATCAAATCTTGCAATAAATTTTTAACCAACTTGCCGATGATCTTGAGACTTCAAAATTCAAACTTAGCTCAGAATCCGATGACAATGCAATGTGAGCTCGTACTTCACATTTCCTCTAGGGGGCGCTGAGTCGTACTTATGGTCAGATATGGTTCATATTTGGAATGTATATTTTTTACACGAAATAGAATAACTCCACAATTATTGCCCCATAGGTGGCGCAGGAGTCGAGATATTTGGAAAACCCGTATTTATGGTCCGATAAGTTTCATAAATATTTAAAATGTATATTACCTACACTTCAGAAAATTTAACCGTTAGGTAGTGCTTCTCCTAAAAAAAAA
>NW_023458556.1:8855097-8879378 GCF_013731165.1 Rhagoletis pomonella | reverse complement strand
TTTAACTAAAATCGCACTAGTGGATTCATAAAACCGTCGCGAAGTGACATTTGTGGCGAAATGGCAACGTTGCGAACAAAGTTGTATGAACGACCTATGGCAACTCCAGGTTGCAAAGGTAGAATTAAAAAAAAATGTAAATTTTTAAAAGTGTTTATTTCGAAGCAGCGTTAACTAATACACTTTTTACCCGACATCACAAAAAGGAGAAGGTTATCAATTCGTCGGAATATTTTTTTGACCCCGTTAATCGATTTCTGTAATTATTATTTATAAATAAAGGAGTTACTCACACAGGTGGTCCCACAATAATTCGGTTTAAATCCGATCATGAAGAAATTAACGATAATCTTAAATGTTTATATGGGAATTGAGGTCGGTTTTTTTTTGCTTAAAAATGACTTGTTCTTGAAGTATTCGAAGACAATAAAAAACATGTGTTTCACGACTTTGACTTTGCGATAATTGCCAGCTCAAATAATATGGCAATTGCGCGATTTTGTCGCAAGAAATTTTCTATACAAAAGTAATCAGCTGTGTCGCAAGGTTGCAAATTTTGCAACAACTTTGCGACGTTTCATGAATCCCACTACTGTTTATTTTATTTCGAGCTCAGCTCTGGCAATTGGCACGCCATTGAAATTAATTACGCACAAATAAAACAGAAGTTGCACACACACATATACATACATATGTACAAATTTGCCAATAGAATATAAAAGGATATTCCATAGAAATATTAATAATATTTATAAACGCTTAACATCTAAATAAAAGCTCACACATTTAAAAAGGCAAAATAAAATACTATTTACTCAGCTACACCCGAACTTGTGACACCTTCATACACTAAAATAAAATAAAATCGCAAAACAAATACAAATATTTAAAAAAAAAAAAACAAAACAAAAAATAAAACTTATCACACATTGCAATTGCATTGATTAATTAAGTAAATACACGTGTAGTTATTTATATGTACATATGTATATGTTGACATGGACGCATATTACTGATGGGGTTACGCCATTTGTGACCGAACGCGCTAAACTTACTAAACATATTAAAAATCTTAGAGCTTAGTTTAGTAGAGCACAGCCTGAGTAGTAAAATCAGCTAGCGATGGTTGACGCAGCGACGCGCTGTACGGTCGGTCATGTGACAGTCTCCGTTTCAACATAACCATTGTGTATGTAACCGGTCGAAGGGCTGCCCATTATGCCTGACTTGTTCAAGCCGGCGGATAGTGGCGACGGTTGTTCGCTGCTATCCAAAATGCGTTCGAACACCGCATCTAGCCGACAATGGTTGACGGTATAGTGTAAGTGGCCCTCATATTGCTCGGACAAAGCTTCCAGCTCGGTGAACAGACCAGCCAGAGTGATTGCCTTGTCGTTCGGTGTTGTTTGCGATGTATCGCTATCACTCTATATATGAAAATGTGAGGGAAATGTTTGTAGCTATTCGAAAACCCAAAAGAAAAGTACTAACCTCCTGTGGCTTGCACGTTTTGATTTTCAAACTAAACTTAATGGAGTGCGTATATGTATGGAAGTCAACACACTGTGGCAGGCGTAGATGAATAGCCTGAAACCGCAATAATAGTAGGTTATTTATTTCTATTTTTTCGTAATGCCTTTGGCTCCCCACACACTTACCTTCTCTACCGACTCAATCAACTGGTTATCCCCATAAATGACGACATCATAGTAGCCACCGTATTGTGTACTCAAGCTCTCCGGACTGCCACTGGTCAGTATTTGTCCATCCTTGAGCACTGCGATACGATGACAGATTGCATCAATCTCAGACACGGAATGCGAAGTGAGCACGACGGCGCGTTGCATTGCGAGCAGTTCGTGGATTGTGCGATAGACAATGGCACGCGTCACCGGGTCCATATCACTTGTGGGTTCATCCATTAAAACGACAGTGGTGCGACCGCAACAGGTTAGCGCTACCGTCAGTTTGCGGCGATTACCGCCACTCAAATTCTTAACCAAAACATGACGGTACGACTTCAGTTGGAACGACTCGAGTACGTGCTCTATAAGCTGTCAATGGTTAAGGAGAAATTCAAATAAAAAATTTGTCAAAATACAGTCTTCTGTTTTTGTTTTTTCATAAATAAATTTCAGTGTTTTATACTTTATAATTTCAAAATTATCAAAGCAAATTCCTTCAGAACTTATCTCCGGAAACTCATCCACCTCTAATAAAAAAGCACCATCCAACAAATTACGACAAAAACGCCAGCCAGTTATAAATCTAAACAAGCGCAGCGAAGCAAACCCCACAGGAAATAATGAACATGGCGAATTGCTGTAAGGATTGCGATCGTCTGCAGCCACGATCAGCGGGCAGTGCTCCAGTGCGGCCAGAGTTCCAGCAGCCCACCATGTATGACCATTTTCAAAATTTCCAAAGGTTCAAGATGCAAAAGCAGGAAGAGCAGGCCATTGAGAAGCGAAAGGAAGAACTACTCAAAATGAACGCTAATTTCACCAATTGGGCTCCCACCAACAGTAAGGATATGTTTGATCAATTCAGCACTCAAGATGTTGCGTTATTTCGCCAACAAATGCGTTTAGCACAAAATGGTGAGCGTTCGATGTTGGAGAGTCTGCCGACGCAAACGGATGTGGGCGCTTCAAGCGCCGGTGACACGGGCACTGATACCGGCACCGGCACCGGCACTGGCACTGGCGCAGGAAACAAGTCACTAAGGAAGAAGGTCTCGCTGCTGACTATTTCACACACGCCCGTACAATGTCCGATTGGCGCTTGTGGCCGCACTATAGGTGTGACATCGGTGTTATCGCATTATTTGCGCGATCACAGTGAAGATTTTGGTGTGCAGTGTCAAGAAATCTATGGCGGTAAGCGCTCCGTGTTGATTTTTGATCCGACTAATTTGGAATTTCGTGATAATGTGTGTTTGGGTGTGTTGGCGTATGGCGGTGTCAAGGAGAAGTGGTAATAGTGCAATGTATATCAGCATTCTCATATACATACATATTACCTCATTTACTTTATCGACTTTAGCTCAGATCCCCCCGCCGAGCGTGGCATTTGCATACACAACGCCTTTCTGCCAAAGCCACACGAACATCTAGACGCGCATTTGCCCATACTGATAATGGCCTGTCGGACATCGTGGAGTGCATTTTTGGAGGACAAGCAACTCGAGGCAAAAATAACAAATCCACAGAATTTGAATCAGCACCTGCTGGTCATTTGGTTGGTGAGCGTGCAATCCACCAAGCCAATTCATTGTACTCTGACCGCCTACGACAAGACGATGACCTCGTCGCGCAGCATCATCGCCCAAGTGCGTCAGCTAAACGAGTCACAAAATGCTAGTGAATTTTTGGTTAACGATGCGAATAGCTTACGCTTGAATCGTGGCGAAATCAATATACTCTCACACGATGGCAACGATTGCATTCATCTGGAGGTTATGATCAATGAATACGTTCAATAAAATTTTTTTCTTGGATTTTTGCGAAGATACAAGAAATGGTAAAACTTTTGTGATCACTTCCTATATTTCGAATGGAGGAAACTTATGGGTCCGTAGGTACGCAGACATATTAAAATAGCCTGCTCATTATCTGGACAAAGAGCTGATCCGATTTAGCTATGCTCGCTGGTCTATTTGAGCTTAAAATGGTCCCTTGGTTCTTGGTAGACTGCTATACTTATATTATGTATTGAACATTCGTCGGGGGCCAACAAGATCCGACCGCTACAGCATATCGATGAATATGTAGCTCGCATACAATTGTTCACTCTGTCGGCTGATTGCGGGCCACGTATGGTTAGAGGAGGCCTTTGAGAACCAGTTTCGATCTTACACAAGGTTAGCTAAATTTGGTAACTAGGTGAGTGGCTAACAGCGGCCATTCCATTAACCCCTGCGAGACGAAGCTGGATTTGTTTACTAGGACGTATAAGATCTCGTCAGTCGAAGCTTTCTGAAAGGGTCAAGCGACGAAAGTGGCTGCAAAGTATTGCCATTATCGGTATAACTTTACTGCGTAATACCCCTACATTAGCGCTTTACGTAGCTGAACGTTAGGCTTGGCGATACCGGGTGGTTAACAGGCTCGAAAACTGAAAACTGAACACTCTGCAGTTCTGGAGGGCTTTGATTAAATTCCTGGTCATACAGATTACTGCACCTCTTTAACGGCTTGCGGAAGTTTTCAGGAGACTATCAGGTCCCAAAACTGGTCAGCGGATATCTGACCACTCTCTCAACCGCCTAAGAATATGTTCTGATCTGGCTCATTTGGATTCCGGGCCACAGCGACATTGCAGAAAACTGTATGACTAACAAGGAAAGGCACCCTTGTAAAACTATCACCGAATAGAGAGCATCTGGGGACACTTTTGACCTCCGGAGGTTCACTCATTGACGGTTGGGCCCCATGTCAGCTCAACGAACCGTGGGTGAAAACTAGTCCAGCCATCTGTGGACGCGAAGACTCGTCTTTCGACATACAATAGAGTCATTTAGAGTCATGTCAGTGTAACTAACACATATTTATTTTCACTAAAGCATCTAAACAGACTCGCGAGTCAGAAACACCTGCTATCAGATACATATCCAAAAAATTTCAAAAAATTTCAGAGAAATTCTTGGAGTCCTTAAAACATATCAGAAAGTGCCTTTCAAGTGAATTTGAAAGGAGTTTTCCATCTTTAAAATTTCGAATTTGTTATGTAGGGGCTTACCTTATCGACGTTGGCGACACGTCGCAGTTTACCATAGAAGCGGATGCATTCCTCTACAGTGAGCAGAGAATCCAGAGGGTTCGTTTGCGGACAGTAGGCAATTTCTCCCTGCAATTAAAAAGTAGTTGTAATTAAATCTGTCATTTGCCTTCGCAATTCAATATTTTAGTTTTGATTGGTTTTTGAACGGTTACTTACATTGAAGTAGTTGACTGCGCCCACATTTGGCTGCAATTCACCAGAAAGCATTTTGAATATCGTCGATTTGCCAGTGCCATTCTTACCTAGCAGCCCGAAGCATTCGCCCGCCTTTACCGCAAAAGTGACATTCCTAATAACATATGGGCCGCGACCGTAGCACTTGTACAGATTGTCCACTTTCAAGACCTGTGGGGTCTCATCCTTATCTGCTATCTTAAGCGAATTTTGTATGGACACGATTTTCAATTCTTCCGCCTGCTTGTCCTCGTACTTTTGGTAGAAGGGGAGACGAATCAAAATCGATTCGCATAATTTATAAATTTGTCCATTTTCCAAAAGCACATTAATAATGATGAAGAAAATGCCGAGCAAAAATAATGCCAACATATGAGGTAGCAGTAAATCACTGAAAATGGGATGTTTGTATGATTCGATGTCGTAACGCTGGAAGACAAGTGAAACCATATAGTTTTTACAGATCTCCAACAGGCCATCGCCGAACGCGTGCTGCGGAAAAACGAGGAATGCCCGATTTAGGAAGTAACGCCAATCGTCCCATACTGGTGAGTCACCGACCACTCCCAGCAGCACAATGTTGGCCATTGTGAAGAGCGGAATTATGATGTTCAAGCAGAAAATGGTAACAATCGCCACGCTGGAGTCGTTGAAACATTTCTCAAATACATGTACGCCAGGAATACAAGCAAATCTGTGAATTTAAAGTGGCAATCATAAAATTTTCAGATACATATGTATGTATGTATGCTGGTATGTTTGTACCTTAGACCGTACCGTAGGCTAAGTATTTTTACAAGGTAATTTCTTTTTAATCTGTTCGGCGAAAAAAAAAAATCCTCGAAATTTCCATGCTAAAATACTTTACACTCAGATGTGATGGCGAACTTTTTTGTTTGCTTGTAAGGTGGTACGGTCTAAGGTACCTACATATACATATCCCATTTTTCACTCACGCGAAGAGCAGCGCCAGCACAAAGATACCTGCAACATTTTGGCGAGCAACAAAGACTGGCAATCCGAAGGCGAATATGATAGCACCACAGACCAATATGGCGAGCAGCATGACCTGGAAAAGACGCATTAAAATGCTCGTTTAAAAAAAAATTTGATATTTGTTTCTCTTACCAGAAAGTCCCAAACGAATGCCACGCCCCAGTAGGTAGCCAAATTAACGCCGCATAGCTTCTGTTGTAGCTTCTCGCCCTTAACACGTTCGTTGACTAGAAAAACAGAGGACACCGCAACCACTAAACTGAAGGCAATCAGTAGTATAAATACCATAGAAGAATCGCCGGCTTGACGTAAACTAAACGACGCAGCGATTATAATTTTAAGAAAAAAAGCTAATTGATTAAGGATTTTGCTAGCTACTTCTTTGCACTTACACTGAAGTCGTACTTAGCTCCACCGCTCCCAGCTTCCATGGTTCGTTGAAAGCTGTGATGCTGAAATTATTGTCTCCCAACTCCACTTGCAACAGTTTCGTATTCAAATCGTTGAGCCAAGCCATCATAGCATGGTAACCCTTATTGTTGTACCAAACAATGGCATTCGTGTCGTTGAAGGAATAGCCGCCATAGCGTTTCTCCTGATACTCATTCATTGATTTTAAGATCCAATGGAAAGCTGCACTCGAGTTGCCAAACTCTCGACATGGACTCTCATCGGAGCACTGCTCTGCCAAGCTATCATAAGCGGCATTTGTCAGCGTTCTATTCAATTCCATACTGAACATTTGCGTTGTTTTCGGATATAGCTCGCGCGTGAAACTTATCGTTTTGTCATAATCGTCCTCCAGGCGATAAGTGACAAACCACATGGCGAACAGTTCGAATATCGCTGGCAATACAATGACGCACATCAAAATGCGATAATTTCGGCTGAAGTGTAGAAGACGTTTCCAAAGTAAATTTCGCACAGCGGTTAAGAAACACAATGACAAACTGCTCACAATATTAGCCCCACTCGAGTTTTTCAATTCCACTGGCCTCATATCCGACTTGGATTTGGCGGCCGTAAATCCATTTTCATGGTCTTTATGCAACTCCGAGAAGATTTGTGCTAAATTACGACTCTCGACACGTAAATCCGAAATACGGTCACTAAGTTGTAAATTTTGCAGATAATTCAGGAAATCGATTGATTTACGTGAGCCATTCTGGTCGTATGGTATTTGGAAGCGTATGTCACCGGTTTCTAACCAATCCGGTTCCTTGAAGCTGGCCAGTACTTCTTCAGCGGTGTTTCGAATTTCAGTAATAGTTTGAGTATCGTTGCAATGGATCAGCACGTCATAGCCTGAGGTGCAGAATTCCTGAAGTGTCGCCGGACTATGTTTGGCAATGATTTTACCCTGAGAGGAAGATGTGTTAGATTATTAATTTTTATACTGCGGGGGAAGAAGGGACTTCGATGCAATAGCTGCACCTACAATTTCTTCACACACGGTACAAAATAATTGATGGAGTGGGAGCTGCAGTTTGTCTCACAAAATTTACAAGTTGCTGTCCTGTAAAAGCACTAAAAATTTAAAGCAGAGTAGGAGACTTACATTTTTCATGATCACAATAACGTCGCTCAAAAATTCAGCTTCGTCTAGAAAGTGCGTAGCGAAAACCACAGCGCGTCCCTTGCGCAAGCGTTGTATAAGCTCCCATATATCTTTACGCGCCTTCGAGTCGACACCGTTACATGGCTCATCCAATATCACTACGTTTGGCGAACCTACATATGAATGAAAGAAAACCTGGGTTAATACCGCAAGTGGCTACTGCATGTCCTCGTTCGTCACTTCGTACCTATGAAGGCCAACGCCACACAAAGTCTACGCTGGTAACCGCCGGACAGTTGAGCAGCTTGGTAATCCTCATATTTGCCAAATTTCAAACTTTTCAGTGTCTTATCCACTTCCGATTTGTAATTATGCTTTAGCTTGATAGAAGCATACAATTCCAAGTGCTCACGCGCTGTCAAATTTGGTATTAGAATATTGTCTTGAGAGCACACGCCCACTTTATCGAACTCATCTCTGCTACTCATGGCTTGAGAGAGTATAACGCGACCAGTTGACTGTACCACTTGACCGGTGAGCATTTTGCTAAATATATATATATATATATGTGAGTGGGAGGATCGAACATATATCATTTTTTTCGCCCTTACATTATTGTACTCTTTCCGGCGCCATTGCGACCCAATAGGCAAGTGATCTTGTCCTTGGGCAGTGACAAATTCACATCGCTGACTGCAATTTGTTCATCATACAATTTGCTGACATTTGTAATTGTAGCGCCCACACCCGAATCCAAGTCTTCGCGTTGTACTTCAGTAAAACAGTACTCATCTGTGATGAGAAAAATATGCATAGAATTTAATGAAATTACGTCACTAAATGCCAGTGCTTACCATCCAAGAAGCGTCGCACCAAGTAGCCGATAAGCCCATAGATTATCGCATCCAATACTATCATGAAGAAAGCAAAGCCAAATTCACCACTAAAACCTTCTTGGAAGACTTGTACGAAACCCAAACCGATTTCCTGCAATTCCATACGCATAATATGGCTCCAGGCGTGTGAGAAGGCAGTGGTGAAGGATAAGTTGATGCAAAAGTTCTCAAATGAGTTAAGATGCGAGTCGAAGAGCAAAACTATGATGTAGGGACAATAGGAGATGAAAAAGAGTAGTGCCGTAGCAACGGCGCCAATTGTTGCCGAGGTGAAGAAAGTTGAGCACATATAGCTGAAAGTAAAGTAATTTCAAGGTGTGTATACTACATGCAAATTTCTTTATTACTCACCAAAAAGAAATCAAACAACCGCCAAACACAATCAGGAAGAACATTACGAAGATGAAGGAGGCGTACATGAGCAAACCGCCAACATAGAGTATAGCCGTTACGCCGACAAAAATAACAACGAGCTCAACAAATGTGACCAAAATCCAGGATGTGAGCTCTGAGTAAGGCTTCATACCCATGGAGCGCATGATCTACAAATTTAAATTGTGTGAAATGTACGGTCCACAAATCTGTAGTTCAAAAGACTCGGTATACCATAGTGTTGCGACTTTCGCGCATCCAAATAAAGTGACGCACGCAGCTAGCAATTTCCGCTACCAATCCCAGGAAAAAGGCGACTTGTATCGCCTGTGCCAAGTAAATACCTGTTTTCATGCTACAATAGATTTTTTAAAGCAAATTTAGAGATTTTTTTTTTACTTTCTTTTTTTCCAATTTCCATAGTAAAAGAATATCTATGTACTCACTCATCGTGCGTGTAGGCGGGATATGGAAATTGTTTCGTGTGCATTTGCAGACCTTCTACGCCATATTTGCTCAATGCGTCTGTATTGCCGCCACCAAACATGCCAATCAAATCGAGCAGAGCTTGTCGTCGCTTGCGTGTATGTACCTTCAGATCGTCTGAGTTGATCATGGTTTCCATTGAATTTGCATTGCTCGTTTTGTTTTGAGACTGTACAAAGTCGTCGGTGTCATCTTTTTGCGGTGTCGACCAATCATCATCGTCTTCGTCTTCACCAAATCCGCTACCTGTTTCGATTTCAATTGTCAGAGGACTATGTGTGCCCAACTCGAAAGATGTCTCTTCAGTCACATTTTTATGCAAAAGTTTCATATGTTTTATGATGCCCATATCGATGGCATTCTTTATCTGTACAAAGCCGCGATGGTATTTCATGTCGCGTATCATACTACCCGCTGGGCCTGGGAACCAAAAACGATTTTTATTTTCGAAAGTCGGTTGAGTGTTTTCGGTATCCATATGCAGTTTGTATGATACTTCGTTATCAGTTCTATTGAAATATGCCGCAGCAAAGAATAAGCGCTTCTCATTTAAATCATACGCAGTGAGTTGCAAATCTTTAGCTGTTGCCACGGGTATGAAACGATCCACCGAGAAACACTCTAATATATTCTTAATTGTCATAATAACGTCGTAGACAAGTGGATCGGTTTGTATACGATTGACAATGCCGACAATTTCATCGACATCAATATCGTCACCGATGTAGGCGCGCACAGTTGGCGACGTGGCCAACTTGAGTAGGCTATCGAAACTCTTCTGAAATTGTTCATCTTCGCGCAATTTGGTGACTATATCGGCAACCGCAACTGACAGCCGCTTCAGGCGATTCAACTCCTCGAAGGTTGTGTTTGCCTGGAAGGAAAGGGTAGACAATGAGTTTTGGATGCCCTTAGATTTTGTTATATTTTGACCCCTCAAAGTTTAATAACCTGATGTTTTATATCCGATATAGGACAAAGGGTATAAAAGTATCCACACAGCTCAATTGTTAATTTCTCGAACGGATTTAATGCAACTAGTATCGGTGGAAGCTTTGAACATTTGATAAAATATTCCTAACATCGCTTCATTGATCTACATACATATATGTATACTATATTTTTCAAAAACGAAAAACATAGATTTTTTGAGTTCCGAAAACTATCGTAAGATAGGAAACCTTTCCAAAAATACATCATAGCGCTTAGGCTAAAAACTTAGTGGAGCGGCGAGCGAAGAGCATCGAGCAACGCGTCGATTACAAACGTAGTATATGTTTCAATGAGAGCGCGCAGAGTGAAGAGCACAGCGTTCATACACGTTTACAATTGACGCTTTGCTCGATGCTAAGCTCGTCGCCTTGCTCGCCGCTCCACTATGTTTTTAGCCTTAGGAGTACTAGTGTAATAAAACCGGTAAAAAATGAAAATTTTTTAACTTTTATAAAAGTGTCCTTAGACATATTGGCCTGTAGTTATAATCAAAATAAAGTCGACTCTTAAGTTAATTGCAGCTTTTTGATATAATTTTCAATGGGTTATCTGTCCAAAAAGCTGCAACTTCTACTTGGCCTTTGACGTACGCCCTTTTTGAACCAATTTCAAAAAACAAAAGGAGGAGGTTATCTATTCGACTTGTTACTTTGTTAAATTTAACTTAAAACTTTGTTTGTTAACCAATTTGGCCTTGCGTGAAGGACAGACCCACAGTGGTCCCATTTAAATGTTATCAAAAGTGGGCGTGGCGCCAACGACGAGGTATATCTCGGTAACCGATTTATCAATTTCTATCAGAATTGGTATAATTATTTCTTAGAATCTAGCGAAGCTCGTTATTATGGTTTTTCGTGGACCAATCCTTTAGAAAGCTACTAGCAAGGCTTGGGGTGTTTTACTTGCTGGCATTTGGTGCCGTTGGTTAATATTAGAAGAATAATGAACAAGGAAGTCTATCTCCATATTCTCCAAACAAATTTGCCGGACTTTGTAGACAAAAGTGCATACC
This sequence comes from Rhagoletis pomonella, assembly GCF_013731165.1. NCBI lineage: Eukaryota > Metazoa > Arthropoda > Insecta > Diptera > Tephritidae > Rhagoletis > Rhagoletis pomonella. Next base: position 8,868,109 of record NW_023458556.1, on the reverse strand, counting down.
CTGAAGAAGAAGTTCTTTGCCAGCAGGTTGGAAATCCAAAGGATTCTGAAAATATTCGACACCTTCGGCTGTTTGAGCAAAATTTTCCCGTAATGCAGTGGCCAGCACAAAGTCCAGACTTGAACGCAATCGAAAAACTGAAACCACGGAGAGGATTGGCATAGCACAAGCAAGCTCCGAGTAACATGCAAGAGCTTTGGAGGTGAGTAAAATTATATTGGGGTACTATTCCAAGCGAAATCAGAGAAAACTCAGTAGGGAGTATTCCCAGACGTATGAAAATCCCAATTTAAAACAAGGGCGTATCCAAACAATTTAATTTAGATAAAAAATTTTCTCAGCTTACATGCATCATAATTGACTGAGTCTCCTCCGTGACGGGCGCATATAAAATCTTGCCATGTATCAGGGGTTTCACCACATTCCAAGTTAGCTTGCCTGTGGTTGTGGTAGTAATGTTCAAGTACAACTGTTTGCAGTATTTGGCTGAAAATTATGAAAATATTTACATTCAATAAGCAATTTTTAATCCCAAAATCTGTATGAACTTACTAGGCATAACATTGATTTCGTCGTCATTCACTTTGCTGAAATCCTCAGTGTCATAAAGAATATCATTGACTAAAGGTATGGTATCAGTGCTGGGGAACGGATGGCCACACATCAAGTAACCGGCCTTCACAAAGGTTCGACGATCTGCGGCAAAATAAAAACTGATTTGTTATCATTGCTGCAGGTTCATTAAAACCAATAGAAGGATGGTATTGGAATAAATGTATGTACATTAGAGTGGTCCAAAAATGTCTGTGAGATAATAAGGTCAGATTTTTGATGCCGCCATACTCCTATTTTTTTTTTTTTGAAAAAATAAAATAAAATTAGCGAGTGCTCAAAGCGCTTAAAGTTTTCCGTGAATTTTATGTGGAGAAAAAACAACTTTTCGTAGAAATAATGAATCATGAAAATCATTATTTTTCGATCGGAAAACTTTGCTTATCTTCAGGAGATTCCCAGTAATAATACGCAATTGTTTCTTTATCCATTTTTTCATGGTAACTATATTTTATAGATGCTCCAAAACCTCCAGAAAATTCAATGGGGGGACCAATAAAAAATCTTTAGAATTAAAAAATGGTTAAATAAATAATTGGATATTAATATTGGAAGTCACCTGAAGAGGACCACAGTTTTTTTTATATCATTTCTACGAAAAGTTGTGTTTTCCCCATATAAAATACATGGAAAACTTTGAGCGCTGTCAGCAATCCATAAATATATTTTGATTTCAAAAAAAAAAATTAGGGGTATAGTTTTTTCGGTGACAGCATAAAAATTCCGACTTTATTGTTTTTGGACCACTCTAATGTACATACATACACATGTGTGTAAATAGGAATGTAGATACCTGAAAACAGCCGCCTTATATCGAAAGTGCCATTCAGAAAATCCTCCACTTGTGGTACTACACCGATAACATCGCCGATACTTTCTGTAAGTGATAACCAAATGTCAAATACCCAAATGAATTACACATAATACATAATTACTATTTGATTACACTTTAACACTAATAATTTAATAACTGCACTTCAAATTTAGTTAGATAAACGTGATAAAGGTATTTATGTGGATATTCTACTGCATTAAGTACGTAGGTAAGTACTTACGTCGTATCTCATTAAAATGTCCACCCGTGACCACAGCCGTAACGGCATTTATAAAATTCGCCTTTTCCGGCAAATCGATGACAGCGTCAAACATGCGATCGTCAGTGACAAAAATATTCACGATATCGATAATTGGTTTCATACTAAAGTGTGCAATATAAAAAAAAATATATATATATATATAAAAAGGTGGGTCACAAAATTTGTATGAAGCTACTGCACTTCTATGGAAAATAGCTTTGGAGGTTATTATATATGTAATTATGTTTGTAATAGCATAGACAGGCGGCAGCGTTAATCCGGATTTACGAAGCAGTTGATATAATCCAAATTGAGTTCCAGGACCAGAAAATTAAATTTTTTAATAAAACTAATAAATTTGTTCTATTAATTACTCCAATTTTATATACCTACAATTGTACTTGTTGGCTTGCTATTCAATAAAAAATTAACTCTAAAAATTCAATTAACTTTAAATAAATTAAAACAAAATAAAACACTAAATATGCAGAGCACCGTACAAAAACATATAGCCAAAAAGTAATGGTAAGTGTTAGCTACTTCATATTTACACTTTATTACTAATGGCCTACAAAACTGCTTACCAAATTTTTTTTCTAAAGATGCTGATTAAAAGGTTAGAATTTTGGCGAAATTTTGCATAATTTTTGCACCAAGTCTGAAAATCAGATTTATCTTTATGGTGTTTGTTAAGTGATCAACTATATATACATAAGTACAAAATAATAATAAATATTAAATAAATTAAGAAAATTAAGGATTAATTAGGAAATTAATTAAATTAAGGAAATAATTAAGGAAAATTGGACAAAACTCTCTCAAATATCGGGTCGCAATTTTTATGTGGGTCACTGTATATTTCTTGGGATTTTCTTTAGTTTTCATCGAAAATGCCCCTGATCCGCATTAATTTCGATAAATATTGCGAGATAATTCCAAATTAACAGGTTGATGGGGATCAATGCTGCCGTCTGTTCATGCTTTAACATACATACATACATATGCATGTACTTACGGTGCATTTTTCCAGCTGGTAGTCTCCTCATACGGATTTGTGCTCATGCACTTATTTTCCAAACTACAAATATACGAATAAAAACTGGGTAGCACTTGATTTTTAGTGGGCAGCAGACGTGTGGCAAATTGACAGTCTTCTATTTGTTCGGGACCGAATTTGAGTCGAATGAGGTAGAGCAGCATAAAAATCAAGCAAGGCCAGGCTACTTGCACAACGGTCATAACCTAAATAAAAAAAAAAAAAGATGAAGCACAGAAAGTATGTATATCAAGAGATTTCATTGTGAAAAGGTACTAAATAGCGAAATAATTTGTTTTATTGTTTCACTTCTATGAACATTACCGGTTGACGCAGGCGCACAAGTCCATCTTTGCGCAGCAATGCCTTTAATTGGCTAATGCTGAAGGAACGTTGCAATTGCATGTTGTTGTCTAATTTATTTTATGTTAAATAATTACAACTTCGGCAACATTTGCAGCTTAGAATGAATTACTATTGAGAAGTGTAAGGATACGGTAAATTATTCCTCCGCAACATTCGCAACGTTTTCGACTGAAATGTAAAAACAGTGGTTTATTTTATTAACTTCCATACTTACAATAGTATTTAAAAGTGTAGTGTAATTTTTGTTTACTATTTCAATAAGAGTGTTTTATTTGGTAATTTATTTTTATAACATGAAAAATATATGTAAATAAGTAAGTTCAAGATCATTCTCCGCCTCTCGTTTCCTCTTATTGTAAGGCTGGTAATTGCTCTGATAATCGCTTATATACGCAACCTAATATTTAACCCCAAACGATCCCACTTTTTATTTAGTTTATTGACTCGTAAATCGTAAATAGTAATAGGGTACAATTCCTCGCTAGAAACATGCACATAAATTTATATATAAATATGTACGTGTGTACATATAAAAATTATACAAGTTTTTATATTAAATTCACATCAGTTTCGCTTTCAATTATCTTTTAAATCTCACTATAAAATACTACTACGCCATCGACAAGTGTAAATTTGCTGTAATCAAATGATTGCATTGACTGCTGCTCTAGTTATTACGTTTTGTTGTGTGTGTGTGTTAATTTTGGAAAAGAAATACATAAATGTACCTAATAAAAATTTGTACCTAAAACATTCATAATGTATGTACATAAAATAAGTATTTGTTATTATTTATGCTCATATGAATTTTATTTTCGTTCGTACAACGTAAAAATAGTAAGCGAAATAATTAAGGAAATTCACGAATTCGGCTCAAGGTATCTGGTATATGGGATCCAAGGGTTCTATGATTTCTAGGGCATCTAAAGAGCTTTCGAAAATACAACAATTGGATCTATGTATCTCCCGAAAGCAATGATCCAAAGAATCATCGATTCAACAACTGTTAGTTGGATCTCATCTTTGCTTCTAGAAAGTGATATTTTAGCGAATATTCGCTGCATTGCTGTATGCATTTAGGGCCGTTTGCACCATCTCCGCTTAACGCTAATCCCCAGTTAAACAGTGTTACCGACACAATGTTAAATGAATGGAGTCAGTAACGTCGGTAAAGATGTTTAACTGGGGATTAGTGTTAACCAGAGATGGTGAAAACGGCCCTAAATCTCCTTCGCCTTGATCGCGGTGAACAAGCTATTCGTCACACTGCAGAAATGTGATTGCGATGTCGGTGAATTCTCAGACCAGGGAGAAATTCTATAACCAGTTAGCAACAATTTTCGGATCGCTATCGCACTTTTTGACGCATGATATGAATATTTTTCTCTGCCAATATTGGTGAATATTAGGTGCGTTCGTTTAAAATCTCCAGCAGAAACCAACCAACTGCCAAATTCCGGCGAAATGTCATCTGTTCGCTCACAAGAGAAAAATATCCAAAATAGTACGCGAACAGAAAATTTGCAGAAACTTGCAAGTTAGACGAACAGCTGATATAATTTTTGTTTACATTCAAAAGTGTAAAATTTAAAACGTACGACAAGTTATCACAAAGTGTTATACTGACCAGTTTATTGATTAAACAAATAACTACTTATTTCTTACAAGTTTAATTAGTCGAATTTTGTAATTTTTAACTTCCAAACCATCAAACTCAATTTTGTGATTTGCGTAAATGCCAACCAGCTGTTTTTGATCAGCTGTTTTCCTGTTTGCAAATTGCTGTTGGCAACAATTTTTCCAGCAGAAACCAGCAGCTTCCCTTCAAAATGAAATGTCACTTTGCTCTCTCAATTTCCCCTACTTTGCAAGTTTTTTGCGTGCGCTAACGCAAAAACTTGTAAGTTTTGGTTAAACATGAACAATTAACAGCTACGCGAACGAACCTATTTTTACACTTCACAATTTGGTGAAAAGAGGCTCGGTTTGGATGGGAGATAACTAATTTTTCATTGTTTTTTGTTAGTAAAACTCCTAATAAACTTCGCTCTGTCACTTGAAACCAGCCACTTATATGGAGTAGCATTGGCCCAAATCCGCCTTTTTAGAATTTTGATTGGTAATAGAAAAAATATGGTTCATTATGCTCTAAAAACAATCTGGGTGAAAGATGACAATTTTTGGTCAACGTCTTAGACTCGCCCAAGTCCATCCAAGTTCAATATGCTCAAATAATAAAATTTAATAAGTGCATTGATTAATACATTTTTTTTTAAGTAAAAGTGCAATTATCTTCGAAAGTATTAGTAATTTTAGAGCATAATGATCCATATTTTTGCTACTACCAATCAAAATTCTAAAAAAGCGGATTTTCGGCCTACGCTAATATACATACAGATGTATATATACATATGTATGCAGGCATTTGTAGTTAAATAATTAAGTTCAAAGTAGTTTGCATGCATATTTGTCAAATGCATGTTCTATTAACAGTTATACAGTCATAATAATCTATAATTGTATATATGTATGTATGTGCCTAGAAAGTTTAGTTACAAAATAATAAAAAACTACATATTTTACATGCAAGTATATATGTATGTATGTATGTATTTGCATACTTTTATATAAATAGACTAATTTATTACAATGCAAAGTACTGACTAACGGATACTAATGGTTATTTTTATCAGTGATATATGTATGTAAATGCTTTAATAAATTTTTTTATATTAAACAGTAAATACTATTTTAACTAAATGAATTAAATATAATTAAAACAATGTACGCTTTTTAAATACGGTAGCCGAGTAGTTAGAGTTGGTAGCACCAAAGTTCGATCTCTGTTCCAAGCAAAAATAAAATGTTTTTTTCTAAGGACGGTCTCTCACCTAGTCAGACAATGGAAAACTTCCGAGTGTAGGTCTAGGTTTGGGCAGCGTGTCTTCTACTTCTTTCTTTACACCCACTTCTGCCTGGCTAACGCTACAGAAGTCTGGTAGCCTAACCTTTATTGATTGCCCTCAGAGGGGAGCCTATATCGATGCGAAATAAAAATTCTTCTCAGTCAAGGAAGAATATAAAATAGAAATAAAAATAAATCTCTTTCGGTTGTATTTATACGCACATTTCATATGTAAGCACAGCTTAAATTTTACTTCATCCTTAATATATTACTCAGGCAAGTTGTGCAATTCACTACCCGGAACAAGATCACCCCCTGTCCGGGTACGCGGATAAAAATAACCCACTACCCGTTTCTTAAAATTAAATATAGATCTCAGAGGGCAACCAAATAATGCGACCATTTATATATCTCTCCGAGAGAAACCGTTATGTGACTGCTTAATATGATAAGTATCTATCCATTTATCCGAAAAAAACCAATATGGTTTTTCGATTAAGAGTTATTTTCGAGCCCTGACTTTTATAGAAAAATAACAAACAAAAAAATTTAATTGAAAAACATTGCGAATATCAAAAACAAAAATCAAGCCTTGTTTAAGTAACTGTATGTATTAGGATTGAACATTCTTTCTTTGACTATGCCTTAAAAAAAAATCAGTTTTTCGTTCTCCTATAAAAGTTGCAATTGGTCGATGGGCGGTTTTGCAAAGGCATCGAAGATATGTAGATGTCAGCGTTCACAAAAACTGCACATAACCACACTTTTTCTCTCTTCAGTGGTCCACCATCTTCTATCTATATTCTATCTGTCTCACTATTTTATGCAAAAATATTGTTCCTAAAAAAAGTAATATATATTTCAAATAATTACAGAACACAACTTCGCTTTTCTTGCGTGACTTTTGTACTTTTTTTTTTTAAATGTGTGTCTTTCATTAGTCAAATTGGTTGAGTTGTTAAGCAATTAAATTTATTATTAGCTTTTAATCTGATTAATTTTTCACGCTTTGTTTTACAGCGTTTTTCGCACAAAGATATCTAAATTAGGTACATATGTATGTATGTGCATGTGTAAATATGTGTTTTTTTATTTTTTATTTTTTTTATTTTTTATTTTTTATTTTTTTTTTATTTGTAAATATGTGTGAACATAACTATCTGCAATTTCTCACTTTTACTCAATTTAATTAAAACACGAACACTCTCGAAAGCGAAAAGTCAGCGTTCGTTGCATCGGCATATTTAGCAATTTGCTATTTTTCAAGTTGTATGTAAGCCATGCACATATCGCACACCGTCTACAAAAGAGACACAACTCAAAATAATACGTTTGCCATAAAATGCGAACAACTATTTCTTAGCGCATGATAATCACATGGGCAAGGGTGACTTTACCTTAGGTTTTTTTTTAACAAAATATAAATTAAAAATTTGCTCCAGCTTTTACCGAAATGTAAATAAAAGCTCTGCGTACATTTTTGGCGCAAAATCTCTAAAATGCCAAATTTTGAGTTGTGTCCCTTTTTAAGATGGCGTGCGATGTGTTTGTATTGGCTGCATAGCGCCAGCACGTGTCAAAGCCGCAGCATCAATAGCAACAACAACATCAAACTATTACCGCATTGGAAAGTTAAATCTAATTTTTTGTTGTTTTTCTCTTTTCAATCTTTCGCATTACATCAGATATGCACACAAATGCAATATTATGCAGTTTATAAATAAATAGAAAGAAAGAAAGAAAAAAAACAGGAGAAAAATATATGTTTTAAGAAAAACTAGTTAATGGGGTCAGGAGCAGCTAAAATTTGTGTAATGCAACAAACAATGCATAGACAATAGACAAATGTGAGTAAAAATGCTTAATAAAATAGATAGATAGAGAAATCCGTACATACAAAGTTTTCTCAGTGGTGATTAGGCATTTTGCGAATACTCAGCAGCGGTGAGCCGGTTTTGAACTCGCTGCTTCTTGTCGTCAATCAGCACCCTTCCTACGATTTTAATTGCCTTGAATTACAAGCAATAATATGTTAATACTAATTGCTGTGATTCTGTATTCAGAATTGCAACATATGTATGTATTAATGTATATACAAGCACATATATACATATATACGCACGATTATAACAAGGTGTTATTAAAATGCTAAACCGGGATGAAAGTTCATAGCTCACTTTATATGTACAATACATAAAGCTGTTTTTTTGTTTTTTACAGCAGATCGTGATCCGAAAAAATGTTGGTTTTCAAGGTTGAGTTGTGAATTTGTTGATCGTCTTTGATTTTAGAAAGCCAAACGATGCACTTTTGGGTTAATCTTCCACTCAACAAGCGACCGCCCGCTACTTTACATGCCTCTAGATTTGTCCACCTGCTGTTAGTGGCTCTGGATTTTACTTCAACTTCTGAACTTGTATTTGGGGATATCATAGAGCTGTTTTCTCGCACTCATTCGTTTCTTCATTTCCCGAAATACCGGTATGCTGTGGGAACCACAAAAGATTGCAACATGTCAGCCCGAAAAACATTGCCGTACCCTCTATTTCGCAAATCCCGCAGATATCTTCTGTGAGGTTTTCCAAGGCTTTGCTCAAAATTGTATTCTTAGCTGCAGGTCCGACCGCTTAACACTAGACCAATGTTCAGGATGTCAAGGTAATTTTAGTTTTTAATCACATAACCAGTTACACCCTGACGACAAAAAATAATTTTTTTTAGAAATGAGTTCCATCTAAGTTTTGAAGACATTTCATAAAATAAAGAAACGTATATTTTTAAATGTTGCAATCATTCAGATTTCCTCTATGAAATGCAAATTTTTAAAGATATTCTTACACGAAAGCAAAATTTGAATTTACTATTAAATAAAATGTTTTAGAATTTTCTAACAAAATCAATGAGTAGTCTCTATAGAATTTTCTTCGTTTTGTTTCGTGTGTTTTACCCCTAAGCCCTAAGAAACTTTTAATGGAGACTATCTTCTTGTTTTTATAGATCATATTTTTCGCTGTGTAGCTGTGTACTTAATAATTTGTTGATGTAAAATGCCGTGGAACGAATTTCCGTAAACCCCTGCCAAGAGTAGTTCGAAGACAAACCGACTCCGGCGTTGTATCGGCTGCGTCAACAAAGTAAATGCAAATAAATTAGTCACGAGGGGCCGAGCGATTGTTGAATATGATTTCTTATAAAGCCAAACAAATAGCAAAGAAAAAAGCAAATAATTTATTATTTTAAAATTTTGAGCTTGTTTTAAGATAACTTTATTTTTTTTCAATGATGTTAACCGAACGCTTTTTTGTTAAAAGTACTGTATTTATGTTAAAAACAAATAAGAATGTTTGAGTGCAAGTACTTATTTATAGACAAAAGTATTTCAAACATGGTTTCTAATAAAAGAAAAAGTCCAATAAAGTGAAGTAAAAGAATTCTTACTATATTATATTCTTATAAATAAATGTTCTTTGGATGGTAATTTGTAGCTGAAAATATTTGCAATTAACTACGTAGAATCGCATAAAATAACTAAGTTAATAAGTGTAATTCAACAAATGGCATCTAAATGTATATGGTAATCAAAGCTATTTTATTTTAATTATTATTAATTACTTTAATTGTTGTAAAGCAATAAGATTTCCTCATTTAAGTTCGACATATTTATTTGAATGTTGGTAGTTGCGAGAAAGTGTAATTGGAAATAGTTTTATAAATGCTGTAAAATGTAGCCTTTGATACTAATTGACTCACTAATATGTCCACAAATAGAATAGAATCATAGAAATATTATACTTTCGGAAAGGATTGAGGAAAACTTACCATGGGTATTCAGCTAAACGTTAAATTTATTCTCGTAACCGGGTAAACCTCGTAAATAAATCGGCTTTCCATACAAAATTAAATTTATGTTTGTGTGGTTAAGAGGCATTAGCGCGTTTAGATGAATACCCCTATAGTATTTATGTACAAATATTTAAAACAAGCTTGAGTGTTACCTGATAAAATATTGGCATAATAAATCACTTCACTTAATATTTGTACACTTTAATGATATGTCATAAAAGTAACTAACTATTTATACATTTTGTTTATTTGTTTTATTATGAATGCTAAAGTCAATTCATAACGGGAAATACAAACAAATGATTCCCATAAAACCCTACAGAGTTTTAGTTTTCGCACCTTTGGAAATGCGGTTTGAAGTATATAACCGAAACATTTTAATTTATTCATTAACCTATCGTTACAAAACTAAAAAACAAAAACAATGAATTAAAACTAAAATGTCTTACATAGAGTAAGCTGCAAAACAAATTTTTTATACCGCAGCACACTTGTGCGTAGGGTATTATAACTTTTTTCGTCAAACGGTTGTTTGAAGTAGCCGGAAGGAATCGAGATAGATATAGACATACATAACGTGACCAACTATTTATTCCCTAGCTCAGAGAAGTACAGGTTAAGTTGGGTTAGGTTAAAATGGTTCCCCAGGCAGGGGGCATACTTTGACAATTCAGAGATGGTCCTTTGATATACCATGAAAAAGCTGAACGGATACCCTTAATTTAGTCGGCGAAACGCCGCGAGCCTATTACTAAATTTCGAATGCGGCTAATTTCTATCCCTGAGTGCTCAGTGTTAGTTAAGAATGCGTACATCTTAGTCTCGTGAAGGATGCACACAAAGTGGGGAGATGATTCTACTTCACCTTCGTTTTGAGATCTGATACAAAAGGGAGCAGCTGAAATTCTTAGTCTTACAATCGCACAATGGCCTGTCAGAACTCCCATCACTTTCCGTTGAGAGGTAACGTGTTTTTCGGCACCTTTAAAGGGTAACGATGGGTCACTCATATCTTGCGCTCTAGTTGCTCCTTATCTAGGGATAACGTTCTAAGGGACCCTAGTACTATTTTGGGAGAATATACGAAGAGAAGGAGCTTCTGTTAGCCATTTCAGAGGCGCTGCCGTCTATGTATTCAGGGCGAAGTCACGGCCCTCCAGAACTCCAGAGTGTTACCGCCCGGTTTCCCTGAGACTAATAGCAATATCCGCAGGCCGTGTTCAACATGACGTTTAGTCCCAGTGAATGAGTGGTTCCTAAAGCTCCACTAATTCCGATTAGGGCGATCCCCTATTCCGTCTTGCTGTGATTTACTGCGAGGCCGCCGTTGAACGCCCAGCTAGTTACCTGGTTCAGTTAGCCTTGAGCCAAATCAGAAAGGGTGTCCACATCATCTACATAGGCGATCACCAGACAGCCCACATTTTCCATTTCCTCTAGTAGATCTCTCTAGAATTTTTAGCTAAAACGAAGACAGACTGATAGGCCTAAAGTCCCTAGAGGAAACATGATAGCCTTTTCCTGCCTTCGGGATGAACGCAACACTGACTACCCTCCAAGCCTTGGGGATGTATCCGGTCCTAACGCAGTTCGTATAAATAGGAGCCAACCAATTGCCCCACACCTCCAAAGCCCTTTGCAGCGGCGCAGGTATGATGCCATCGATGACCAGCGACTCGAAGGGTTGAACGAATTTATCGGCCAGGCCAGGTGACGATCGCCCAGAAGATCGGAGAAATACAGGACCTTAAGTACAAAATATTCCAAAGAAGTCATTTGACAGTACTTTGAAGAACGAAGCACAAGGGCTAAAAAAAAGTACTGCACTTCCGAAAGAAGTACGGTTGGTCACAAAAGACATACATATGGATATGTGTAACAAATGCTCAGAATGAATAAAGAAGTCGATTAAGCCATGGCTGTCTGTACGTGTACACGTTAAATAGAGAAAAAGTTGAGATATTTGAACGAAATTTATGCCAAACAAATACTTAGAACTAAATACAACTTCAAAGCGCACGTGAGTGCAGAAGAGAATAATAACTAATTAAATTTTTAATGGCAAAACTGCATATCATAAATATGTATACCCAAGGGGCATTACCTACATACATAGATAAGTAGGTACATGGATTAGAGCGTATCACCTTAAAACCAAACCCAAAAAACACGCCGTACATCCCTGGGTTTAAAATTTTTTTTCTAGGCAATATCGAAACAAATTTTTTTTGCCAAACCTTTTTAGTGAGCTTTAATTTATAGAAATTTGGGAGGTATCTACGTTGGGGCAATCAGAACTGAGATCTGTTGGATAAGAACTCGAACGGGCTACTTGAGGTACAAAGCAAAATTGTCTTCTCGAGGCAAGAACTTCAATATAAAAATACTTCAAGATCCGAAAGATGTAAAAAGGCGACCACTACGTTCGGCAAAAAAAAAACATTCCATGAAAAATACTTATACTAAGGGGTGTACGGCGAAGCTTTTTTCTGGTGCGGTCTAATGTACATAAATACATATATAGGTATATATGTACTCCTATGTAGGCATTGCAACAGCAAATCAGCTGGTTGGCAAATTTTTCCAACAATTGTTCGGTCGATAAGTACTCGAAGGGAATTCGACATGCTTACTGCATTGAAATAATAACTAAGTGCGGTGCTTAGCATTTACAATGGTTGAAATCAAAATTGCTAAGGCTAGAAAAAGCATACATAGTACTTTTGTATACATATACTATCTATCTACCCGTATGTATGTATGTACTTATGTTTGAGTGCATATAGATTTTGTTCATTATCGGAACGTGAAGAAGAACGTGACGAGCCAGACAAATCGTGCGCAGCTAAATATATTTGAAGTTTGACTTTTGGAAAATAAATTAAAAGCAGCAACCAGACGATGCATTGTAGAATAAATGCAAAATGATAAAAAATAATACTTAACCACGCTTGGACATAAATATACAAAATAAAGTACGTACATACGTACATACATATGTACTTTGAAGAGCTATCAGTTAAATCTGAAAACAATAGTTTTTGCTTTGCTTACGCTTAAGTGATTATACAATTATTTGATTTGGTTTTTTTTTCGCCCGCCATTGTTATCTACGTATGGGCATATGTACAGTTGTCCACAAAATAATAGGAGTGCGATATTTTGACCAGTTTT
>NW_023458556.1:8847024-8854997 GCF_013731165.1 Rhagoletis pomonella | reverse complement strand
TATGATCATCAGAATTAACGGTGTGTACCAAATTTCAGATCAATAGGGGGGAAGGGGAGTAAATTTCAATTACCACCAGATTTAACCCAGACCAGGGTCAAAACGATCCATACGCGTGAGAAATTTTGTGTGAAATTTTGCCATAAAAAATGCACCAGTAAATTTTACTATAAACTATAAAATATCAGATTGATGATAAATGTAGTTTACAAATAATTTAGATCTACTTCAAACCAAATTAGGGAAACTGTAGGACACTGTAAAAACCTGTGACGTTTAGGGATAAAACGGCGGTGGGTTGCCGTACCGCATTGGTCTCATTGGTTTCGCTCCAGCCGTGTGATTGCACTCGTCAAAATTTGGTTTAAAAACTTTGAAAACGTTGACCTGAATTAGTACTCTGCAGTGTGGAGAACCTTAAGTCGAATGACCAATAAGTTTGTCGAAGTACCGAAAAGCTATTTCTAGAACAAACTTATTCAATTTGGGGTTTATAGATTTTGTACAAACTTGTACATCGTTCATGTAGTTTACAGATACTGTTAAGGGAAATACATATCTATTCAACACCACTGGCATAACTGTGCTACTGGTCTGCTTAAACAAATCTTTTCTTGATTAAATTCACATTTTCTTAGCAAAATGAAGTCAAGTGGATTTATTTTTATTGCTTCATTGAGTTGTGATTTTTCTATATCTTTAGCTTATCTAGCTATGATGATTCAAAAAAAAAACAAAAAAAAAAAACAAGCTAGACGTGAGTATTTTTTTTTTTCCTAATGTTTGGACAGCCGTAAACTTCATTAATTCTGGCTGAGGTAGAGAAAACCTTCATATATGTACATACAAATATTCAAAGACATAACAACAAAGATAATAGCAGCAAAGAAACAAGAACATTAAAACGAAAACCAAGTGACAGTGAGTTTAGAAAGTCTGCTTTTCAAGGTGAACGCAGTAAAGACGATAATTTCCAATTAAATGCAATAAAAAGTTGTGATTTTTTGGACTACGTCTTTCGTTTTATCTTAAATTTTGCATATATTTTATATTTAGAATTAATTAAAATCTGTATTCGCAAAGTTTTGAGTATATATGTACATTAGGGCACCTCCCAAAAAAAAAAAATTTATTAGAAGACTTCCGCAAAAGTAATTTGGAATAATATTACCATTTACGCGAGTTGTAGCGATTTGAAAGTACCTCCAAAAATCTTATATATTCGATTCTGCTGATAAAATTTTTATGCAAATCTTTTAAGCTTAAATTTTTATCAACTGAGGTAATTTTATGGGAAAACATATTTTTAAAACCTAATTTTATTTAAAAAAAATAAATTTTTTTAAAATCGGCCCAGCTCACGTAAAGGCAGTGTCACACGATTGTGCATTTGCCCAAAATTTTTCCAATTGAAGTTCGTTGTATTGCACAAATCATGTGACTATAAAAAACATTTCATCCCAATTTCTTTATTTTGTACTAATAGCCCAATACAAAAAATGTATGGATTTTTTGTATGAGGAGTGATTCACCCTAATATACAAACATATGTGTATAAAATATAAAAAATTAACTTTTTGTTTACTCATATTTTTTTACAACAAAAAAAAGATTACCCTCAAATTTAAATGATTAGGGAACCAAAAAAAAAACAACACCTTAGTAAGCCAAATTCAAATTTGCAATTAATATCATTTAGCATCCGCTCTCTAAGTAGCATTACTCTTATTATTTTAATTTTGTGGCTAGAGTCCTAATTTGCAAGAAAAAATCTAAAAGCATGCGCAGAAAGTATTAAAATGTCCCACTAATACATACCATAATACTTTGTTGAATAACACCAATTCCAATTGCATAAACAACGACTGACAAACAAAAGACTCAAGCGAGCAACTTGCAAATGCAAATTAAGCGGAAGCAGTTCACGTTGTCCTTCGATAATTTTGCTACTTTGCAAAAAAATTAAAATAAAAAAAGATTGAATGCTTCTCTGCCATGCACATATCTGTTATAAATATGCAAGCATGTTGTTTAATGAGTACATGTATATAAAATTTATTGATTTAAGGAAAAAGATGCTTCACTGCGCCGCTTTACTCGCTCTGCTGCCGCAATCGAAATCCATATCGGCTTGCATGCAGCTAATATGGGTATGAGACGACTCAATAGCACGAAAAATATATATAGAAAAAAGAAAATGGCAAAGTTGAATGAAAATAGCTAGTATAGCTTTAGCTTGCATGCAGCTGAGTGGGCAATAATATTTAAGTAGGAACTGCTGATATTCTAGTGACAAGTAAATATTGACTTCAGATAGATATGTAAATGTGGTGTGTGTTGGTGCACAACTTGGCAATTTTCGAGTAACTGTACATTTTACTATGAAACCTAAGCGCATTCAACTTTTTTTTGCTGCTTCTGAAGAGGAGGGACCACTCCATATGTGTGTACATTTTCCAGAAGCCGATGCAATAACAAATTTAATTACATACACACATGCATGAGTATATATAATACATATGGGTATTTCCATGATGTCCGAAGTGACATTCGTACGACTTTAGAGTTAAATAAATTTAAAAAAAAATATAGCCGCTGTGAAGCTTTGGTTGACAAAAAAATTAGGTGCGCTTGGAACACTGATGTCGAGAAAATCGATGAAAAGGAGGACATAACATGTAAAAATGAGCAAAATTCTGCGAATCCTGTTGGAGTTTCTTTTATTAAACTTTTTGTTAAATAAAATCAAATTACAGACCGGTACAACCAATTCATTTTTAATCGGAAGCAATTCGTTGCTGGCTTAATTTTGAATTAAAATGCAATAACGCACGTGACACATCGGGCGTGACAGATTTTCCTCCATACGATATTCTTACTAGTAACATATATTAAATTTAATTTTTTATTTATTTTTTTTTTACTTCTTCTCTCCACCGCTTCGCAATTTCATAATCTTTTCTCGCCATCTGAATACGAAAATTAAAGTTATAAAGCCGCTTACTTGCTTTTTCGATTTACGTTTTTTTATGGAAATACCCATATATGTAAGTGTAAATGTACACACACGTTTTGCTTTAGACAAATAACGATAAGTCACTCTTCTGCACGAGCGACAAATGAGCTATTAATGAGAATAAAAGAGTTTAGTTAATTTTTTTTGGAATTATTGCTTCCTTCTTACTTCCTTAAAAAACAAACTAAATACTAATTCTTAAAAAAAAATGCAACTCTTGAATTAGTTATTTTATGCATCACTTAATTCTGATGAAAAAGGTAACACATAATGAAATTCGTACAATAAATTTTGTCAATAATAAATGCCAAGATCGAATAATGTCTGCGATGGCAAATTATGTATTTAGACAACAAACTCAAATTGAAATCCAATGCAGCAAATTTAGCAAAGTGGTCAAGGTCGTCGTCTACTGATTCACCCAGCTAGTTAATCGCACGATTTCCATTAAGATGCAGACATACATACAAACATACAATAGGGCAACCGTTTTATATACATATTTTGTTAATTTTAAGTAAAATTCAACCTTTTGACGTTGTTTTAATTATTTTTTTTAAATAGCGAATGGGATCTATTGTTCATTTTTTGTGTAAAAAAAAAAATATATAAAATTAAACAATTTCTTAAAAAGGTGGAAAAAGCTGTTGCCGAATGAATAAAGCTGTTGCCTGTTTCAATTGAATTTTTCTTAACGAGCATACCAACATAAAAATATACATATATATATATATATATATATAAGTACAATAGGGGTCATCACTCTACATACAAAAAAGAAGATACATCGGCACTGTTTTCCCAACGGAATTATTAAATGTATTATATTTTATGATCTTCGCAATAATATTTCGGTAAAATATAAAGATTTACGTAAGCTGGATGGATTTGAAAATGTCTCCGAAAGCTCAGAACTTTTTAAGCTTAAATTCCTCTATCAACTGAGGTGAAAAAATATTTTAGAATTAGACTTTTCGAGGTCTTTTGAGACCGGTATAGCTCTCGTAAACCTTAATATGCTTGCAAAATATATTGGCAGAAGATTTTAATAAAAATAATTGGTTTTCAAACAGAAACCAGAACAACTGATATCAAATCTAAACAACGAAAACCAATCACCTAAACACAAATTTGTACATATTTTTCGTGAGTTCATTTAAGAAAAAAAAATCTACTTCTTACGTATGCATGTATGTATGCAAAAGAGAGGTTTGATATTTAAATAAAAAAATAATAATGAATAACAAGGAAATTTTTCAAAACAAATTGGAGGCTTCCAATAATTTTTCAGTAAAAAATTTAACAAGTAATTTTGTTCAACCAACTTTATTGAGCTCAAGGCCGTTTTTTAATGAAAACTTATTGTCCAAAAGCAACAACAATTTGAAAAAATGGTAGAAGTTATAGCTATTTCGGAAATCACCACATTTCCTCATCAGACTTCTTTCAGTAGGATTCGAACCGACGATCCCACTGACTCAGCCAGTTGCCGGCGCACTGTGCTAAGTTCGCCTTGTTAATTCTTGTTGCTTATTTCCACTATTTCACTTGCTAAGCCAACTACTTTTAATAATTTTTTAGTAATTTTGAAGTAAAAAACCCGTCTTCAATTCTCATATAAAAATTAAGAATACCCCGTTAATTAGTATGGGACCACCTCTGAGGTACCACCTTTCCTTTAAAAAAAGACTAATGTGGTCCGAAGTTATGCGATAACATACATAAAAAAAAAAAATATTCTGACGAATTGATAACCTCCTCCTTTTTTGAAGTCGGCTTAAAAAAATTTAAATTAAAAAAAAAGAAGTCCTCTTCTCATGAAGTTTGTTATCGCCGCCAAGTTTATTGTCCATTGTGTTTGTTTACTTTTCACAGTTTGTATCTAAAAAAAAAAATTCACAACTTTTAAACGTATGTATGTATGTATTTGCACTTAACGACTTGTGACCTTGTAGAGATTGAGACGTCGATTATGAATACTCCTTTCTGGCTTCTTGAGTGCTTCTTAGTAAAATATTTAATGATGCCAATTGTGAATTTCCAAGCTATTTAGTGAAAAACTGCGCCAGAGATAATAATAGAAAGGCAAAACAAGATAGCTAATAAATTCTACAAATGCACGTACAAAAAAAAAAATAGTTTTATTGCTAATTATTACTCACTCCCAGAGCTAATATCTATCGGCACTTGAACAATCAAAGCAGCATATTCCGCAGCTATTCCTACTGCTTATTTTGCTATTATTGGATAAAAAAAAGTAAGCACAAAAGAGTTTTAGGTTTTTATCTCTACACATTTAATTGGCTAGATACACATCCGCGTAGAGATTTAGAATCCGCCATTTTTAATGACACCAGCATTTTTGTTTTTGCCGAAATGATTGGCTAATTTTGGTTCTACTCAACTCAATAAAAACTAGTAAAATTTTCCGGAAGACTGATTTCATGAACAAGCCATAAAATAAAATTCTGCGTTAAACTTAATTGCGTATTACGTTGATACACACATCCATACATAGTAGTTGTAGTAGCAACATACATACCCACGCATAAACAACGTCAAAGAAGTTTCTGCTTAAGCGCTTTCAAGTAAATTTAATTTCATATTTTCTTCAACTGGCAAACTTTGCTTTGTTCCAATACTGAAAGAGCTCCCTTACTTCTTCGACCACTGGACTATGATAAATTTATAATTGCAATTTACAGGAAAAAAATTAAAAAAAATTTATTTAATTTCATGGCAACTAAAATGGTGTTTTTTGCGGTTCAAACGAAGGGGTACTTAAAGCCAACAACATCTTGAAAGGATATACATACATACATACTACACAATCAATGATCCATAGCCACAGTACACACAAACATACATATGTACATAAACACCTACATACATGCATGCATATACATACAGATCAGACCCTTCCGCCTAGCATTGCTTTCGCATTTACTTATTACAAACATACTTACGACTAGTATGCCGTCTGTACAATGCTTATTAGCCATGTAAAGAAAAACAGATTCTCTGTATTAAAATGTTTGTACTTCTGGATTCTTAACAAACTGGTTAACCTTCAGGCAACGTATAAATGGCGCAGCTTCAGTCATCGATCGAACGTCGACGTTGCGCGTTCAACAGATGAAATGCGATTTTGATATCGCACTAAGGGTGAAACATTTCATGATTCAGGTTTATCACACAAAGAAAAAAAAAAGCACAGTAAAGCTTATAGTCCACTTCTTTAGAACTTGTTTGCTATCAATTTACGCGAATTAAATTTTACGCAATGTCAATTCGCAAAGTCGTGAAAATATGCAAGTCATTTTTATTAAAATATTTTAATTTCAACTTATTATTAAATTATTATTGAATTTATTTTATAATAATTTATTTGTACAAATATTATTTTTATAATCATTTACATTGTATTGTTTGTAAATCTAAGCTGAAAAAACTGAATCTTTTCTTGGCTAGGAATTGAACTTATTCGTTTATGGTGTCGTAGTTTCTGTGGTGGAAGCAGTTTTTGAAATATGGAAAGTATGTATTAAGAAAATTGCTCCTTATGCAACAACACATCGATGGCTGATATAAGACGTTGGTCAACCATTCGCTGGGATAAGGCGTTTTCGAACTGGCAGCCGAGACACATAGCATAACACTGTACGATATGTTGGGGATTTAACGATTTTTTTTTATTGAAGTTGGTGGTCACAGAGCAGCATGTAAAATAATTAAAAATGATTCAAATGGAAATATTTATACATTAAAGTGGCCTTTCTGGTAATCTGAATTTGAAAATTATTTTTACCAAAAACCTCTGCGAGTCTGCGCTTGGGCACAAAAAAAATGAGAAATTCCATATTTTAACGGATTAAATCAATTCATTCAATTCTCACGTTAAGAATTGTGTGTTTCGCAAAAAGTTGGTTTTTGCAAAGGTTGATCTGATTTGATGGGCTTCTTAGTCTTAGTAAAATCTGCAGTGGAATTATTGGCGATCAAAATTGGCGTTAGCAAATGCTGGAATCCGGCTGCTGGAAAACTCGAAGCCTTAAAAAGTTTCATACACATTTCGCTAGCCCCGTGAAAATTCCGAGACTTTTCGATTTTTGAGACTTTCCAGTGTAAAAATACCACAAAGTGTAGCAAAAATAAGAAAACTAAATACGCCATCATTTTAAGTGAACTGTTTCGTGTTGTAGTCCTGTAAAGAACTGTATGACTTATTCATAAGTTTAAGTAAATTAATAAAGTTTTGTAAAATGGCATTAACATACAATGTACAAATTTTCCATTTATATTCATTTAAAGTTTTCTTTATTCTTTTATTTATATCGCATAACTTGACTCACGATGAATCAGTTAATTTTAACTTTGATATGAATTTGGTAAAAAATTCAGCAAAAAAGTGAAAAGGGTTTTAAAGAACTCTCAAGCTTGCACTAATTTCTTACCCCTTTGTTTTTGTTCGAAAATTTGGCAAGAGAATGCTTTCTTCTTAGTGAAGTTTTGAAATGGACGGTCTATATTGAATAAAAGTAGGTGCTTCTTATAATTTACAAAATCACCTCACATCATTCAAATTCAGCCAGAAGCCGCTCCCTCGAATATTACTTAACCCCAACTAA
This sequence comes from Rhagoletis pomonella, assembly GCF_013731165.1. Classification (NCBI taxonomy): domain Eukaryota; kingdom Metazoa; phylum Arthropoda; class Insecta; order Diptera; family Tephritidae; genus Rhagoletis; species Rhagoletis pomonella. The sequence continues at coordinate 8,847,353 of NW_023458556.1, read as the reverse complement.
TTATCAATATTGTGATAGTTTTCATAATTTTTTAAATATTTAGGGACAACAACATTTAGAGTTGTAATATAACTCTTTCAGTTAGAGTAGATTTTTGGTTATATTCCGCCTACAGCGTCACCTGGCGGGAAAAGGCAACAGTTCCTATCCATCATTCGAATGACACGGGTAACAAAAAATTATAATTAAATTCAGTTATAAGGAATATAGTTTGGTTTGGAATAAATAGTTTACTTAGGTAGTACATACAGTTGTCCACAAAATAATAGGAGTGCGATATTTTGACCAGTTTTGGCTATTTGTCTTTTGTTTATTTAATGTTTATTATT
>NW_023458556.1:8837835-8846924 GCF_013731165.1 Rhagoletis pomonella | reverse complement strand
GCCTTCATGTATTGTATGTATGTACATATGTATATGTATACATATAGATTGGAACTAACTCCGGTATTTGGGTATTAGGGGTTATTAAAATCCATGTAGGAGCTTCAAAACTATCACATTCGAATATACACAACTCTGGAATACTTGATTTTTAGCTTTGACTTTTATTTCTGCCTGAAAAAATAAAAGTCAAGAATTACCGATTATTTTCTGCTCAAAAAGATAAAAGGCAAATTTTAACTTTTATTTTTGCCTTAAAAAAATAAAAAGCAGAAATAATCGGTATTATTTGCTCAAAATGATAAAAGTCAAAAAATTACTTTAATTTTTTGACTTTTATTATAAAATGCATAACCGGTACGGTCTCTGCTTTAAAGAGCTATCAGTTAAATCTGAAAACAATAGTTTTTGTTTTGCTTACGTTTAAGTGATTAGACAATTATTTGATTTGGTTTTTGTTTTGTTATGTATGTACTACCTAAACTATTTATTCCAAACCAAACTATAGTAAGGTAGAAAACGAAATGGAAGTGATTTCTTGTTTCTAATTGGGTTCGATATTTCACAAACGTTTTAAGGGTTTTATAAAAAAAAATCTGTGAGTTACTCGTGTATTTACAGCAAATAAATAATTGTTGGCTTCAGATAGATTGATGGCCTTATTCGTAAAAAATTAAAGTCTATTTAATTTATAAAAAGACATTCTCATACAAATTTCCGTTTTGTAAAGCACTTAAAGTTTGCTTTATTTTTTATGATTTTGTGAGGCAGTCTATAACATCAGTTACTAATAGTTTTGAGGCACGCAAAAAAGTTTTGTAGCAAAAACCTAGGTTGACGACAGAGCGGTTGCTAGAATATAGGAGGCAAATAGAGATCCAAGAGGAAGTTTCAGAAAATCTCAACAACTTTATTTTTTCTCAGCTGGGAATCAACTTTTCCTGTATGTATTCCTTATAATTGAATTTAATTATAATTTTTATTACCCGAGTCATTCGAATGATGGATAGGAACTGTTGCCTTTCCCGCCAGGTGGCGCTGTAGGCAGAATATACCCAAAAATATACCCTAACTGAAAGAGTTATATTACAATACTGTTGGTGTCCACAAATGTTTAAAAAATTATGATAACTATCACAATATTGACAATTAGTAGGGGGTTAAATATTATTAGAGGGAGTCGCTTTTGACTGAATTTGAATGATGTGCGGTGATTTTGTCTTCTATAAATTATAAGTGCTACCACATTTTATTCAATATGCATAGATCATCCTTTTCAAAACCTGACTAAGAAGAAAGCATTCTCTTACCAAATTTTCGAACAAAAACAAAGGGATAAGAAAATAGTGCAAGCTTCAGAGTTCTTTATAACCCTTTCCACTTTTTTGCTGAATTTTTTACCAAAGTCATATCAAACTTAAAATTAACTGACTCATCTTGAGCAAAGTCATGCGATATTAATAAATGAATAAAGAAAACTTTAAATGCATATAAATGGAAAATTTGTACATTGTATGTTAATGCCATTTTACAAAACTTTATTAATTTACTTAAACTTATGATTAAGTCATATAGTTTTTTACAGGACTACAACAAGAAACAGTTCACTTTAAATGTTGGCGTATTTAATTTTCTTATTTTTGCTACACTTTGTGGTAGTTTTACACTGGAAAGTCTCGAAAATCGAAAAGTCTCGGAACTTTCACGAGGCTAGCGAAATGTGTATGCAACTTTTTAAGGCTTCGAGTTTTCCAGCAGCCGGATTCCAACATTTGCTAACGCCAATTTTGATCGCCAAAATTCTCCAAAATAATAGCATGCGACCCTAACAACACGCAACATCTAGTTACATGTCTATATACTGCCAGATTTAGCTGATTATACATTGCATGTGTTACTTTTCCATGTTGTATACTTTTAGGACCCACTGCTTTTTATTTCGAGAGTTTTAGCGACAGAATATTTAGTGTGGCGATTATTATAATTCCACTGCAGATTTTGTTATTTAAAAGGATCCCCAAATACACTGTTCTACATATTAACGACTTTTTTGACTAAGAAGCCCATCAAATCAGATCGACCTTTGCAAAAACCAACTTTTTGCGAAACACACAATTCTTAACGTGAGATTTGAGTGAATTGATTTAATCCGTTAAAATATGGAATTTTTCACTTTTTTTTGTGCCCAAGCGCAGACTCACGGAGGTTTTTGGTAAAACTAAGTTTCAAATTCAAAGATTTCTCGGACTCCAAGAAAGGTTACTTGAATGTATAAATATTTGCATTTGAATCATTTTTAATTATTTTACTTGCTGCTCTGTGACCACCAACTTCAATAAAAAAAAAATCGTTAGATACACAACACATCGTACAGTGTTATGTTATGTGTCATGGAAGATCGCCCTATCTCGGCTGCCAGTTCGAAAACGCCTTATCCCAGCGAATGGTTGACCAACGTCTTATCTCAGCTATCGATATGTGTCTAATAAGGAGCAATTTTCTTAATACATACTTTCCATATTTGAAAAACTGCTTCCACCACAAAAACTACGACATCATAAACGAATAAGTTCTATTCCTAGCCAAGAAAAGATTTAGGTTTTTAAGCTTAGAACTGGTGCGTTACAAACTGGTTCCTTAATACATACAATGTAAATGATTATAAAAATAATATTTGTACAAATAAATTATTATAAAATAAATTCAATAATTATTTAATAATAAGTTGAAATTAAAATATTTTAATAAAACTGATGACTTGCATATTTTCACGACTTTGCGAATTGACATTGCGTAAATTTTACGCGACAACATTAATTCGCGTAAATTGATAGCAAACAAGTTCTAAAGAAGTGGACTATAAGCTTTACTGTTTTTTTTTTTTTGTCTTTGTGTGATAAACCTGAATCATGAAATGTTTCACCCTTAGTGCGATATCAAAATCGCATTTCATCTGTTGAACGCGCAACGTCGACGTTCAATATGACTGAAGCTGCGCCATTTATACGTTGCCTGAAGGTTAACCAGTTTGTTAAGAATCCAGAAGTACAAACATTTTAATACAGAGAATCTGTTTTTCTTTTTTACATGGCTAATAAGCATTGTACAGACGACATACTAGTCGTAAGTATGTTTGTAATAAGTAAATGCGAAAGCTGTGCTAGGCGGAAGGGTCTGATCTGTATACGTAAATATGTATGTATATCCATGCATGTATGTAGGTGTTTATGTACATATGTTTGTGTGTACTGTGGCTATGGATCATTGATTGTGTAGTATGTATGTATGTATATCCTTTCAAGATGTTGTTGGCTTAAAGTACCCCTTCGTTTGAACCGCAAAAAACAGCATTTTAGTTGCCATGAAACTAAATAAATTTTTTTTTATTTTTTTTCCTGTAAATTGTAATTATAAAAGTTATCGTAGTCCAGTGGTAGGAAACGTAAGGGAGCTCTTTCAGTATTGGAACAAAGCAAAGTTTGCCAGTTGAAGAAAATATGAAATTAAATTTACTTGAAAGCGCTTAAGCAGAAACTTTTTTGACGTTGTTTATGCGTGGGTATGTATGTTGCTACTAGAACTACTATGTATGTGTGTGTGTATCAACGTAATACGCAATTAAGTTTAACGCAGAATTTTATTTTATGACTTGATCATGAAATCAGTCTTCCGGAAAATTTTACTAGTTTTTATTGAGTTGAGTAGAACCAAAATTAGCCAATCATTTCGGCAAAAACTAGAATTATTGTGCCATTAAAAATGGCGGATTTTAAATCTCTACGCGGATGTGTATCTAGCAATTAAATGCGGAGAGATAAAAACCTAAAATATTTTGTGCTTACTTTTTATCCAATAATAGCAAAATAATCCTAGAGCTGTGTTATATTCCTATGCTGCTTTCATTGTTCAAGTGCCGATAGATATTAGCTCTGGGAGTGAGTAATAATTAGCAATAAAACTATTTTTTTTTTTTTTGTACGTGCATTTGTAGAATTTATTGGCTATCTTGTTTTGCCTTTCTATTATCATCTCTGGCGCAGTTTTTCACTAAATAGCTTGGAAATTCACAATTGGCATCATTAAATATTTTACTAAGAAGCACTCATGAAAGAAGTATTCATAATCGACGTCTCAATCTCTACAAGGTCACAAGTCGTTAAGTGCAAATACATACATACATACGTTTAAAAGTTGTGAATTTTTTTTTTTAGATACAAACTGTGAAAAGTAAACACACACAATGGACAATAAACTTTGTAAAATTTATGAAGATTGCGCGTAGACAGTTTTATTTACCTCTTCGTGATTAGCGCTATAGCTGCCTAAGCGATTTTGGGCGAGTCACTTGGCGGCGATAAGAAACTTCATGAGAAGAGGACTTCTTTCTTTTTTTAATTTAAATTTTTTTAACCGACTTCAAAAAAGGAGGAGGTTATCAATTCGTCAGAATATTTTTTTTTATGTATGTTACCGCATAACTTCGGACCACATTAACTTATTTCTATAAGTCTAGTCTTTTTTTAAAGGAAAGGTGGTACCTCAGAGGTGGTCCCATACTAATTAACGGGGTATTCTTAATTTTTATATGAGAATTGAAGTCGGGTTTTTTACTTCAAAATTACTAAAAAATTATTAAAAGTAGTTGGCTTAGCAAGTGAAATAGTGGAAAAAAGCAAACGATAATTTACAAGGCGTACTTAGCACAGTGCACAGGCAACTGGCTGAGTCAGTGGGATCATCGGTTCGAATCCTACTGAAAGAAGTCTGATGAGGAAATGTGGTGATTTCCGAACTAGCTATCACTTCTACCATTTTTTCAAATTGTTGTTGCTTTTCCACAATAAGTTTTCATTAAAAAACGGCCTTGACCTCAATAAAAATTGTTGAACAAAATTACTTGTTAAATTTTTTACTGAAAAATGATTGGAAGCCTCCAATTTGTTTTGAAAAATTTCCTTGTTATTCATTATTTTCTTTATTTAAATATCAAACCTCTCTTTTGCATACATACATGCATATGTAAGAAGTAGAAATTGTTTTCTAACTCACGAAAAATTAACTCAAAAAAATATATACAAATTTGTGTTTAGGTGATTGGTTTTCGTTGTTTAGATTAGATATCAGTTGTTCTGGTTTCTGTTACCAAACAATTATTTTTATTAAAATATACCATTAAGCAAAAGGGTGCCTCTCCAACAAAAAAAGTCACGAGAATTCCATCGGATTTAAAAAAGAAGGTCTGAGCTTTCGGAGATATTTTCAAATCCATCCAGCTAACGTAAATCTTTATATTTTACCGAAATATTATGGCGAAGATCATAAAATATAATACAGTTAATAATACCGGTAGAAAAACAGTGCCGATGATTCTTCTTTTTTGTATGGAGAGTGATGCCCTCAATTGTACTTAAATGTATGTATGTATGTTGGTATGCTCGTTAAGAAAAATTCAATTGAAACAGGCAACAGCTTTATTCATTCGGCAACAGCTTTTTCCACCTTTTTAAGAAATTGTTAAATTTTATATATTTTTTTTTTTACACAAAAATTGAACAATAGATCCCATTCGCTATTTTAAAAAAATTAAAACAATGTCAAAAGCTTGAATTTTATTTAAAATTAACAAAATATGTATAAAACGATTGCCCTATTGTATGTATGTATGTATGTATGTCTGTATCTTAATGGAAATCGTGCGATTAACTAGCTGGGTGAATCAGTAGACGACGACCTTGACCACTTTGCTAAATTTGCTGCATTGGATTTCAATTTGAGTTGGTTGTCTAAATACATAATTTTCCATCGCCGACATTATTCGATCTTGGCATTTATTATTGACAAAATTTATTATACGAATTTCGTTATTCGTTACCTTTTTCATCAGAATTAAGTGATGCATAAAATAATTAATTCAAGAGTTGCATTTTTTTTTTTAAGAAGTTGTATTTAGTTCGTTTTTTAAGGAAGTAAGAAGGAAGCAAAAATTCCAAAAAAATAACTAAACTCTTTTATTCTCATTAATAGCTCATTTGTTGCTCGTGCAGAAGAGTGACTTATCGTTATTTGTCTAAAGCAAAACGTGTGTATACATTTACACTTACATATATGGGTATTTCCATAAAAAAACGTAAATCGAAAAAGCAAGTAAGCGGCTTTATAACTTTAATTTTCGTATTCAGATGGCGAGAAAAGATTATGAAATTGCGAAGCAGTGGAGAGAAGAAGTAAAAAAAAAATAAATAAAAAATTAAATTTAATATGTGTTACTAGTAAGAATATCGTATGGGGAAAAATCTGTCACGTCCGATATGTCACGTTCGTTATTGCATTTTAATTCAAAATTGAGCCAGCAACGAATTGCTTCCGATTAAAAATGAATTGGTTGTACCGGTCTGTAATTTGACTTTATTTAAAAAAAAAGTTTAAGAAAGGAAACTCCAACAGGATTCGCAGAATTTTGCTCATTTTTACATGTTATGTTCTCCTTTTCATCGATTTTCTCGACATCAGTGTTCCAAGCGCACCTAATTTTTTTGTCAACCAAAGCGCGGTATAAAAGCTTCACAGCGGCTATATTTTTTTTTTAATTTATTTAACTCTAAAGTCGTACGAATGTCACTTCGGACATCATGGAAATACCCACATGTATTATATATACTCATGCATGTGAGTATGTAATTAAATTTGTTATTGCATCGGCTGCTGGAAAATGTACACAGTGTATGGAGTGGTACCTCCTCTTCAGAAGCAGCAAAAAAGTTGAATGCGCTTAGGTTTCATAGTAAAATGTACAGTTACTCGAAAATTGCCAAGTTGTGCATCAATAAATACTATCTGAAGTCAATATTTACTTGTCACTAGAATATCAGCAGTTCCTACTTATTTATTATTGCCCACTCAGCTGCATGCAAGCTAAAGCTATACTAGCTATTTTCATTCAACTTTGCCATTTGCTTTTTTCTATAAATATTTTTCGTGCTATTGAGTCCGGTCATACCCATATTAGCTGCATGCAAGCCGATATGGATTTCAATTGCGGCAGCAGAGCGCGTGAAGCGGAGTAGTGAAGCTTCTTTTTCCTTAAATCAATGAATTTTATATGCATGTACTCATTAAACAACATGCTTGCATATTTATAACAGATATGTGCATGGCAGAGAAGCATTCAATCTTTTTTTATTTTAATTTTTTTTGCAAAGTTGCAAAATTATCGAAGGACAACGTGAACTACTTCCGCTTAATTTGCATTTGCAAGTTGCTCGCTTGAGTCTTTTGTTTGTCAGTCGTTGTTTATGCAATTGGAATTGGTGTTATTCAACAAAGTTTGAAATATGTATTAGTGTGACATTTTAAAACTTTCTGCGCAAGCATTTAGATTTTTGCTTGCAAATTAGTACTCTAGCCACAAAATTAAAATAATAAGAGTAATACTACTTAGAGAGCGGATGCTAAATGATATTAATTGCCAATTTGAATTAGACGTACTAAGGTGTTGTTTGTTTTTTTAGTTCCCTATTCATTTAAATTTGAGGGTAATTTTTTTTTGTTGTAAAAAAATATGGGTAAACAGAAAATGCTTATTTTTTCATTTTTTTTATCTACTTTTGTTTGTATATTAGGGTGAATCATTCTTCATACAAAAAAATCCGTAAATTTTTTTTATTAGGCTATTAGTACAAAATAAAGAAATTGGGAGGAAATTTTTTTTTATAGTCACATGATTGGTGCAATACAACGAATTTCAATTGGAAAAATTTTGGGCAAATGCCCAATCGTGTGACACTGCCTTTACGTGAGCTAGACCGATTTTAAAATAGCTTAAAAAACAAATTTTATAAATAAAATTAGGTTTTAGAAATATGTTTTCCCATAAAATTACCTCAGCTGATAAAAATTTTAGCTTAAAAGATTTGCATAAAAATTTTATCAACAGAATCGAATGAATGGGATTTTTATAGGTACTTTCAAATCGGTACAGCTCGTGCAAATGGCAGCATTATTCCGAATTACTTTTGCGGAAGTCTTCTAATATAAAATAATTTTTTTTGGGGGAGGTGCCCTAATATACATATATACTCAGAGCTATAAGAATACAAATTTTAATCAATTCTAAATATAAAAAATATGCAAAATTTAAGATAAAACGAAAGACGTAGTCCAAAAAATCACAACTTTTTATTGCATTTAATTGGAAATTATCGTCTACACTGCGTTCACCTTGAAAAGCAGACTTTCTAAACTCACTGTCACTTGGTTTTCGTTTTAATGTTCTTGTATCTTTGCTTGAATATTTGTGTGTACAAATATGAAGGTTTTCTCTACCTCAGCCTGAATTAATGAAGTGTACGGCTGTTCAAAACTTAAGAAAAAGAAATACTCACGTCTAGCTTGTTTTTTCTTTGAATCATCATAGCTAGATTAGCTAAAGATATAGAAAAATCACAACTCAATGAAGCAATAAAAAGAAATCCGCTTTACTTCATTTTGCTAAGAAAATGTGAATTTAATCAAGAAAAGATTTGTGCAAGCAAACCAGTAGCACAGTTGGTGTAGGATAGATATTTCCAACAACAAAAATGAGAATTTCCCTTAACAGTATCTGAAATTCTATGAACTATGTACAAGTTTTTACAAAATCTATAAACATCAAATCGAATAAGTTTCTTCTAGAAATGGCTTTTCGGTTCTTCTAAAATCTTAATGGGCATTCACCTTAAGGTTCTCCACACTGCAGGGTACTAATTCAGGACAACGTTTTCAACGTTTTTGAACCAAATTTTGTGGAATCACAAGGCTGGAACGAAAACAATGAGACCAATACGGTACGGCAACGTTTTTACAGTGTCCTACAGTTTCTCTAATTTGGTTTGAAGTAGATCTAAATTATTTGTAAACTACATTTATCATCAATCTGATATTTTATAGTTTATAGTAAAATTCACTGGTGCATTTTTTATGGCGAAATTTCACCCAAAATTTCTCACGCGTATGGTCTGGGTTAAATCTGGTGGTAATTGAAATTTACTCCCCTTCCTCTTTTAACCTATTGATCTGAAATTTGGTACACACCGTTAATTCTGATGATCATA
>NW_023458556.1:8836592-8837735 GCF_013731165.1 Rhagoletis pomonella | reverse complement strand
AAAAAAAAACATAGTTCTACATACAAAACAACTTTAAAAACAAAGATCCCTTAATGGCCATACGATCCATCCAATGGCCAGGGGAACTGCCAATCATTGCAACGCGCGTCTGGTCTATATTATTACGAAGACATGGAAAGTAGTAAATAAAAAAAAATGATAAATGGTAAGTGTGGTGTGAGGAAGTGCAATGAGAAGGTGGAAACAAACGCGGTCAGCGGAGCAGTAGCGTCGTTTTATCGTTACGTTTATTTCTATTTTATAATACATACAACCATATTTTTTGCACCGCAAAGGTAAAGCAATAACAAATCCGGTTTCACTTTTGTCTATGCGTGCGGCTGCGTTACATATGTTGCACAGTGGGCACATATCAAACAGCGGTTATTAATTTTTTTTGAAAATTAAAAATTTTAAAAACGTACAGTTCAAAATATCAACAAAAAATAAATAAAATGTTTATTGCACATACAGTGACTCAAGAAAGGTATTCACATGTTGATTTGTTTTTTATATTCACAATGTTTTTCAAAATCCTTTTTTTTTTACTTTTTTTTATAAAAATATTGTTCATGATTTAAACAAAACCATGTTAATCAAAATTGCTAACTTTTGCATATTTAGAAAAAAATCAACAAATTTTGTTAAACATTTTGAATATTTTAATCTGAACTTTTAGAACAATTTTTGATACGCAGTTTTTTTGCCCATAACATTTAAGTAGAATAAGGTGCAAGTCTCAAGCTGCTAAGAAAGCGCGTTGATTTAAAAACATTTTTTTTTGCGAACAGATTTATTGCGCTTTTCGCTTGTTACAGAAAAAAAAACGACAAAAGCCGTCATCAATAAAAAATCTACGACATTTTTTTGCCTCATTTAACTTGTACTTTATTCACCTAAAATTTTATGGGCTATAAGGGCCGAATTCACAGTGCGTAGTTAACTCAGAATCGGCAGTTAACTACAGATTTTTGCACTGAAAATTTTAGAATATTTAGAGCCAAATTCACAGTGCGCAGTTAACTCAGTACAAAATCTGCCAATTCCGAGTTAACTAAGTACTGTGAATTTGGCCCTAAATTTTCTAAAAATTTCCGATTAGAAAATTAAAAGTTTTTATGAAAATTTGTTGAATTTTTTTAA
>NW_023458556.1:8835460-8836492 GCF_013731165.1 Rhagoletis pomonella | reverse complement strand
TTATCTGCGCACTGTGTATTTGGCCCTAAATATTCTAAAATTTTCAGTACAAAAATCTGTAGTTAACTGCCGATTCTGAGTTAACTACGCACTGTGAATTTGGCCCTTATAGCCCATAAAATTTTAGGGGAATAAAGTACAAGTTTAATGAGGCTAAGAAATTGGGTAGATTTTTTATTGATGACGGCTTTTGTCGTTTTTTTTTTCTGTAACAAGCGAAAAGTGCAATAAATCTGTTCGCAAAAAAGAATGTTTTTAAATCAACGCGCTTTCTTAGCAGCTTGAGACTTGCACCTTATTCTACTTAAATGTTATGGGCAAAAAAACTGCGTATCAAAAATTGTTCTAAAAGTTCAGATTAAAATATTCAAAATTTTTAACAAAATTTGTTGATATTTTTCTAAATATTTAAAAGTTAGCAATTTTGATTAACATGGTTTTGTTCAAATCTCGAACAATATTTTTATAAAAAAAAGTAAAAAAAAAAGATTTTAAAAAACATTGTGAATATAAAAAACAAATCAACATGTGAACACCTTTCTTGAGTCACTGTATGTGCAATAAAAATTTTATTTATTTTTTGTTGATGTTTTGAACTGTACGTTTTTAAAATTTTTCAATTTTTAATTTTCAATTAAAATTAATAACTGTTGTTTGATATGTGCCCACTGTGCAACATATGTAACGTAGCCGCACGCATAGACAAAAGTGAAACCGGATTTGTTATTGCTTTACCTTTGCGGTGCATAAATATGGTTGTATGTATTATAAAATAGAAATAAGCGTAACGATAAAACGACGCTACTGCTCCGCTGACCGCGTTTGTTTCCACCTTCTCATTGCACTTCCTCACACCACACTTGCCATTTATCATTTTTTTATTTACTACTTTCCATGTCTTCGTAATAATATAGACCAGACGCGCGTTGCAATGATTGGCCGTTCCCCTGGCCATTGGATGGATCGTATGGCCATTAAGGGATCTATCTTTGTTTTTAAAGTTGTTTTGTATGTAGAACTATGTTTTTTTTT
>NW_023458556.1:8816647-8835360 GCF_013731165.1 Rhagoletis pomonella | reverse complement strand
GATTAGAAAATTAAAAGTTTTTATGAAAATTTGTTGAATTTTTTTAATTTAGATAATGTTGGAAATTTTGATTTATATGGTTTTGGTCTAAGCATAAACAGTACTTTTATTAAAAATTTAATTTTGATGGATGCAAACTTGTTGAATTCTTCTAAATAGGTTTTGTATGGTTAAAGCATGAATAATATTTTTATAAAAATATAACAAAAAATTTTAACAAAAAATTTTTGTGTATTTAAAAAAAATCAACGCGTGAACACTGGTTTGAGCCACTGTAAATAATGTGATCGAAAAAACTATAACGATTGTATAATATTATAAAGTTTTATAATTGTATAAAAGAATGAATCTTCCTAATTAAAATCTTCATACCCAAAAGAATTAAAAGATAAGACGGTTATTTTCTCTTTCCTATGAAGCCGACCCGTATGAATTGTGGCAAGATAATACGGTGTTTACATGAGGCGATCTTACAAGCAACTTTTAGTTTAAAGCAACAATCGCCTGGTGTGAACGGCCTTTCAACTAATCTCCTCCAATAAGGTTGGGGCAGCCAACTTTTGATTCAACTAATTGCCTCTAAAGTTGCCTGAAAAATCTCCTAATGTGAACACCGTTTAGCTAACTATAAGCTTAGCTGTTATTGAATTTTTTAAATGTCTTGAACTTCATTGCAATCTGGGTGTAAAAAGTACCTCAACAATCGATATTTGTTGTGAGAGCGCTCAAAATGTATGAGTCCAAAATTATCCGTTCTTTCGACATACTATAAATATGTTTTGTGGAACTGGTCAACCAGACTGACTCATTTCGGACTCTTTAAGTGTCATAAATTCCAAGTTCTAATTTCACTGGTCGCAAAATACATGAAATTATTACACAAATCAGCCCCAATTAGACGCCTAAAATTTTCCCACAATCTTTTTTTTTTGTGATCGAAAATAAAATTTCTATTTGGGAGCAAAAAAAAAACAGTATTTTATTTGATATAGTTTGCCACACTGTGGTGGTGCTGCGGCGATATGCCGCTGTCCACGCCAGCTTATGGATTCCGAACGTGCGATGCGTTACAAAATATGTTTAAGCATTGTTGTAGAAATAAAAACATACATAAAATAAAAAGCGCCGATAATTATAAAGCGAATGTAATTAATAAATGACGTATGCGCTAAAAATATTGGCGAACCAAACTAGAACCCAGTAAACAGAAAAAATATTTCGACAACATTTCAGAGAACAAAATTTCTGAAGCAAGTATGTAATTTATTTTTTTTGTTGTTGGAAACTACATAAACCGCTTATTATAAGTTGAAAATTAGTTAAGAGGATTTTTTTAAGCGACAAGTTGAAAATTTGAAACTTTCCATATATATTTTTCAATCATTTGCAGCAAAAGTTTAGAGATTTTCGAGTTTTTAATGTTTTTTGTTGTTCAAGGGAGTACACAAATTATTACTTAATAATTTAAAAATTTATTTTTAATTTATTAATTTGGCAGTCAAAATTAATCGGTATGAGAAGAAATACATACATACTTATAAGCTAAAATTTGAGTTAATATTTAAAATAAACAATTTCCAAACTGAAGAATGAGAAATATTCCAACTAAAATTAATTTATCTTTTTCGCGGTTCAACTCGCGAAAAATGTAAGAACTTATCTTATTTCATAATTAAAACTCACTTTCAACCCAACCTAACTTTCGTTTAAAATATTTGAAAGAAGTATTACAGTATTTACATAAGAAACCCAATATAAAAAAGCTTACCAAAATGTTTTAGGTGTGCATTGCCTATTTTCAGCAGTCACAACAAACCTTCTTGCCAATGTCTATTTAATATCTTCTTTTAGCAAAGCAAAAAAGTGCGTTTCCCACAAAATTCACTATTAATTGCGCACCCTAATTTGCACTTAATTTTGGTTTTTTCCGTTTCTTTCCGTTTTTCGTTTTTCTGGTTCTCGGTTTGTCGCCGAGTTTATATTTTTAAGTAGTTTTTGTTTTTTTTTGTTAATGTTTTTGCCGCTGCATCGCCGTCCAATCTTGAGTCAACGACTATGACTGTTGCACTTGCCTATCCGCTGCTTTTTGGCGTTCAAAGTTTCTCACGCTGACACAAGTAGAACGCCTTTTAAACTTAAAAAAAAAATAAATTAAATTCACTTTCGTAGTAGATTGAAAATTCACTCCAATAAATTTTTGCCAGCTTTTAATTCTGACTGGTTTTGGCGATCTTCCTACTCTTTTTGAATTCAAAAAAACAAAAATCTTTACTATTTCAATAGGACAATATTAAAAATTCCTATGTACGTTTGTATGTATGTAAATACGAATGCACAAACAAGTTGTAATGTGTCTGTGTCTGTGCTTTAATTTATTATACGCGCGCTTTACTGTGGCTTTACGTAGCTTCTTCCGCTTCGCACGTCCACCGTCACAAGTTGCAGCAATTGAACTGAGCTCCGCTTTGACGATTGGAAAATCATCAACTCGGCTTGGCTTAGCCAACCGTAGCACAGCGCCCATTTACGTGCTGCTCTGTCTAGTTTGTCGTCGCCGGCTTTATCATCGCCCGCTCCCCGACCCCACCTAAATAGCTGTTCGGCGCATTCAAATCGATCGAATGGGGGGCTGCTCATCGGCTCCGGTGATCATCATTATCGCTGCTGTGTTTTTGTCTATTCTCACACACTTTGGTTGGGAATCGTTTTTTCGGTGGTTGTGGTGGTGATAGTGGTGGTAGTGGTGCTGCTGCCGCCGGCGCTGTTCTAGACAGCTGTTGGCGTGTACCTGTTTGTTGACTAGCGAATTTGAGCGCTTGGTTTGCATATTGCCGGCATTTTGAAGCAAAATCTCCATCGAGGAGCAGCATAATCGGGATGCGAGTTGATGCTGGCGGTGTGCAAGACAGAGTGCCAAAGCTACTGATCGCTAATTAAACGAATGCAAGCAACATTTTAAGTACTGACAACGCTGTCGACAACCTGACGTTAAGACGACACGATCTTTCAGGGTGTTTAAGGTGTTTTGTTTTTTTCTGTACATAGCTGGCTGGTAAAGGCTGATTAGTTAATTGGGGATCTTCAATTAAAGCTGGCAAATTATTTTATTTTCGATATTCTACAATTATATACATATATATGTATATATGTATGTGTGCATGCTTGTAGGTAAATTAACGAGTAGAAATAAATAGACAAAAAAACGCTTTGTTGCAGTCGCTTATAATGTGATATATGTATACTATTTATGTATTTTTTTGTTTTCAATGTCAAAATTGTTTTTAACTCCCTCAGCACAGTTACATAAATAATCCATGGCAGCTTTTCGAATCGCCAACTATGGCAGGGCTTACTGCCGAGCACCGAGACGTGAACTTAAAGCAAGTGAAGGTTTTAATTCGGAGATACCAGTCAGGGAGAAGGCCTCTTCCGCTCCTATGTGACATGACATTGACCCAATTTTTGCAGTTCTTGGAGGCACATGTACACAAGGTAATTCCGTACGTGGACGATGTTGCAGTAGTGGTTCGGAGTAAGTTCCCACAGATATTATTCCGCCTTATATAAACTTCGAATTAACTGAACAGAAAGTAAAAAGAACTAGTAAATTTTCTTTACTATACCGGCCAAGTGCCGACGCTAAGAAACGCAATGTTGGGCTGCACTCATGGAATCAGCATCGCTCAAAAATCTAACAAAGATAAAAAAGAGGCACGGGATCATAGATGAGGTATTCACAATACGCCAAATCTTGGAAAAGATCCGCGAGAGAAGAATCGACCTATCCACCACATATTTGTCGAATTCAAAGCCGCTTTCGATAGCTCTGTCTGAGTTTGGCATCCCCGCGAAACTGATATGGCTGTGTAAAATGACGTCGAGCAATACTACCAGCTCCATCAGAATTGGGAAAGACCTTTCCAAGCCGTTTCTGATGTTGGAGAAGATAATAAGAACTGCAGAACCTGAACCGCTCAGGAATAACTTTTTACAAGGGCGTGCAATTGCTGGCGTACGAGGATTACATCGGTAGCAATAACCGCGAAGTCTGTACCGGCTTTTCCTAGTTGGATAGGGAAGCAAAGCGAATGAGTCCGGCGGTCAACGAGGAAAAGACGAAGTATCTCCTGTCACCAAACAAACAGTAATTTCATGACAGTAAAGAATTTCGATTACTTTCGAACCATCATAACACCGAAAACAATGTCAGCATAGAAATCCAACGTGGAATCACTCTTGCCAACAAGTGCTACTTTGGACTGAGTAGGAAATTCAGGAATAAAGTCACTCATCATGCCCGTGTTGGTATATGGCGCAGAAGCATGGACAATGACAACAGCCGATGAGGCGGCTCTTGGACTATTCGAGAGAAATATTTTGCGGATGATTTGCGGGCTTTTAGCGTTGGCGACGGCGAGTACCGCAGACGGCCAAAATCGCTTAAGCGGTTACAGCGCCAAATAAGAAGACGATCATAGATGACGCCCTAAATGCAATAACTTCGATTGGTCTATTCGCTCGAGAATAAGAAATAGGGCTTGTTCGAGTTGCAATCACAACCGCAGTGTTGCGCGAATTATTAAAGTATCGCGTTCTGTGTGAATTTCTAGCAATGTATTAAGAGGTGGGCAGTTGCAACATTTGTGCCATTTTTCATCAGTACAGCAGTAATGCCGCTTTTATTACGTGCCTCGAACAAGCCCATACAGAAAGCAGCATGGAGCCTCGATCAAAGACCTACAGGGAGAAAAGGAGTCTTTATCTTCTAGGACAGTTAGGCATAGACAATACAAAGTGCCTTTACTGAAATTTTTTAATGAGATGGACTATTATTACAGAATTCAATTTACCTTCCAGAAAAGCACTCGGCGGATTTAGCAATGGCCAATGGCGATCAGACAACTCAAGTGGCCAAAGAACGCTGGGACAATCTGTCATTCACAAAAAGTTTATTTCTAGGATGGTTTGTTTCATTCACAATAAAACTTCGGAGTACCTATGTTTAGAGATGTCTCAAAATTTAAATTTGGTTTAAAGGTGGCATTTTTGGAATAATTTTCAAATAGTCAAGCAGCTACCAGATTCAGTTGGAAGTTATTTACCGGGCAGAACGGCAATAACGGTATTTATTTCAGACCGGCAGCTTAGGTGGAAATAAGAGTAGAACTGCAGACCAAGCCTTTTAGGCTTTAGGGCTTTTGGCACTCACGCCGCAGTATAAAACTTAAAGCTGAGTAAAGTTCTGAAAGCATGACAAGCACAGGAAAGGAATGTCTTTGGGATCTGTTCATATGGAAGCTGTTCACCACTATTTCATAGAAATGGTAATTTGGTCATTGATGGCCTCTGCACGATCATTGCTGACATTCAAACGACACTTTCCTACAATGGACGTTTTATAAGTGACCGCTACAAAACATTGTCAGTTATAAGTCTTTGATAGGAGTACACCTGCATGACATTGTCACCAGTGTATTTATATGTTTTTTTTTTAATTTTAAAATTTGTATTTGATATGTGTTTTTAGCAGACTTTAAAAAAAGGAGGAGGCTATCAATTCATTGGAATATTTTTTATGTATGTACATATGTTTCCGCATAACTTTGGACCACATTAACCGATTTCGATAACTCTTTTTCTATCGGAAAGGTAGTGCCTCATGGGTGATTTCATACTAATTTGGTTTAGATCCGATCATTGGATTATGAAGAAATTAACGGTACTTCTAAATTGTTATATGCATGAGAATTGAAGTCGATTCTGTTTTTTGCTTAAAATTATTACTTGTCACCAATTGCAGATGGAAGCGTGTGTTTGTGCTCAATCGACAAAAACAACTTAGGGCTTGCAAGCACACACCAATACATACGCACATTCAAGTACATACATATATTGAAAGCCATCAATTAGATACTATAGTTCTTTTTTTGTTTTTGCTTAGCATTATTCTAAATATGGACTTCATACTTGGATGAATGCGAAAATCAGAGCCATTACTAATGGAAAAATAGTTATAGAAAAAAGGCATAATTAAAAAAATTAAAATTTTAAACACAAAGCGTACGATACAAAAAGATTTAACGGTTTATAATAGACTAAACTGGCAAAAACTAATTTAGGTTATGAAAAAATGCAAAAAAAAAGTTTGCAAAAATTAAATTTGCCTTCTGAAGTGAAGTCATTAGGTGGCTTACTTACATAAATATGTACATATATGGAGCGTACCCTAACTCTGGATAACAAAAATTTTAACCGGTGGCTGCTTTTTCACCCCGCTATAGCTTCGTTATTTGCGGGTATGACAAGGGGGAGCCGGTGTTCACAGTTCCCAATTTCTCGTCTAAAACTACTGTACTTACGAACGAATTTGACCCACCTTCGTCACGTCGATAGCGGCAATCCCAGTATTTGAGATCTCAATTTGGACATTCGGCAACTGATAGACACAAGCAGAAGGAGTGGGAAGAGTGCCTGAAGTCCTGTAGCTTCACCTCTGTTGTGAGTAAGTTACGCTCAATCCCATGAAACCTGACGACCGATTGGTTGTTGTTCTTGTTGTTGTAGCAGCAGTACCAACCCCGTTATGAGTCATCATCCTCGTCCTTTGATTCTGGAAGCCTGAGACCGATGAACCGGGAGGCGGTCTCGTGTTTGCCCTTCTTAGTGCTGCCGATAGAGATAGCTATTGAGTCTGCGGCATCACCCAGAACAGAGTTATGCTAGGATGCCAATTCTGAACAGAATTTCCCTGGCAGTTTTCGCTCTTTGCCCTTTCCTCCTATCATGAATAAAAATTCCCTGAGGATTTCTTATTTTAAATGGCGGAGTTTAGCTGTAGTGTAAAACAGCTCTTTCGAAGCTCGAATTTACTCCTCCCAAATTTTCGGAGAAAATGCTACTCCCTGCGAGTTAATTATTGGAGGATATCTTTCTCGGAAGCAGGTCCCGGAGACCAAACTCACGTGCAGTATTCAGAATTGGCCGATTGTCTTTGCGGGTGCTGAGGCTCGCAATGACTGCTTCGCTGTGTAGCTTGCTGAGCGCGGCTCTGTATAGCGCTACGCCGAACGGATTGTCTACTTCCGGCTCCGTGTGTGCTCTGACCGCCATTGATCGGCCGATTACTTTGTACGCCGTGAGCAGGGTTTCATTATCGGCTCCCCAGGTGCTGCCGGCTAGCGACTTTGTTCCTGAGGTGTCCGCAAAGAAGGACGATGGGCTGTCAAATGGAAATTTATTTTCCATCCATCAATGGAGAAGGTCAAACGTCAAAATTAATTTAAGTTGTCAAAACCAGTGCCTTACCTATTTTCACACTTGAGGCCTTGCTTTTCGCGAACCTTTCAGATAGAACAATCCTAGGTAATAGTTTTGAATTTATCAGCACGACGACGTAGAACCACACGAAAATTGACCTATTGGTCATCCCATGTCAAATCGACAAATGGTTTGAATCGAGCATTTTTGATTTGCTTGAATTCTGCGGAGAAATTTTCTTGTATCATATAAGAAAACTCTGCCAATGGAAAAAGTTAAAGAATTTTTTCGAAAGTTATGCAAAAAACTCTTAATTTCAAAATTTCCGGAATTTTTCAAATTTATTTTTTAAATATCTTAAAAACTATTACAGTTTTATGGTGCAGTGGTGCTGGTCTCGCCTCAAAGGAAATATTTAAGGCTATAAAGAAAAATTTTAAAATTAAAAAAAAAAACATAGCAGCAAAAACTTATTAAAAATTTTGCAAACTTCTTTTATAAAACTTCCAACTGATCTTAATAGATCCTGAAATTTTCTAAGTATTTTTTTTCAAACTCTAGTTAAACTGAAAACTCAAACCTTTAAAAAAAACCTTTCAGGATTTTTTAACATCAGTTGGAAGCATCGTATAAAAAAATTGGGGCCAAAAATTTATATAAGTTTTTTACGATTTTTTAAATTTCCGAATTCTGATTTTATTCCAATTATTTTGAATATATTTTTATATAGCCCTAAAAACAAGATCAGAACCATTTTTGTAACTATGTACATATAATAGTTTCTAAAAATAAACTTGCAAAATCAGAGAAATTGTGAAATCTTGAACCTTTGAAAATTTTTTTGTTTTTTTTTCTTCCTTTGGCAGAACTTTGTTATATGATAAAAAAAAGTGCTGGCCAAAATTCATCTTAATCAAAAATGGTCAATTCCAGACATTGATCGATCTCACATGGATTGACCCATATGTATCTAGCTCAAGATTTTTTCATCTAGAGTGTAATTGCGGGGGTCATCGCCTTACTTTTTTCAAAAGTAATAAAATAATGCCGGCAAAGAACAAACCTATTTAACTAACACTTTACCGAGTATAAAAGGAGCTGCCGTCACCCTGTAGTAATAGCTAATGCAGCTTCTCAGAGCGAAAGAAGCGTATATTGGCGTATATTTTTCAAATAAAAAAATAGCAAAATTATCATAAGTAAGAACATTTACATAGTTATGTGTTTATCTACCATTTTTCTTTTGTAATTAATAATGAAGAGACGCTATTAAAAACCCCTACTTCTAAAATATTGCTATTTTGCTCTTTGAGATATAGTATGTAAATATGTATGTATGTATCCACAAAAACGAGTAACGCTTTAAATCAAATTTCCGCATATTTCCCCATTTAATTGCTGTTTATCAATATCGGAAATATTTCGTCAAATTGCATACCCCAACTAAATGTCGAAGCTGGTGCCCACCCCCAATGGTAATTATATGTAGTAGGGTCTATTAAAGCTTTGTCATCATTACAATTTAAATATCATTTCGCATTTCTTATGTGCTAATGTACATTTGTTTGTATGTTTGACAGCGTGAACTGTTAATTAATTCTCGCCGTAAGAGCACATACTACATCAAGCAGCAGTAAAGAAAAAAAAAAACAATTTAAGTGTCATATGAATCTGCAATTACCAGCTTGTGTACTTTATCCCAGGGGATTTGTTTGCTGTTACAAATAAGCTTTTATGTAAAAATTTTAATTCTCGTTCTCGTAAAACCTGACAAGATCTTTATGGCAGCAGCGTACTTTGCACTTGAGGACTATTCTGCACATGTCTCGCGAACCATCTGTATGTGTGTGTGTGTGTGTTGTATATGTATGCACCCGCATATGTACGTATGTAAATGTATACATTTCATCGTGCTCCCCTAACATTGTATAGAACATATTTTTTTGATGTAAGTTAATAAAAAAATATAGAGTAAAAAAATTAAAATAAAGAAAAACCTACAAAATATCCGCTTTTGTAAGACAAAAAACGCAAGCATTGCGATTTATTATTCAGCATTCAAAACACGTTTCGATTCAGTTGCCAATTGCCGCAGTTAGTTACCATGCGTGCCCTGCTGAATTGCTACTTGCTACTGATGTTGCGATGCAAGATCTAAATGTGATATTGTCAAATTAAATTTGTAGAAATTTCCTAAGAATTACTTAAATTTATAACTTTTAAAAATGCTAAAATTAAATTTATATAACTTTACAAGTTGTCTTCTATTTCAAAGAAATATTTAACTTTGCAGCACAAATGGTTCAAAGTTTAATTCGCTAAATCAATGAGAAAAAGAAAGCAGTATATATATATATATATTTTGTACATATCGTATAAAAAATTATTCTTAAAACAATGCAGTAATAAACTATGTTCTAGTTTTACGATCGCATGAAGCAGAGCTTGTACACATTCGCATGTATAGGTCGGATAGTATTTATTCCAATTAAAACATAATATACAATTCACCTTTTTTTGTAAATATATGTACTATACCAAAATCGTAGTGGCATGCAATCATTGTTCCAAGAAGCGTTTGTATTCTGCCAAAATTTGCTCTTCTTGCTGGAGTGGCAAGTCAAGATAGTCCTGCTCATTCGACGTCAGATCCTGATTGAAGCGTTCATATGCTTCGTATGATTCCATTTCATTCTTCATTTTGTCTAGTGCTGTAGACGCGAGTGAATTGTTGCCACTAGATGTAGATGGTGTATCATCGGCGAGAATTTCCTTCGCAGCTTTGGCTATATGGCTTATTTGCTTCCGCAACTCTTCTTCACTACCGAATATTTTAACTAGAAAATCAAGTGCTTTCTCAGGATTATTTTCGGTAGTCTCAAGAGCTACGCGCACCATGTTCTCGTTGAAGCCAAGCTGTTTTAACTGAAATGTAGAAAGTTTAGTATAAACTATGCTCAACTATCACTAAGATTACCTGCTCCAACAAATCAGAATTTGCATCTTTCTTTGTCGGCAAATTTTGCAAGAGTGCATCAGCATTCGTTTGCAGCAAATCCAACTGCAAAATTGTTAATTGATATGAAAAAATATAGTACTTGCACCATCTTTAGCACACATACCGCTTGCTGAAGATCATTTTTTGATTGTTTAAGTGCCGCAACGACAAGATCATGCTGAAATCCCATTTCCATTAGTGTACATACACTCCGTGGGTTTACCCAATCCTTGTCGTTGCTTGTGCTCGACAACTTTGCATTTAATTTACGCTCTTTTTGTGAACGTAATCTTGCTGCACTCTTTTTTTCCCTTCGTTCATGTATGAAAGTGATGGCCTGTTCCAAATTTCCACTACAAGCTCGGAGTCCCAAACGTGCTTCGAAAGGTTCATATCCCATCTCCACCAGCGTCATAACGGAGGCGTCATCCACTTTCAATTCACGCAACTCGGCGGCGGCCACCTCTAACCGTTCATAAGCTTCATTCCGTCTGTTCTGATGGAAGAAGACCACACCTTGCAGCAGATGTAGTCGCATTAGCAGAGCACGTTCAGGACATGCGTTCCCTTTCAGTGCAATCAAACGGTTCATATTCTCACCGTAGCTTCGGCGAAAGCTGCGCTCACATATTTCCAAACGCCTTTGAGCATCCGGCAACTGAGTGACATTCTAGCAATTTTAATTTATTTTTTAAATAAAATTGCAACGTACACATGTACATACAAGCAACCAAACTTACTTTGAGACATAAGTAACACCAAACTATGTCTAGATTTATTAAAGCGTAATTGTCCACCGATTCCAAAAATTGTGAATTGCAAGTGGAAAACTTTTCATCAGCTTCGAGCAGCAAAATTAAGGCTTCGTCATAGTGTTGTCTTTTCATAGCCGCCCGAGCCTTTTCACAGAAGCCCATCGCCATCAAAAGCGCGCGGTTTTCATTTGGGGGCAGAAATACAAGATTGCCGTCTTGGTCTTCCATCTAAAAATTAAAAAATAATTATATATTTGTATTTATAAGGACATTAGATACTAGCCTCGAAGAGTTGCCTTTCTGAGTCAACGATGGCCTCGACATCCATTTTAATTTTGCGAATACGATCATACATCGCTTCTTTCGAATTTGATTCTGTGCGATCAACATCACTGATTATTACCATCAACTGCTGATTATTTTTTATACCTAGACAATTAGTTTTCGTAAATTTTTCACCATATACTTATTGTGTTGCTTAACAAACCTTGCAAGTCGAGCGCTTTTTCTGGATCAATAATTTTTCCTGATGATATGCATTTTACACGGTTTGGATCGCTGACCTGCAATTTTTCGGCAATTCTTTTTTGCAGTTCGGTTCCTAAGCCATTTAATGGGCATTTTACTTCCAGCATATTTTGTGTGCCTTCTTGATTATTAATACGCCTTACGCTGAACGTGGCAAGACCTACAGAGATTAATGTAGAAGGTTAATATTAAAAAGAGATTCTATCCAACTACATTGCCAGCCAAATACCTACCAGTTTCATTAAACTCCTTCCGTGTAGCCAGCTTTCGTAATGCGCCATCCTGCAGCTCCGTCAACGCTAGTTTGCAGTTTGATATGCTTATACTTAAGCTTGTGCTAAAATCTTGAGCAAGTCGCTAAAATTTATAATCAAAATATAGTATTTTATAAAATTCTAATTAGGCAAAGAACACTCACATCAATTTCAGATTCTACGCTACCAATATCCGAATAATAGTAGGGCTCTTCCCACAATTTAATACCCAATTGTTGAAGTCGGGCCCTAACCTGAATGATGACATTGTCTATATGCGACATGATAGTGCAGAAGTTGAGAAATAGCAGCAAAAACAAAACAAATCGACGTTTGCGTAAACTTTCTTCAATGAATCTATAAACAAATTCAACGTATTTCACAATTTCATTAGCCAAGAGAATTTGTTTTACTTTGTTTATTTTGTCACTCTGTTTATTGCATTTTGTATATTTTGCTGTAAACAAGGAAAATCAAAATATGACAAAGCAAAAACGTAATTACCATATGATCGCCAGCAACAGAGTTGCATTTGCTAACGTTCACCAATTGACCAAAATGAAGTAAAGTAACGAATACATAAGTGAAGAATATATATTTTGGCTAATTAACTTTGTGCATAAGTGGTACACATATTAAGCACACGTACAAGTCCTAAGCGATTGAATAGAGTGAGGTGGAGAAATATTGCCACAACTACGTGACATTTCACTCCGTCCGCTTATTTCCATTATAACCAGTGCATGATTTCAATACACCAATTCTTATGGCAGCACTTATAGGAAGGCATTGGATACTTATATAGCTGGCTTAAAGCTTAAACAGACGGCAGCGTTGATCCGGACTAAGTCGGACTTGATCCGGATCAACTGAAGGTAATATTTTGGTACTGGAGACTAGAGAAATTAAAAATACGTCGTTTCGAAAAGGACACAGGTACTTTTATGTTTTCTCCTTTATATTCAATGAAAGAAAAAATTGCTAAGTCCAAAGGAAGCTCTAAAGAATTGATAAGGCAAAATTAGTACGAAATGGTTTAATAAATATCGATTCTCTATGATTCGTATGGAGTTTTGCTTTGATTTAAATGTTTGGCGAAATACTTTAAGAAAATGGCTTAAGAAGTTTTTTCCCTCTCCTGTAAAATTTTTTAGTTGGGAATTAGAAACTTGATTAAGCAGCGTTTGCATTGTTCAACTTATTTTTCAAGTTTTTGTTGAATGTGAGGGTTGAATAGTGCAAACGGCCTTTCATCAAACTGCTTTCAATCAAGTTCGTCGGCAGCCAATTTTCGTTCAAATTTTGAGTCAATTAATCGCCTGTGAACAATGTTGTTGTTGTTGTTGTAGCGGCTACAACAACCCCGCCCAGATCGGTTGGTATCTCAGTCGTTGTCGTCAAGTTCCACTAACGGCAACCCTAGGAAGCGTGCAGCTTCTGCGGGGTTTGCCCATAAGGACAAGGTCGTTAGGGATGTCGGGTTTGCCGGGCATGCGAAGAGATGTTTCGAGTCATGTGGGGTCTCTCCGCATGCCGGACATTCATTAGGCACATCCTCATTCAGCCTACTCAGGTAGGAGTTTAACCTGCTGCAGTAGCCGGAGCGAAGTTGTGCAAGTGTGGTGCGCGTCTCCCGAGGCAGATGAAGCTCCGTCTCGTCAATGTCCGGGGGTGGTGTGCCTAGAACGGCATTCACAGGTCTAGAGTCTACATAACTCGAGACTGAGTCCCTGTGAATGCCGTTCAAGGCCTGTCTGTAGGCTGTCGGGTCCAGAGGTTGCTTAATGAACCTCTGGACTTCGTCCGTTAGTTCATATAGATGCCTCCTGACGTGCCTAGGCGAGGGCTCCTCTGCAAGCAGCTGTCTGCACGGGTGGCCACTTCTGTGGGTCCCGATCAGGAACTGCTTGCAGAGCATTATATTGTGCTCCTTCACCGGGAGCATTTGCGCCTCGCCGTGCAGGTGGTGTTCAGGCGTCATCAGGAGGCATCCCGTCGCTGTCCTCAGTGCGGTGTTTTGTGCGGTCTGTAGCTTCGTCCACTGCGTCCTACTAGTCCCAGGCGACCACACTGGCGCTGCGTAGTTCAGAACCGGCCGGCCTATTGCCTTGTATGTTGCCAGCAACGTTTCTTTGTCTTTGCCCCAAGTACTGCCGGCTAGCGACTTGAGGACCTTGTTGCGGCTCTGTACTTTATTGACAATAGCGGTTGAGTGCGCAGAGAAGAGAGCAGGCTGTCGAAAGTTACTCCGAGTATTTTGGGGTTATTCACCGTCGGAATTGGTGTGTCATCGACGTGAATCCCCAGCGGTAGCCTGACCTCCTTCGTCCAGGTTGTGAACAGGGTCGCGGAGGATTTCGTAGGGGAGAGGGCTAGACACTTTGCAGTGAAGAAGCGAGAAAGTTCGGAGAGATAGCCGTTTACTTTCGAACACAGGTCATCAATTCCATTCCCAGTCGCCATAAGCGAGCAATCGTCGGCATAGGAGACAATCGAGACTCCCTCTGGTGGTTGAGGGAGCTTTGAAATATAAAAGTTAAACAGTAGCGGGGAAAGGACACCACCCTGAGGAACCCCCTGTTTTATTTTTCGCTGCTTACTCGTTTTGTCTCTGAACATTACCGACGAATGTCGACCACTTAGATAATTTGCCGACCACCGTTTGAGCCTCTGTGGGAGAGAGGAGGCCTCTATATCTTCTAGTAGCGTGGAATGGCAGACGGTGTCAAACGCCTTTGACAGGTCCAACGCTACTAGAATCGTTCTCTCACAGGGACGGTTACGGTTAAGGCCACGAGTTATCTGAGTGTTTATGGCGTTAAGTGCTGTTGTTGTGCTGTGCACTTTACGGAAACCATGCTGATGCTTCGCTGGGGTCAGGTGATTTGTGAAGTACGGGAGTAGCAAGGCCTCGAGTGTCTTCGCTACCGGGGAAAGGAGTGTAATCGGACGATACGAATCTCCTTTGTTTGCAGGTTTCCCCGGTTTGAGCAGTGGGACCACTCTCCCCACCTTCCAGATGTCTGGGATGATGAGAGTGGCCATTGACAAATTGAGGACCTCCGTTAGGTACGCTACCCCCGCAGGACCCAAATTTTTCAGCATCAGCATGCATATACCGTCGGGACCCATGGCTTTGGAGGCTTTCGCCTTCCCGATGGCCACCTGAACTTCACCGCAAGTGAAAGCAAGGGGGGCACAATTTGTTGGCAGTTTGTGCAGCCTTCTGGTCACTCGACGCTTGGCTTTGTCCACCGGAGGATGCAGTATGAACTGCCGGCTAAAATAGCTCGCGCATCGCTCCGGGTCCGACGAAGCATGGTCGCCGAAGGAAATTTCGACTCTGTCGTCGTGCTTCGTCGGATTAGACAATGACCTCACGGTTGACCAAAGCTTGCTCACACCAGAGGTGAAGTTGCAAGTCTTCAGATGCTCCTCCCACTTCTTCCGCTTATGTACGTTTACAAGTTGCCGAATCTCCGCGTTGAGATCCCTGATACGGGGATCTCCGGGATCGGCCTGACGAAGGCTATCACGCTCATTTGCTAAAACAGCCGCTTCGGCAGGGAAGTTTGGACGTGGGTCCGATATGCACCCTGCCGGTATGAAGCGGGCTGCAGCAGCAGTGATAGCCCTGCGGAACTTACGTTCACCGAGGTGGACGTCGGTTGGTGTGGGGAGCGATGTGAAGGTGTTTTCAGTAAACTCCGCGTAACCTTTCCAGTCAGCTTTAGAAAAGTTGACATAGGTCCGGTGTTTGGCGGAGGCAAAGTCGGTTGGTTTATCAATCGAGATGACTATGGGTAGATGGTCTGATGCTAGAGTCAGCATAGGTCGCCACGTTATGCTGTTTATCAGACCAGCGCTGACTATTGTGATGTCTGGCGAGCTACTGCAGTTACCCATAATCCTGGTGGGTGCGTCGTCGTTCATTGTGCAGAATGTCGAATCGTCTATCTGCTCAGCCAAGTCTGTTCCCCTACGATCGTTTGACAGGCTTGAGTGCCAAAGATCGTGGTGCGCATTAAAGTCACCTACTACCATACGGTTTTCACCTCTGAGGAGCGCACCTATATCAGGGTGATATCCTGCCGGGCAGCAGGTGACAGGGGGTATGTATATATATTAAATATTTCGAGCTCGACATCGCCTGACCGGATAGCGATGCCCTGACATTCTAGGGTGGTATCCCTGCGGTCGATGTCTGCTTCGATAAGACGATACTGCACGGTGTGGTGCGTGATGAACGCTAAGCCACCACCATTATCTCGCTCGCGATCTCGACGGTGCACGTTGTACCCGGCACAATTCAACAAAGTTGAATTGCTGTGCAACTTCGTCTCTTGGACCGCAGCTATTAATATACCATGCCGACACATAAAGGCGGTTATCTCCTCAATCTTGCTCTGTAGCCCGTTACAGTTGAATTGGAGGAGCTTCATGTGGTTCGGGAGACGTGTTGTGATGTGGGGTGTTAGTGAGGTGTAAGTTCTTGCCGCCGTTGGCTGTGTGTGCTGCTGGGGTGATTGCCTCCCTGTGGTGGTATTGGGGGGCGTCGCAATTGATGCCAGCGACCGGGCAGCGCAACACGGGCCCTCGAAGTTCCCCGTCCAATCTCGCGTGGTGCGCAGACCTGAGCATGCCCTAAAGTGGCACCAGCCAAGGCAGGTGTTGCACTTGACTGATGTCACATTACGGAATATTCTGGTCTGACATACCGTGCAGATTGTAGGGGGAACCAAGAGTTGTTGGCGGCGGCGTGTGGGTGGTGGTGCGGTTGTGTGTGTTATGTGGTCTGTGGTGGCTGTGGTATGTTGTTGTGTTGTGGCGACTGTGTGTGGTTGCTGTGTGAGTGTGTGGGGCTGCACGGGCGGACTGTGGGTTGCCGTGGAGGCTGCTCTATTTGAGCAACAGGGGGCCACGTACGACGCGGTCCACTGTCTGTGTGTCCGTAATCCCGAGCAGACCCTGAGGTGACTCCACCCCTCGCAGGCATTACACTTGACTGAGGTGGAGTTGTGGTGTAAACGTCTTCGGCATACACAGCAGGTGTATATTTCTGGCCCAGGGTTTGACTCGATGCCAGCCCTGAGTAGGAGAATGCGTAGTGAATGTTGCCCTATGGACGGACAACTTCTGAGATACTTCGCCGACCTAAACGGGGTTAGATCGCCGAAACAACAGCCCTTGGTCGGGTGAAACCCGAGTCATTCCGGTACGTAGAACCGGCTGTCGTGGGAATGCCTGTGAACAATGCTTTATATTAGTTGTCTTCATCAGAAGAGATCGACTGTTGATAAACTTGATAAAACGATAAATTTATCATTTTGATAAATGAACTGTCAAACTTTGTATGGAAATCTATTAAACCAAACTTTAACAAATTATCAAACGCTTTTGGTGGATAAATGTATAAATTTAAGCAAAATTCAACCCTGACAAGTTGCCAGGCGGTGGCTTTTGCTACGAAAACATAAAAAGCAAATGAACACAATGGACGACGTAAGAATGAGAGGTAACTAGTCATGTAAGTTAAATAATAAACAATTTTATGTAATTATTTACCAAGTTGTGTTCAAAAAAAGTATGCGGATGAACAGATAAATTTAAGGAATTTATCCCTTTATCACTTTACATACATGGCATTTCTTTATACATTCCGGATAATCCCATTTCACAGCCGGAATAAACAGAATGCGTTTGAAATATATGTCAACATATCATCAGGAACGTTCTAAAGAATAAATAAACAAAAAAATTTATTCCAAACGTTCAGAATGAATAAAGAAATGCAGCCATAAAGAAACCTATTAGGGTAGCTGTGTTGAACGAAAGAACAGAACAACAGACAGAACAGCTTTACGTTCTTTGGTAATACTTTTTCATTTTTTGCGTGTTGGGTGACGTATGTTCTGAAATTTTTTGTTGCCACTGACATTTGTTTGTCGTTACTTGTGATTTTGAAAGCTGGAAGCCAAAACAGAAAAGAAGCGCTGCCAAGTCGCTGCATTAGGATTTTGCACGCATTCGGCTCGTACAAATTCTAATAGTGTTTAGTGGACAAGCAGAACTTCAAAATTGGCTTTTTCGACGCTGCAAAAAGAATAAATTTTAAACGACACACGATTGATTGAAGTTTATCAAAGCGAAAACTGTTTGTAAAAATATGGCCAACGCGGAGATGGATATGAAGGCGAACCTGACGGATCTGTCTAAAATACCCGTCAAGGAGTTTGAGAAGCACTTTCGTGATTGGATGGAACGCGACGATGTAGCGCGGGCACTACAGGCAAAGCTGCGAACTGATCTCATATCAAATTTCAACAAAACTGCGTTAGGTGAGCATTTTGTTTACAAATATTAATCTAGGCTTTTTTTCAGTTGTTTTGAAAGGCTTTCATCAATGAATATACTCGTACAAGCAATTGAGGTTCATTCATGAATTGGGTTTGTTTACATTTTTTGTTTGCTCGTTTCTTTACTGCATTACCATAGCGACCGAATTCATCGATAACTATTAGTCGGCAATGCAGGGCTACGTTAAAGCAGTGCACTCAATGGGACATGCATTTTAAAATCGTTTGTTAAATTTAAGTGTTAATTCTCTGTGCTTCCAGGTCGCCAAATATTGGCACAGACCACTACCACCACCACGGGTGGTTCAACGCATCGATTAACACTGTCGCCATTAGTGTTGGCGCTTAATACACTCGTCGCTGAATTCCTCTATGCACAGAACTGCCATTTCACGCTGTCAGTATTTTGCACTGAAGTACCGTTTCGAAATACACTTCCGGATTTTGAAAACTCGCAGCACTTCCGCTTCACTGGCGATGAAATTAAAGAGATCCTGGAAGCCATCTTTGAAAAAACGTCCTATGAGGCATCATTTAAAAATAGCATTATTAGAAAATATGAAGG
>NW_023458556.1:8809621-8816547 GCF_013731165.1 Rhagoletis pomonella | reverse complement strand
CCTATTGATCTGAAATTTGGTACACACCGTTAATTCTGATGATCATACAATTATGTATATTCACTATTGTAAATCCAAGATGGCCGCCACCACGAAATGGCGGATTGCTTATTTTTCTCAAAACCCTCTCAATATGGGTATCAAATGGAAGAGCTTGAAAATTAAAACATTTCGAATTTAAGAAAATAGTAATGCCAGATTATTACTTTGTTTTTTAAGGTAACAAGAAATTTTCGGTGGTGAAAATTTTTGAATTTTTATTCACGCATGGGTACCCACGTAAACTGCGTAAATAAACCGGTTTTCCATACAAAATTTAGGATGTTTACGGGGTTTACGTGGTTACGAGGCATTTAGGTATTTAGGTGAATACGAATATTATGTTTTGAATCATTAATAAAAGCTAAAAAATGAAATGATAAAAGTAAAACGTTAACCACTTTTGTTTTCAATTCCAATCTGACAGTTTTCGCAGAAAGCCCTAAAATATTAAAAATCAATTCTCACTCAGTACTTGTTATCACCATTTATATGACGCTGGTAACCCTGACGAAGACTGCATCATCAATGCAGAATAAAAATCGATCCACTAAACTATCGAGCTTTAGAATATCTGAAAAATATTATGCATTAGAAATACAATTAAAGCGTTTACAAAAAGCTATAGCAGAATAAAGAAAAGAAAATCAAGGTTGGCTTTTTTTAAGCTCATATAGCATGTTGATTTACAACCATCCGGCAACACTGCTCACCACCACTGACTGTTCTTAATGGCAAGCTGATTTTCAGACTTAATAAACTCAAACATCATTTTGCTTTACCAGTGAAAACCTACTTGCAAAGCCGAATCTAGCAAGCCTAACATCCACTGCCGTATTCACTAGACATAGCCCCCTTCGCTTAATGTTTATTTCAATCGATTCAGGCAGCACTTTCTAAACAACACTTTTGATTCGTACGAAAGTAAGAAAATCTGGCGAAAACAGGATATTCTCCTGAGATGAGCACTTCTTCCGAGATCGACTACGTAAATAAATATATCTTGCTGCTATAGAACAGAATGCATCGTTGATCGCATTGATTATCACTTAACTATCATCTAGTTCAATGATACCAGGTTCAATGGACGATAAAAAATTGCATACACAAAAAGCCTTCCAGTAGAATTACCTCTGCGCGAAAAACGTCATATGGAAATTTTACTTCAAGGTCGGTCAAATACCTGAAAAAACGTGTACACACAGACATGTTACATACGTACATCTACATATCGTACCTTTGCTGAAAGAGTGCCATAATTCGAAAAATCAAAAACTCAAGAAAAAGTGCGTTCAGCCAAACGTGTCACCACTTGCTGCATTCATAAATCTATACAAATACATTCAAATCTATACATTCCTTCGTACTATGTAGGTACATACATACATATGTAGTTATTTATGCGTAAATGTCTGCTTGTATGCATTTAAATTCCTTTAATTGCAAAAAAGAAATAAATTTAAAATCAAAATAGTATTTCAAAGCAATATTAAATCACAGCAATACCAAATACAAAGGCAATGTAAATAAAAATTGCGAGCACGCAGAAAAATTAGCATGCGGAAGCCAAAGTCAAAACGGCGAAAATTTTTACACTCCCTTCACACAACCCGCTTGCCTACCTACGGCTCTGACGAAAGAGCGAGAAGTAGAAAAGAAGATATAAGAAGGCGCGTGTCGAAGTGGTAATGAAAACAAATCGACAGAAAAAAGCGAAAGCGATAATAATAACAAAATTCACGTTCACTTTTCACAGCTCACCGCTAGCCAGTGTGGAGAGGACACATTTGCCATACATACATATGTAAATACGTATGAACAATATATGTATGTACATACACCCCGTCTCAAAATTATAAGCGCACCACTTATTTCGAAGTTTTAACTATTCATTTTTTGTTATTCAATTTTATTTATTTTTTTGTAAAAGTATAGTTTATTTAAAATAAAACATTAGTCCATTTAAAAAAAATTCTTCCATATAAAATTCGCCAAACTTAAATTATAAACAGAACGAAATTGCGCAGTGCAGTGTTGTGAATGCAGCTGAATGACAAATAAGAATAAAAAATCGAAAATATGAATCCTGAAAAGTAAAGAAACAAAGGTATTTTTCCATATGCAGATGATATTGTGACCGACGGAAGTGACTTAATTAAAAGAAAATCTATTCTAGCCAAATTTTATCAAGCGAAATTCGTCGTCGCTTTGATTGTGTGCAATCCCATATACTGCAGTGTGTTTTAATTTTGTCAGCGAATTTTCTTGATTCTATCAAAAATCAACAGCAAGTCCTATCTACTTCAAACTGCATACTCAAAATTTTTCTAATAATTCTAATTAAAAAGCTTGAAATTTTTATGGATTTTTTTTTGATTTTTTTAAATGTGATTTGAATTTGGGGCTGCACAATTTTTATTAAAGAATAAACTGTAGTTTCATAAAAAAAATAACTAATATTGAAAAATAAAAAATTTATTTTAAAAACTTGTCACTATGTGGTGCGGTTATAATTTTGACATGGAGTGTATATGCACGGTCGATTGCATGATCGTCTTATCGACGACGGCTTGGCCACTTGAACGTGTGGCCGAACGGTGTATTGCGGATTGGCTGAGTACTTAAGGAATTAGTTCGATTGTTTTTTCAACAGGTGTCGTGGGCTATCACACAAATTGCGCGCCAATGTACAAATGCTTGCATAAATTGATACGTATTTTGTTTTTAATATTTTTGCTATTCGTACATTTTCGTTTGTATTTACTGTAATACTGACGCTTAGTTACTTACTTGAAAATTAAAAAAAAAAAGTATTTAACTCAGCCATTTAACATTTACAATTATTATTTGCTTGGTTACATACATATATGTAATAATAAAATTTTTTTTTTTCAGCAAGTCAAAAGTCGATTTGTTCAGGTGAAAAGTAGAACTTTTTCAAGCAGCGCCGAAGCGGCAGACACAAAAAAAGGGCTTTGATCTACGCGTTTACCCAAAATTTCAGCCACTTGTGCTAGCGAAATACCTCCAAGCGAGTCTACGTATGTAAATATTTACTGCAACCAGACACACCCTCACCTGAGTATATAAAGATACATATTTTTAGAATTTCCCATAAAAATGGCGATGTGTTAATTGCACAGCCTGAGCTATGCAGTGCAACAAAATTTGCATATAAATTATTAAGTACACAATTTTGTGTTTTTTTCTCACACACTGTCTATAAAATTAACATAGAAATCTTTTTGTAGTACAGTAAAAGGCTAGCAAAAAGTTATGGAAAATACTATCAGCACAAGTTCGTAATTCGAAGTTTACTCATATTTGGCAATTTGACAATTAGCAATTAGACGTTTGAGCGAAATATAAACAAGAGCGTGACTTATCAGGAACAATAAAAATTTGTATGTTAAAAAAAAAATTAAATAAATGGAATTAAAAGTAAAGAATTCCTTCGAGCCGGATTTGAACCAGCGACCTATGGATATCTACTTTGTTTCTTATACACTCTACAGTCCACCGCTCTACCAACTGAGCTATCGAAGGTCTTATTTGAGAGTGCAGAAATTTCACGTTATCAACGCACAAAAGCGACAAAAGAAACCCCATACATACATGCATATGCATATGTATGTATGTACACACCGCTAGTGAAAAGAAAAAACCTAAAAAAAATAAAATAAAATGCTTGCGACTAAGCTGATATGATAAGATTTCAAGAGTTTGTATGCACAAAAAATCCTCCTAATAAATAATTATTGCACAATTATGAGCACAACGGTATGTGAAACTGATTAATGGTGTCAAGTTGACATAATTAATGACATAATTTAAGACTGCAATTATAGATCTGCATATGTGCATATCTATCTAGGAATATATATATATATATATATGTGTGTGTGTGTGTATATATATAAAAGTTTAATAAATTTAAACATAAATGTATATATATAAATATATATATATATAAGTTTCCGATTTTATGTTTCCAACCTTTTTTTAAATGCCATAATAACTGTAAGTGTTAAGAATAAAGAGCCGACAGAATGAATTCAATTTCAAAAGAACGAATGAAAACAGATATCTGGCGTCAAGTGACCTCGGCAGTAGACCACTTTAACCAATTAGATGATCTATAAATATCTTTGGAAAATTACCATCAATATATTTGATTTCATACGGAATAAAAGCGTCTTTACATGAGGGGATTTTTCACAGGCGACTAGTTGAATTAAAAGTTGACATGAGGCAATTTTTGGTTGAAAATGAGCTGATTAGTTTTATATAAAAACGGAAGCAAAGTGAGAATTGTACCAATTAAAAACGTGGAATTTTCTTTCAATCAATAAATTAAATACTTAGAATGCATAAATGTCTCAATTGAAAAATTGTGATGCATTCAGAATGTATACAAACACAGGGTTGCATGAAGAAGAATTTGAATGGCTTAAAGTTCGCTGCGCCACCTGGCGGAAAAATTTTTTATGGAGCTATTTTTTCATCTAATATGACCTAATCGGTTTAAAAAAAAAGGGTTTTCAAATATCTCGACTCCTGAGCCACCTATCGGATAAATTCTTTCTTCGTATTGCATTATCATGACCCGACTATGCAGCTTCAAGTCTCAAGGTCATCTGGAAGTTGGTTAAAAAGTTATTGCAAGATTTGCCCCTAACAAACATACATATGTACATATAGAGCAAGTTAGATAAAGCTTGTAAAAACAAGTAATTTTTAACCATTAAAACTCGGTTGGGCTTCAATTCCCATATACAATTTTAGGATTACCGTTAATTTCTTCAATATTCAATTATAGGATCCAAAACCAAATTAGTATGGGACCACCCTTGAGGTACCATCTTTCCGATAGAAAATTATCGAAATCGGTTTACGTTGTCCGAAATACTGTGGTAACATACATAAAAAAAAAATTTTAAAAATATGCCGACTAATTGATAACCTCCTCATTTTTGAAGTCCGTTAATAACACCGGCAGACAAAAAAGTGGTGCGTTCTTTTAACTTTTTTTGCGGAAAAAAATTGCAAAAAATTCGCAATTTTCGAAATTTACTCAAAATTTTGAGGGTGTACGAGTTCAGGTGATCTTAGATGTGGGTTCAGCGCGTCGGTAGGTGGGTCTGGTTGAATGCGCAGAAACTTTTTCTTCACATTAACATACCACCCTAATGTCAGAGAATTTAATCTCTCCTAAAATCATTCAATTTTTGCTAAGGAAATATTTTGACTATTCCTTAGAGCTATGAAAAAAATGTTTCATTACCGAATGTAGGTGCCGTTAAAAAACGTAAAAAGGCTTCGGCCTGGGTTCGGCAAAAGAAAATAATTTTTTTACGAATTGTCTTGCAAAAATACCTTAGCTTCAGTGGTATACGACAAAAAAAAATTTTGTTTATTTTTTAAGGTGGTACGGTCTAATATAAGTACATACATATTAGGCGTTTTTTATTCTAGCGCTTTTAAATGTTTTTGTTATTTAAATGCTGTATTAATTAAATTTTTATCGTACTTACATTTTAAATAATAAACTCGTATTTTTTTACTTAACATCAATTTAAAAAACCTGGAAATTTAAAAAAAGTTCTATAAAAGTTCAAAGACATGCTGACAAGCTCACATACATTTTAAATTTGTACTTTACACTATAAAAAAAAAAACCTGAATTGAAACAAAAACATGATGGCACGAAAAGTGCCAATCATCAGTTACGCAACATTTTTGGCGATTAAAAGCCAATACATTAAGTATTAGAACACAAAGGGGGAAGCTAAGCTGAATAGAACTTGTGTACATATTAAAAATAATAATAATAATAATAATGACACAAAAAGTGAATAGTCATAGCAGCGTGTCTTGGGTTCTAATTTTACCGATTGAAATTTACCGATTAATACATAACTACAAATGTAAGGAAAAGAAGTTTTGTTGAGTATTTTGAAGCTTAGAAAATGAAAAAAAATTAAATAAAATTTCAAATATGCGTTAAAGTAACGTTACCACCAACTAACAAGTGTTTTTTTTCCAAAATTACTGGCGATGAGCTTGCTAGAAATGAACTCGTATTAAAATTTATTAAAAAAAAAAAAATCAAACTGGATTTCATGCGATTTAAGTCGTTAATAATGAGCTTTCAAAAAAAGTATGCACACGCATAAATAATTTCTAGAACGAACATTGAAAATTCAGAATCCAAACAGGTTGTTATTTTTGCAAACTTCTTAATGTCAAATTGTGCTTTCGAAAAGTTTCATTAATCACTTCGTTCTTCATTCGTTATGAATACATTATCATTAAAGCTGTTTGAAGCACCTTGGCGCTGCGAAGCTCAGTCTATTATCCGGTTATTGAGTTCTTCTTAGCTAATTTGAAGGTTTAATTGCAATTAATTAA
Source organism: Rhagoletis pomonella (assembly GCF_013731165.1). Lineage (NCBI taxonomy): Eukaryota > Metazoa > Arthropoda > Insecta > Diptera > Tephritidae > Rhagoletis > Rhagoletis pomonella. The sequence continues at coordinate 8,810,097 of NW_023458556.1, read as the reverse complement.
TAAGCTGCATTAGCGGAGAATACTTTTCCAAAGAAGTGGTTTTAAATGACATTCCACTTATCTAAGTACATAAATATGCATTGAGAAGACATGCGAATACAGTAAAAATTTAAGGAAAAAATTTAAAATTAATAGTAATTAATTATTTTCATTGAAAAGGCTCTTTCGAACATGCAAATGATTTAACTGGTTAAAGGATATTTTTCTTTGTCACTCAGTGCGTGTTATCCCTTTCTAAGAACGGAAGTGGGGCGCTGATAAGTGCAGATAAGTGCATAGGCTGCATGCATCACTGCCAAATGTTTTGATTGATTGCCAAGTGACATTTGTTTTATGGTAGCACATTTTTCTCTTAACACAGCTTCTTTGTGGTGTTTTTTTTTTATAATTAATAAATAAAAACAGCAATAAATATGTAACCGTAGAGTAAAAAAAAAACATAGTTCTACATACAAAACAACTTTAAAAACAAAGAT
>NW_023458556.1:8802993-8809521 GCF_013731165.1 Rhagoletis pomonella | reverse complement strand
TCCTATGAGGCATCATTTAAAAATAGCATTATTAGAAAATATGAAGGGGCCAAAAATGTTTCGTTGTTGATGTTGATTCTTCGTTACCTATTGAGGCAAAAAGAGGAATGCGTGAAGAAAATTGCATCTATTAAATCAGGAGTCGTCACTGAAGGAACACAAACAACAGAAGTAATGAGTAAACCATGCGCAACTGATGGTCCCTTCACCCAAACAGATAGCTTTGAAACGCGAAGAGCAAAAATAGAGATTAGTAATAGTAATATGAGATATCTTAACAAGTACCTGATGATACTATCGACTAAAGTAAAAGAAATGTCCGAGCAGTTTGAAGAGTTGCGAAAGAAACGTTATACTACATTGCCGAGCACTCGCCTAACAAAATCTGTACGAACGCGGCGTTATGAAAAGCTGAACCGCAGTCTGGAGAGGATTATGGATCAGCTGAAGCATATGACGCACACTAAGCGTAAAAGTAAACAAGTTATGGCCGTTGTATCGTCTGTCGACGCATTGGCGGCACAATTTACAAAATGCGTTGAGAGTTTTAGAACAGTTTCGAAGGACTTGATCGCTAGCAGTGAGAAACATAAGCAACTACAAAGTACAGTGCCGCATAAACCAATCAACTCACAGGTTGCAGTGCAGGTGGACCTTTTCAGTGAACGAGCTCAAGGTGGTGAACAAAAGCAGCCTACCGATGAAAAGACATATACTGACTGGGTGCACGAGATGCGCCACACAAAGAACGGGCAGAAATTTTTAGATAGAGTAAAAATTGAGAAACTCAGCTTTTTAAATTAATAACTTTATAATATTTTAAAATTGTGATTAGATCGAAGCTTCACTCAAAAAGGCACTAAATAGACAACGTGAGCTTTTGAGAAATGAATCAGAGGAAAAATTGCAGCATCAAAAAGAGTTACTAAAAATACAATACAAGGAAAAGTTAATGGAGGTAATATTAACGTAGCCATGTACATAAATTAGTGACTACATTTCATTGTGACTTCTTTGTTTGTTTATCTCCAGCATGTTAGCCGTCTTCCAGCATATGATTGCTCTACAGAAGCGCGCAAGCTTAACGAAACTATAGGACAGCAATTACAAGAATTCGAAACTCGTCACGCGGTGTTATTGCAGAAAATTCAAGAAGCTAATAGCTTTGGAGCAACGGAATGTATTCCAGTGGGTAATGCGACAAGCGAAATGACTGAAGAAATCGTGCGAAGAGTTGTTAAAGAAATGGTAATTACACCTTACATTACAATTACACCTCGCAGAGATATCATTCATTTACTTTAAGACGGGTATCCTTCAGAAAATTAGAATTTTAATTTAATGATGCAGAAATAGTAATTATAGAGGCGTTTGACACCGTCTGTCATTCCACGCTACTAGAAGTCATTAAGGCTTCCTCTCTCCCATAAGGATTCAAACGGTAGCACGGCTATCTCTCCAGGCTTTTTCGCTTCCTCACTGCAAGGAGCTTAACACTGTTCCCAACGAAATCAACGGCGACCCTCTTCACAACCTGGACGAAGTAGGGTAGGCTTCAATTAAACATTCACGTCGATAGCACACCAATTCCGACAGTAAACAACCCCGATCTCCTCCGCTCATAATAACCGCAAAAACAACAACGCACAGACTTGTCAGAACGCCGCACTCCGGACAGCGACAGGGTGCCTTATGATGTCGCCTGAGCACCACCTACACAGCGAGGCCCAAATGCTTCCCCTAAGAGAGGACAATAAAATACTCTGTAATCAGTTTCTGGTGGGGTGCACTGAAGTGAACACCTTAACAAACCCTTGCTAGAGGAGGAGCCTCTGCTCAGGCACGTTAGGGGCCAACTATTCATTTATAAAGACACTGTCTAGACCTTTAATTGACCAACCGATCCACCATTCATAGTCTGGATACTGTAGCCGCCTTAACAAATACCTGTCCAGACTCAACCCCAATATCCCCAACGAGTGTCCGGCATGTGGATACTCCCCACACGACACCAACCACCTCTTCATATGCCAGCTCAATTCCACTCAACTAACACCCCTCTCCCTTTGGTCCGACCCTATTGAAACGGCCTGTTTCCTGGGCTTACCATTAGTTGAACTTGATGACAACGATTGTACGGATTAGTAGTTCCGCTACAACAACAACAACACTATGTTGAGAAAACTGAAAAATTTAAACGCCTTTTTTGAGTCTTCATAGTCTTTTATTTTATGATCGATATGAAAAATCATGAAGGGGCGCTAATTTTTATATATGGATCTGTGTTCATATGGAGTAGTAGTTTATGTTGAAAGGCTTGCTTTGGTATAATGCGGCATTCACAGCATACGATTGCGAATGACTCACTGGCGCCGAGCCGTTGAAGAAATAAACGTTGGGCAAATAAACGTGCAAAAAATAGTTCCGATACTAACAAGCCAATATTCTTATTAAGTCTCATCAAAAAATTCCTTGTCGTTTAAAGGACATAAGCTACTATTCCATACGAACACAGATATGTACTTGTTTATATGTATTCCGCTTTTAAGGAACCTAAAACAAATCCAGTCGCACCTATTTGCTCCGATCGACGCAAAGAGCATTCAGCCCAAGCTGCCAGAACGCGTGATCCCCTTATCAAGGATGTAGTAAATACGCAAAAGCAACTGCAAAAAATGGTAAAAAGCATAACGCAGCAAGAACGTAACGTCGACCAAATCGTCCACGATGCGAGGTAAGTAAAAGATCGATACATATTTAGAATCCTGATAAGCTTGCTTAATGCGTTTCGATTTTTGTGCTTTAATAGAATGCGCATTCAAGAACTTGAAAATGAAAGCAACCAGTTGGAGTTAAATTTCCGCAATTATCTAGAGCGGCAGCGCCTACAGGCTGAGACAATGCGCGAGGTAGTGTCCAGTCTTTCCGAAAACAACCAAAAAGAAAAAGAGTGCCTGAAAGTCAGTGCTAATTACCGTGCCAATTTGAAAAATATTCGGGAATCCTCGGCGCTGAGGACAGAAACTGACCGGAGAAGTATGAAAGGAAGGTCTCGTAATAAAGCTCTAAAACCAAAAGATTCTCTAGTAGATTTCACTGACCAGGAGAATAAAAGTCCCAATCTGGAATATCGTAACGCAATTTTAGACGCGAAAGCAAAGCTATTCCAAAGTGATTGTACAGCTCCATGTGCAATCAGTGAAAAGGCTGGATGTGATGATGTAGAGCGAAGTATGGCCGGTGTTGAACAATTTTACTATAATCGAAATTTTGGTAAATTCGATTCACAGAGTAACTTGCTATCTAAAAATGCCTATACAGGTCAATTAAATCAGAAGCCATCATCACTTGTGGTGAATACTTCGAAACTAACACTTACCTCCCTTTCTACGCTTCCCCTCACCCTAACAGACATAACTTTTAGCATCGACACTAACACATTGAGCGCAAAAAGTAATGGAGCTCCGCTTGAAAAAAGTTATACAATGCTTCCGAATACTCCACAAATAATTATGCGAAAATCTGCGCTTCACAGTGAACAACGTTCTCTAACTACAATCAGGGATGCTGAAGAAGCAATAAATACGAAACCATTGTCACCATTATCAGATGCAGCTGTTGCGACAGTAATAGCACAAACAGCAACGGCGTCTACTGTTGCAGGAGCTGCTGCTGCCAATGGTGAATGGGATATAAATGACATGAGGCGCTTCCGGGAAACTTTGACGAAGCAATCGGAATCTGATACGTCAACTTCCAATAATGACGATGGAATCCTAGTAAATCAAAGTATCAGTGATCTTAGTAAGAATAGCAGTGATAGCATCGGACGTGCGGTAGGAAGAAGAACTCATTCAAACTCGAGCCTACAGCGCAGCAATGAACGGCTGCTGGTGAGTGGCGAGAAAGACACAGGCGCTTTTTCGGGTAAGCCCAGTTCAACAACGAATCCAGTCACAACTTCAACAAAGTTGGTAGAGACCATGGAACGAATGCATCGGATTTTTACTGAAACCACGACGAACGCAACGGAAGAAAATCATCCACAAACACAGGTGCAAATGCAACAAAAACAGGAACTCAAACAGCGACGGGAAGTCAACAATCAACACCAGCATAGGAACCATTTGAAGTCAACACTTAAAACTCAGGATACCAGAAAAAATATCCGCCCGTTGAGCGATGAACCAAGCACCTCAGCAGAAGCTAATGCTAAAGCAGCGGGGAACAGGAAGAGTCGAACGGAGAAAAAACCACAAACCTCACAATGCATGGAGCAGTCCACTAATCAACCGTTAAACACATTTACCCCCACCGAAATTACGGCGGACGACGATACGGCGAAAACAACTGGTGATGGTACAGAACCGCAATGCTACAACATTACTGTTGGCAATGCTGTAAATAACAATGAGGCATTAGCTCCAACAATTTCTTCTACAACTTTTTCCATATGCCTGGAGGATAATCTGAAGGAAGTTGTTAGTGTGTCCTCGATTGAAATCGCCAGCATGGTCGAGGCAGTCGATGAGGAAATCGAATTGGATGAATTGGTATCCGATGTAGACGACGAAGAAGAGGAAGAGGAAGAGCAGGAGGAGGAAGAGGAACCTATGGGCGGCGTAAAAATAAGCACTGACCCCATACTTGCCATTGAAAAGGTTTCAGGTGTTAGTACTAGTTCCAGTAGCGCGCTAAGCATGTCACACGGCGGCGGAATAAATACCCGAATGCATAGCGATAGTGGCAGCGATTTCTGGCGGTAGGAAGGTGTTAATAAAAATTGCATAGATTACGGCTTAAACAAAATACTTTTGATCAAAACTTTACAAGGATTAAAAAAGCAACCGTAGTTAAAAATTTAACTAGCTTATGATAAACTATTTTAATTTAAGTTTTGATACCTATCTATTTTTAAAAGATTCTAAATACATAATTGAGTAAGTGTTAGATAAAATTTAATTAGAAATTATTTGTAGCTACTTACCGATGACAATAAAGTATGTATAAATCTGTGTGCTTTTACCTTAAAGTAAAAAAAAAGTTTTATAAGTATCTAAAAAACGTAGATTCAAAGCATTTCTACATAGGCACCATAATTGAATAATAGCCGGTTTCACCAGAAAATTAAGTTGAAAATGATTTTTTTATTTTCTGTCAATTTCCACATAAAACTCAAAAAATTAAATTATTTCTACTTAAATCAATAATAATAACATTAATAATAGATTGCCGTTTACACATAAGTGTTTGGCTGAGTTTCTGCGATTTGTGACGTGCGCCTTGATGTTGTCACACAAAGGGCAGGGACCTACAGTTTTACGCCGACTCCGAACCGCGACTGTATTTTTATAAGAAGTTATATCTTAACTTTTTTTTTTATTTTGACCGAAAAAATTAAAGTCAATTTGTAACTTTTATTTTTGACTGAAAACATATCGGTGGAAAAATAACGATTATTTTTTTACTTTTTTGAAAAAAAGCATAACCGTTAAGGTCCCTGGTTTATTAATTAATTTTTAGGAATTTTCACATAAAATACAGTTCATTCCCTGACAAAACCTAAGCTAAAAATTTTGTAGAACACTGAAAAAATTTATAAAATTTTCATCAAAATTGCGAACTTTTTTCTCGGAAGTGTTGAAATTTTATTGAGTATGCATTTTATAGCCCATCCAATTTTAGTGCAATAATGTGCAAGTTTCAAGTGATTAAAAATTACCTTTGATTTTTTGGAATTCTTTTACCGAAGGTGTTGCAGTTTTCTTCCATTCATATAACACGGTTTCGGTAACGTCGACAACGATGTTTCACCGGAGATTAGTGTAAACCAGGGGCTCTATTCTGTAACTGTGAGAAAATGTAGTGTACACCGAGTTCAAAACTCACAACCAAAAACTCACCGACTAAAATTCAGTGAGTTTTTCGGAAGAGAAGTGTACAGAATTTTGACAGCTAAAACTCATTCTCACTCTTCCTGAATCGCAAAATGATGAGTGCGCACAATTTTCAGTGTACACTTGAAAACTCACAGTTACAGAATAGAGACCCAGGCTTTGAGCAACCGGCCCTAAGGGATATGAATGTTAACCGAGCCAGTTTGAGGGAAAAAATGCGGCATATTTTCTTAAGCTGGACATGTTTGGAAAAGCTCTAAGGGCCGGGTACTCAATGTTTGGATAACACTAATCTCCGGTTAAACATAGCTATCGACTTTACCGACACCGTGTTATATGCATGGTGGCGAAAACGTCGATAATGATGTTAACCGATGATTAGTGTCAATCAGGCTTTGAGCAACCGGCCCGTAGTCTATTTTGGATAAGTAAGAGTTTAACCTACCTCAATATCCAGAACGTAACTGCTAGAGTGTCGGTATATGAGGGTGAGCCGAAACAACTAACCTAACCAATGCATCTCCTTAAAAATACCTATTTACTGAGAAGAAAATTCTCTCATTTCAAAAAATTTGTAATCTAATTTTTAAAAGGGGTCGGGGGCATTTGAGATTTTCCATTTAAATAACAT
>NW_023458556.1:8796880-8802893 GCF_013731165.1 Rhagoletis pomonella | reverse complement strand
ATGTTATTTAAATGGAAAATCTCAAATGCCCCCGACCCCTTTTAAAATTAGATTACAAATTTTTTGAAATGAGAGAATTTTCTTCTCAGTAAATAGGTATTTTTAAGGAGATACATTTGTTAGGTCAGTTGTTTTGGCTCACCCTCATATACCGACACTCTAGCAGTTACGTTCTGGATATTGAGATAGGTTAAACTCCTACTTATCCAAAATAGACTTAGGGCCGGTTGCTCAAAGCCTGGTTGACACTAATCATCGGTTAACATCGTTATCGACGTTTTCGACTCCATGCATATAACACGGTAATTTACAACCACTTGAAACTTGCACATTATTGCACTAAAATACTCAAATAAATTTAAACACTTCCGAGAAAAAAAGTTCGCAATTTTGATGAAAATTTTATAAATTTTTTCAGAGTTCTACAAAATTTATAGCTTAGGTTTTGTTAGGGAATGAACTGTATTTTATGTGAAAATTCCTAAAAATTAATAAATAAACCAGGGACCTTAACGGTGATGCTTTTTTTTAAAAAAAGTCAAAAAATAATCGTTATTTTCCACCGATATGTTTTCAGTCAAAAATAAAAGTTACAAATTAACTCTAATTTTTTCGGTCAAAAATAAAAGTTTAGATATAACTTCTTATAAAAATACAGTCGGCGACCGGAGTCGGCGTAAAACTGTAGGTCCCTCCCCAACATCAAGACTCACGTCACAAATCGCAGAAACTCAGCCAAACACTTAGGTGTAAACGGCAAGTTGAAATAATTTAATTTTTTGAGTTTCATGTGAAAATTGACAGAAAATAAAGAAATTATTTTCTACTTAATTTTCTGGTGAAACCGGCTATTATTCAATTATGGTGCCTATGTAGAAATGCTTGGAATCTACGTTTTTTAGATACTTATAAAACTTTTGTTTTTACTTTAAGGTAAAAGCAGACAGATTTATAATACTTTATTGTCATCGGTAAGTAGCTACAAATAATTTCTAATTAAATTTTATCTAACATTTACTCAATTATGTAATTAGAATCTTTTAAAAATAGATAGGTATCAAAACTTAAATTAAAAAAGTGTATCATAAGCTAATTAAATTTTTAACTACGTTTGCTTTTTTAATCCATGTAAAGTTTTGATCAAAAGTATTGTGTTTAAGCCGTAATCTATGCAATTTTTATTAACACCTTCCTACCGCCAGAAATCGCTGCCACTATCGCTATGCATTCTGGTATTTACTCCGCCGCCGTGTGACATGCTTAACGCGCTACTGGAACTAGTACTAACACCTGAAACCTTTTCGATGGCAAGCATGGGGTCAGTGCTTATTTTTACGCCGCCCATAGGTTCCTCTTCCTCCTCCTGCTCTTCCTCTTCTTCCTCTTCTTCGTCTTCTACATCGGATACCAATTCATCTAATTCGATTTCCTCATCGACTGCCTCGACCATGCTGGCGATTTCAATCGAGGACACACTAACAACTTCCTTCAGATTATCCTCCAGGCATATGGAAAAAGTTGTAGAAGAAATTGTTGGAGCTAATGCCTCATTGTTATTTGCAGCATTGGCAACAGTAATGTTGTAGCAATGCGGTTCTGTACCATCACCAGTTGTTTTCGCCGTAACGTCGTCCGCCGAAATTTCGGTGGGGAGAAATGTGTTTAACGGTTGATTAGTGGACTGCTCCATGCATTGTGAGGTTTGTGGTTTTTTCTCCTTTCGACTATTCCTGTTCCCCGCTGCTTTAGCGTTAGCTTCTGCTGAGGTGCTTGGTTCATCGCTCAACGAGCGGACATTTTTTCTGGTATCCTGAGTGTTAGGTGTTGACTTCAAATGTTTCCTATGCTGGTGTTGATTGTTGACTTTCCGTCGCTGTTTAAGTTCCTGTTTTTGTTGTTCTTGTGTTTGTGGATAATTTTCTTTCGTTGCGTTCGTCGTGGTTTCACTAAAAATCCGATGCATTCGTTCCATGGTCTCTACCAACTTTGTTGAAGTTGTGACTGGATTCGTTGTTGAACTGGGCTTACCCGAAAAAGCGCCTGTGTCTTTCTCGCCACTCACCAACAGCCGTTCATTGCTGCGCTGTAGGCTCGAGTTTGAATGAGTTCTTCTTCCTACCGCACGTCCGATGCTATCACTGCTATTCTTACTAAGATCACTGATACTTTGATTTGCTAGGATTCCATCGTCATTAGTGGAAGTTGACGTATCAGATTCCGATTGCTTCGTCAAAGCTTCCCGGAAGCGCCTCATGTCATTTATATCCCATTCACCATTGGCAGCAGCAGCTCGTGCAACAGTAGGCGCCGTTGCTGTTTGTGCTATTACTGTCGCAACAGCTGCGTCTGATAATGGTGACAATCGCTTCGTATTTATTGCTTCTTCAGCATCCCTGATTGTAGTTAGAGAACGTTGTTCACTGTGAAGCGCAGATTTTCGCATAATTATTTGTGGAGTATTCGGAAGCATTGTATTACATTTTTCAAGCGGAGCTCCATTACTTTTTGCGCTCAATGCGTTAGTGTCGATGCTAAAAGTTATGTCTGTTGAGGTGAGGGGAAGCGTAGAAAGGGAGGTAAGTGTTAGTTTCGAAGTATTCACCACAAGTGATGATGGCTTCTGATTTAATTGACCTGTATAGGCATTTTTAGATAGCAAGTTACTCTGTGAATCGAATTTACCAAAATTTCGATTATAGTAAAATTGTTCAACACCGGCCATACTTCGCTCTACATCATCACATCCAGCCTTTTCACTGATTTCCCATGGAGCTGTACAATCACTTTGGAATAGCTTTGCTTTCGCGTCTAAAATTGCGTTACGATATTCCAGATTGGGACTTTTATTCTCCTGGTCAGTGAAATCTACTAAAGAATCTTTTGGTTTTAGAGCTTTATTACGAGACCTTCCTTTCATACTTCTCCGGTCAGTTTCGGTCCTCAGCGCCGCGGATTCCCGAATATTTTTCAAATTGGCACGATAATTAGCACTGACTTTCAGGCACTCTTTTTCTTTTTGGTTGTTTTCGGAAAGACTGGACACTACCTCGCGCATTGTCTCAGCCTGTAGGCGCTGCCGCTCTAGATAATTGCGGAAATTTAACTCCAACTGGTTGCTTTCATTTTCAAGTTCTTGAATGCGCATTCTATTAAAGCACAAAAATCGAAACGCATTAAGCAAGCTTATCAGGATTCTAAATATGTATCGATCTTTTACTTACCTCGCATCGTGGACGATTTGGTCGACGTTACGCTCTTGCTGCGTTATGCTTTTTACCATTTTTTGCAGTTGCTTTTGTGTATTTACTACATCCTTGATAAGGGGCTCACGGGTTCTGGCAGCTTGGGCTGAATGCTCTTTGCGTCGATCGGAGCAAATAGGTGCGACTGGATTTGTTTTAGGTTCCTTAAAAGCGGAATACATATAAACAAGTACATATCTGTGTTCGTATGGAATAATAGCTTATGTCCTTTAAACGACAAGGAATTTTTTGATGAGACTTAATAAGAATATTGGCTTGGTAGTATAGGAACTATTTTTTGCACGTTTATTTGCCCAAAGTTCTTCAACGGCTCGGCGCCAGTGAGTAATTCGAAATCGTTTGCTATGAATGCCGCATTATACCAAAGCAAGCCTTTCAACATAAACTACTACTCCATATGACCACAGATCCATATATAAAAATAAGCGCCCCTTCATGATTTTTCATATCGATCATAAAATAAAAGACTATGAAGACCCAAAAAAGGCGTTTAAATTTTTCAATTTTCTCAACATAATGTTGTTGTTATTGTTGTTTTAGCGGAACTACTAAGCCCCGCATATTTCGGTTCATCCTTCAATTATTGTCATCAAGTTCAACTAATGGTAAGACCAGGAAACGGGCAGTTTCAATGGGTTCGGACCAAAGATAGAGGGGTGTTAATTGAGTGGGATTGAGCTGGCATATAAAGAGGTGGTTGGTGTCGTGTGGGGAGTCTCCTCATGCCGGACACTCATTGGGGATATCGGGGTTGAGTCTGGACAGATATCTGTTAAGGCGGCTACAGTCTCCAGACTATGAATGTTGGATCGGTTGGTCAATGTAAGTCTGGACCGTGTCCTTATAAATGAATAGGTGCCCTCTAACGTGCCTGAGCAGAGGCTACTCCTCTAGCAAGGGTTTGTTAGGGTGTTCACTTCTGTGGCACCCCACCAGAAACTGCTTACAGAGTATTTTATTGTGCTTTCTTAAGGGAAGCATTTGGGCCTCGCTGTGTAGGTGGTAGTCAGGCGACATCAGAAGGCACCCTGTCGCTGTCCGGAGTGCGGCGTTCTGACAAGTCTGTAGCATCGTCCACTGCGTCCAACTAGTCATCGGCGACCAAACATGTGCGTTGTTGTTGCTGCTGTTATTATGCGCGGAGAAGGAGAGCAGGGTTGTTCACTGTCGGAATTGGTGTGTTATCGACGTGAATGCCTTAATGAAGCCTAACCTACTTCGTCCAGGTTGTGAAGAGGGTCGCCGTTGATTTCGTTGGGAACAGTGTTAAGCTCCTTGCAGTGAAGAAGCGAGAAAGCCTGGAGATAGCCGTGCTACCGTTTGAATCCTTGTGGGAGAGAGGAAGCCTTAATGACTTCGAGTAGCGTGGAATAACAGACGGTGTCAAACGCCTCTATAATTACTATCTCTGCATCATTAAATTAAAATTCTAATTTTTTGAAGGATACCCGTCTTTTATGATATCTCTGCGAGGTGTAATTGTAATGTAAGGTGTAATTACCATTTCTTTAACAACTCTTCGCACGATTTCTTCAGTCATTTCGCTTGTCGCATTAACCACTGGAATACATTCCGTTGCTTCAACGCTATTAGCTTCTTGAATTTTCTGCAATAACACCGCGTGACGAGTTTCGAATTCTTGTAATTGCTGTCCTATAGTTTCGTTAAGCTTGCGCGCTTCTGTAGAGCAATCATATGCTGGAAGACGGCTAACATGCTGTAGATAAACAAACAAAGAAGTCACAATGAAATGTAGTCACTAATTTATGTACATGGCTATGTTAATATTACCTCCATTAACTTTTCCTTGTATTGTATTTTTAGTAACTCTTTTTGATGCTGCAATTTTTCCTCTGATTCATTTCTCAATAGCTCACGTTGTCTATTTAGTGCCTTTTTGAGTGAAGCTTCGATCTAACCACAATTTTAAAATATAATAAAGTTATTCATTTAAAAAATCTGAATTTCTCAATTTTTACTCTATCTAAAAATTTCTGCCCGTTCTTTGTATGGCGCATCTCGTGCACCCAGTCAGTATATGTCTTTTCATCGGTAGGCGGCTTTTGTTCACCACCTTGAGCTCGTTCACTGAAAAGGTCCACCTGCACTGCAACCTGTGAGTTGACTGGTTTATGCGGCACTGTACTTTGTAGTTGCTTATGTTTCTCACTGCTAGCGATCAAGTCCTTCGAAACTGTTCTAAAATTCTCAACGCATTTTGTAAATTGTGCCGCCAATGCATCGACAGACGATACAACGGCCATAACTTGTTTACTTTTACGCTTAGTGTGTGTCATATGCTTCAGCTGACCCATAATCCTCTCTAGACTGCGGTTCAGCTTTTCATACCGCCGCGTTCGTACAGATTTTGTTAGGCGAGTGCTCGGCAATGTAGTATAACGTTTCTTTCGCAACTCTTCAAACTGCTCGGACATTTCTTTTACTTTAGTCGATAGTATCATCAGGTACTTGTTAAGATATCTCATATTACTATTACTAATCTCTGTTTTTGTTCTCCGCGTTTCGAAAGTGTCCGTTTGGGTCAAGGGACCATCAGTTGCGCATGGTTTACTCATTACTTCTGTTGTTTGTGTTCCTTCAGTGACGACTCCTGATTTAATAGATGCAATTTTCTTCACGCATTCCTCTTTTTGCCTCAATAGGTAACGAAGAATCAACATCAACAACGAAACATTTTTGGCTCCTTCATATTTTCTAATAATGCTATTTTTAAATGATGCCTCATAGGA
>NW_023458556.1:8742119-8796780 GCF_013731165.1 Rhagoletis pomonella | reverse complement strand
TTTTAAAAGGGGTCGGGGGCATTTGAGATTTTCCATTTAAATAACATATACAAATTTTTTTTTATTAAAAATATTATTATTGAACCTTTCTCTAAGAAATGACCCTGAACACTATACCTAGGTCAGAAATATTACTGACATATTTAATACTCTTAATTGTATCTAAGACAACCACCTTAATTTCTTAGAGAATTTAATACCCTACAAGAATATGCCTAGAACAAAATTTTTATCTCAAACGTTTCAATTATAACATTTTTAATGAAAAAAATAATAATTTACATGTTGTTTAAGTGGACAATTACAAATGCCCACCGACACTTTTTAAAATTGGAATAAAAATTTTTCCAAATGGTAGAATTTTCTTATTAGCAAATATGTCCTTTTAAAGCCATAAATTATTTAGGTTAATTCATTTGGCTTACCCTAATGTATGTACTATATCAAAATCTTGTCCATTGATTATAGCCAGCTGTGACTAACATTTTCGCGGCGGAAAAAGTTGCTGGAGCTAACAATCTGCGGATTATATGAAATCTGGTAAATCCACCATAAACTAGATACTCACCATAAGCCAAATCTTATAATATACCCACTGTAGGAGGATTTACAAGCACCGTCCATTTGTGGATTTAGGGTAGCATTTATGTATAAACACGAAAAGGAGTTACCCATACGTTCGGACGTCTGAATTTGGGTCCACCGCGAAGATAAAGCGGCTGTGTAAAATGGCGTTGATCAACGAAACCAGCTCCGAGAAAATTAGGTAGGATCCATCCCAGAAGTTCGATACCAAACTAAGCTTCAGACAAGGTGAGTCTCTTTCTTGTGTTTCTTGTGTTTCTTGTGTTTTCTTTGTGAGGTTCCCCTTTGCGATAAACCTACCTGCTTCTTTGGTGCTAACTTCATTAATTGAGAATGCCCTCAATTTGATTGCAGCGGTTCCTGTAGTTTCCTTTTGCTAAGCCGTTTGAAGACTCGTGAGAGACTTTTGGTAGCTTGCCTATTCGGTGTCCTTATGTAATCCCCCATCTCAAAAAGCCTCAGCTCATTTAAAGGTGGAGTGCATTTTTAATCGTACATACATATGTATGGATATAGTTTTATTTTGATTTCGTGCACAACAGATAAATTACAACACATTTCTTTAAATCAGTGCATTAACTTAACCTCTAAATTTTGTTAACCATAAATTTTCTACAGTCCACTAATTTTAAGCCGGAATTCCGAATGCAAACATTTTCTGGCGCCAATTGTCTACACATTTCGACGGTCCATTCCTTTCTAAACTGGCAGTGCAATATTGTTTCCTAAGTTACTGTTTTAATTACACTAAGTGTCGGCCGTCGTGGCCTTTTGGGTGGTAGGGTAGGGCGGACGTAACAACCATTGCTAATCGACAATCATCAATTTCCGTTTTACGCTGTTTCTACAAAGCTCCGCTCGCGGCAAATACTACTCAACTGATGCCTTTGCTGCCGCACGCCAGCAGGCAATCCAACAAAGAGTTTCGTTTATAGCTGGCCAGCGGTGGTGCACTTCCTATTTGCTACTCACACCGCAGTTCCATTAATCAAGTCGTAGTGGTCAGCGCTGCTCGCATTGATGCCGCCGGTGGCAGTTGGGCCACCCAGCATCGATATGCCACTGTAGATGCTGGCATGTGAGCGCCGTCGTTCGCGTTCAAGTTCCTCCGGGTCAAAGTTTTCGCCCAACATGCCACTTGGCCGTCGCTGCTCATCGAACGCATAGCCGCGCTGAAACTTTGGTGGCATACTTACCACACTGCTACTGCCGCCACCACTGCCGATGCCGCTGTCTGCGCCGCCGCTGGTATTGCTGCTGAATGAACGCGTCAAGAGTGTGTGCGCGAGATGCGGAGCTTTTGGATGTGGACGCGTAGCGGGCGCGCCTAACTGCTGCATTGTATGAAAGTTGGGCGTGTAGCCGGACGGTGAGGACGGTATGGCAGCGGGCCAGTGCACTGTTGATTGTTGTAGACGATTATCATTGTTCATATTGTGGTTTATTGAGCTCTGAGGCCGTTGTTGTCGCCGCTCGTCATAGTTGCTGCCGGGCTGGGCCGCGATAAGATCCTCATTGGATTTGGATTGCAAAGCGAAAGCCGAGTTGTAAATAGCCGCGGCTGGTGCTTGAGATAAGTAAAGATTTGGTTGTTGCTGCTGCATCATCAAATTGTTCAGTCGGTTATGGCTGCTGCTGTAGCTGTTATGCAGCGCAGAGGCGCTTGCATGAAGCGAGCCCGAACCGATGCTATTTTGCGAGTTCGTCTGACTTTTTAGAAACGATCGCGGCAGTGTACGGCTCTGGTATACTTGGGTGTTCGGATGATAGTTCTGGTGCAGACGGTTTTGCGAACCACAATAGGCACTTTTGGCAGCAGCGTAGTACGATTCGCCGTTGCTAAAGCTGGGCGGCGGAGGCCAGATTTCGATTGCAGAGTCGCTGCGTTCGACGCCAAAGGAACTTTTCTGCGAGAACTTTTCGGGCGGGTATAAAGTGGCCAGTGAGAGATTATAGTTCAGCTTGCGTAGATGTGACGGCTCGACGAACATTGAGGAACGGCGCAAATTACGAAATGTTGGGTTAGCCACAAGTTCAGGATTATCTGTACTTTCACAGAAGAACAGAAAAGGTAAAAAGGTAAGTTCTGAAGTTAATATGCTACTGAAAGGATTTGTTTTAGCACCCTTGACTAAAGTGAGCGACTCACCTTGAATAACGTAAATGTGTTCTTCGTCATCTTGCATTTGCGAAAATCCGCCTTCCCCTTCATCGTCGTCTTGCGCTGCTCTGTTATTTCGCTCATCAGCTACACGATTTTCTCTGGCAAAATCTCCTCGCCCATTACCATTCCGCTGGCCGCTTTCAAAACGATTTGTGGCTTTGTAGAGACGACGTCGTTGCGTCTCATTGTCAGATGTCGTCATGGCATCTTCTTCACTGGCAATGAAGTAAATGTTTTTCGGTTTTGGACGCATTCCAGCGCGCTTGCAAAACTCCTGAAAAAGTTCATCCTTTGTCTTACGTATGCCACGCTTCAAACCACACAGTCGCTGTGGCTCATCATCATCGTAATTACTGTCCGACTGGCTGTCGGCCAATTGGCGCCGCCGTCGCTGATTTCTTTCATTCTCGCTTTCACCGCCGTCGCGTTCACTTTCGCTTAGTGTCGCTGGGTCAAGAGGTCGTGTGTTTGTCGCCATGTTGCGACGGCTTTTGCGCTCAATGTGCGGTGTTGTATGTCTGGCGTTGTTGCCGGGATAAATATCTGTGGTAGTCGAGACACTGCGGGTGAGTGGATAGTCGCGTGTGAAGTCGCCAAATTGGGTGAGCTGCTGCGGCATGCGAGGCAATGTTTGTGAGGTGCCGCCCATTTTAACAGCAGAAGGAGGCGGCGGCGGTAAACCGGAGTCAGAGTCGGTGTAGAGTTCATTAAGCGACTTGGCAAAGTTCTTCGAATGCAAATTGCATTTTGGTTGATGCGACTTTTCGAAATAATACCTGTGTGGAAAGAGAGAGAGAAAACAAATCATATGAATAAAAATGGCGAACTGATTTATTGCCACTTAGTTATTGGGTCAGTCAGTCGGTTAGTCGGTCAGTCGCTCGGTGGTTGGTGGTCGGTCAGTAAACACTGCATAAATGTGCAAATGCTAAGGGATTAGAAAAAGCCAAAATATTTCACCTGCGCTCCGATTCATTGCTAACAAATGCCTCTGCTGCATTCGGATGTTTGCGGCATGGCACAAAGCCCGGCATGTGCTGCAGCAGTTTTTTGCTATCCAATTCCCTTTCGGCTGCGGGTGACGCCAGACACACATTGTGCACTTGATGGAGGTTATTGCTGCTTAGCCGGGGGCCCTGTTGTGGTTTGCGCACAATGGGCGCGACTGTTGCCGACGATGAAGAATGCTTGTAACTTTTGTAGGTGTGACTGTGGGGAAGTTCGCTCTCTTTCAGTTTTTCCTGCAGATTCGTGATATTGAAACAGGGCAGGCGCTGTTAAAAATGAAAATGGATGTTCACCATATATGTATGTATGTAGTACTTACATAGATAAATATGTTGAAATATATATATACATATAGATCTTTCTATGTACGACTATATATGTATGCAATAATGTATATTAGGGCGCGTCACTCTGCATATAAAAAAAACGGTACTGGTTATCCATGAGAATTATAAAACGTATTATATTTTAAGACTTTCATTAAATATTTCAGAAAAATATAAAGACTTACGTGAGCTGGGCCGATGTGAAAACCCTTGCTAAAATCTATTTATTTTGATTCCGTTGATAAAAAGATCAGAAATTGTTTTGCACACCTCTTAAGCTTAAGCCATTCTATCGTGTTATTTGATATTATGGAAAAAATGTTTTTTTAAAACTAGTTTTATAAAAAAATATTTAAATTTTTGGAGATAAGCTCACGTAAATCTTTATATTTTTCGGAAAGTTTTTGGCGAACGCATTTGAATATAATAAATTCTTTAATTCCAGAAATGCCTGTGAAAAACTAAAGTCGGAATTCTATTGCTCTCACCCCCTAGGATTGTTCTATACCGCAAAATTTATACCTCATGTTTTTTTATAATTTCAAAATTTTTTAATACTAGCGATTTTCTACAGGGCGCGCCATTGCAGTTTTTGAGGTTTTCAAGGGTCCAATAATAAATAGTTAGTATTAAAAAATGGTTAATTAAATAATCGGGTATTAGTACTGAAAGTATTCTGAAGAGAAAAAAGTTTACCGATCGAAAAATACAGGGTTTCAAGAATTCTATATCATTTCTACGAAAAATTGTTTTTTCTAAATATTTTTTTTATTTCAATATAAAATTCCGACGTTACTTTTTTGGGGCCATCCTAATGCACATACATATGCATGCATGCATGCAAAGTATGACGATATTAAGCGGAACAGGAAACGGATGTCAGTGTTGACATGAAAGGCAATTCGGATACACCATTGGGAGTTGTTGTGGTTGAAATTTCGATAAGTGAAATCAATTCACATGCTGAATTTTCTGATTGAGTTTTTAACGGATGTGGAGTTTGCAAGGAGAAGGGAATATGTAAAACAAGGTTGAAATGTATGCAGAAAGAATTCGCCTTTAAAAGTTTTTCCTAATGTGTATTCATACAAAAGGGGTAAAAATCTCACTCGGATCTGTTCCCACAACGATTTTTCGCTTGAATCGAAGTTTCAAACAATATATATATTTTTGCAATATAAAACACTTTGAAAAGGTTGATTTTGAGACATACTCACATTGTAGTAACCAATTTCATGCAGACTTATATAGAGGAAAATATTCAAAAGTCCCACAAATTCAGTTGTTATGAATCCGATTACGAACAAAAAGAAACTTTGTCCATAGGTGACCTTGAAAAGTGGCGGCTGCAAAGTAGATCTCGATCTCAATTTCGAACCAATCTCGGCTTTTAAGATGGAAATATATGCAATTAATCCGATAAGCATCAATAAACCTGAAAAGGTAAAAAATAAATATCTTAAAACACAAAAAAAAATATATCCTTTTGTATCAAATAACATTTTAATACTATTTTAAAATTACTATAAAATGTGGCTTATTAAGTGTTAGCACACCAAGTAATACACTGGGTAACCAATTTTACACTTTTTCGCTTACCTCCAATGTGCATGCACAGGTTAAAGTAATGCATTCTGTAAACTTGAAGGTAAGTGGTGAATCTCGATTGGTAAGCACTTTTCGAAATTCACCACTTACCCATTTTTGGTGATTTGAAAACTTGGCATCATTTGTTAGTAATTTAAAAAAGCTGAACGATATTCTTAAACTGCACTGTGCAACAATTTTATGGTCATTGTTTGATGGCTAAATGATTCCAACTAAGGATGAAAGCTCTCTAAATCGTTTGGCATTCTCAGGTTAAATTATTTTTACTATATGAAGTTTGCAAGTTTTTGCCTGAGTGTTTTTAGAACAAGTAACCTTTTACCTCTCTCCCGAAAGGGTCTTCTGGGTCGCTTTTTGGAAAGTCTGAATAAGATGGTATTTGGAAGGTCGCTAACAAATACCTATTTTGGGTTTTTAAGTAAAAATTAAATTTTTAATTAATTAATTTTTGGCGTTTCATGATATTTTCAATTGTGCATGTGATCAATAAAAATAAAGCTCGATGTCCCAGAAAATATCAAGATGTATTGAATTTAACATATGCAGATATTGGGAAAAATAACAAAATTACTGGAAGAGGTGAAAAAGTTAAATTTCGCAGGCCTGTGTAATTCAAAAGAAAAACTGAAACAGCGAAAAAAAAATTCACTAAATCGTGTTTGTTTCAAACAAAAACATATATGATTTGGCCGCAAACGAATCATTTGTTTACTATAAACAGATTTTTTTTTGAGATTTTGTTCTGCACTTCATAGACGCTGTTTCTTATGTAATAATCTAGGATTCTTTTAATTGAACCTCAGATCTAAGATACTTTTTCTATTTAAATAATAAAAAATGTAATCCTCAAAAACTAAAACATATGTACATACTATACAAATGTAGGAGGAGTAATTGCTTTTATTCGTAATTTTTGTTTTGTTTTTCGCATTTTGAAATAAGAATTCTGATTTACCTTCAAGTACTTGCGTTGCACGCTTGCGTATGTGTAAGTATGTTTATAACCATATACATATGTATACCACTATGCATATACATATGCATGTATATATAACTCACCTGATACAATAAACATTATTCCTGCACTGAAGTAATATAAATTATTCTGATGTGAACATGTTGGCACGAGGAAGACGATAAAGCTGATTAGAAGAAAAATACCAGATGCCAGGAAAAGAGGACATGACTTCGTGACGGTGTCTGTAAAATATTTTGCAGTAATAATTTTCGCACATACGTACATATGTATGTATGTATGTATGTAAATTTACTCTATCAATAAATTATTTCATAGCTAGTTATTGGTAGAGTCGGTACTCTATACGCTTCTGCGTAAACATAAACATGCAATAAAGCACATGCATCACAAATACATATAAATGATGTAGAACTAAAGGAATAAACTAAAAATTTAATGGCAACTTTTCTATGCGTATTTGATGTATTTTCCTTTAAATACGCGCATACATACACATGTACATACATACAATCGCACTTATGCATTTGTGTGCATATTTTCTATTTAAATATCGTACAAATATTTTTGAAATTTCGGAGGAAACATTGCATTTATACTCGTAGAGGCCTACAAAAGGAAGGGAGTTTTGGGAATCTCAAGCGGTTTCTATTAGTCAATATATGGGCCGAGGTCAAAATTTTCCAACTTAACAAAATGGGTATTAAAGTAAAGGCTTTTGAAAAATATTAAACCTTGTTTTTTGCTTTTTAGTTGATTTTCATAGTTTCCGGAATATGCATAAAATAGTCTTGGAAAAAAATTTGACCCGTGGCTTATGCTTGTTAGCTGCTGGAATGGACTTGTATGCAATTTGGTTTGTTTTAAATAACTTTTACTATTTTTACTGACATATTCACTTATTGAAAAGCTGTAAAAATATTTTTTTTTGTTATTTAATTTTATTTATTTTATTTTTATAAAAAAGTTTATACTTTATTCTTTAACAAAAAAAGTAAATTCAAGTTTCAATCATTGAGCAATATTTGTATAGAAACAATTTTATAAATTTACGTAAATATTTCAAGATTTTTGATTATGCAGTTTTGTAGTGTCTTCATTTTTTTTTTTTTTTTTTTGTTGAAAGTGTTGCTCATTTCTTCCGTATAAAATAAAAATTGTCGAACATACTTTGTATGGAAGTAAATACACAACACCATTGTTGTCAAAAATTAATGGACTTATTTGAGAAAATATGCAAAACTACTTTATTACGAGTATATACACTGCGCAACTAATAAATTTAGGCGGTTTTTAGTAGAACCTTACATATGTACCACATCAATGGTTTTTTTGGTTTCGAGCCGCACTCAGTCTTCAATTACAAAATACATTGACCAGCTATATGAAATTTCGCTTTCTCATTTATTATTTGTCTAAACGCAAAGCACATCGTTTCAAATATTAACAATGGCATCAACATAAATATGTGATCATGCAAGCACATTCATAGCAAAACATACAAAAAATTAATTCAAAGTCCAATAAACAAACTGGCCTAATTTCTTTTGTCAGTGCAGATTTAACTATAATTGGCATACATTTGTTTTGGTGTGTGTTTTTTTTTTCTAATTTTGCAATCCATTTAGCCGTGCAATCATTTGGAAATTAGCGAATAGCCAAAAACCAAAAATTAATTTTTAAACAGCCTTTTAAATGAGGTTTCCATATAATTGCGAGTTTGGTTACTTGGATTCAGCCAACAGTGACAGTGAACTTTGGAATTCGCATACCTACAAACAAAGGTACGTGCAGTAAAATGTTGCGAAACAATAAGTACTAAATGAAATACATACATACAGATGGAGATAAATAAATTATTTATATATACATACATACAGGTTTGCATGCATACTAGGGTGGTCCATAAAAAAGTACAGTCGGAATTTTAATACTCTCACCTGCTAGGACTTTTCTACATCGAAAAGAGTACCCCTGTTTTTTTTTTTTTTTATTAATAAAAAAGTTTACAGGCCGTTCAGAGCAATGAAAGTTTTGCCTAGTATTTTAAAAAGGAAACTAAATATTACGTAGAAATTGTATAGAATACTAGAAAATCAATACTCAGTTTATTTTTTAAACATTTTTAAATGTTAATTATTTTTATGGGGTATTTTTTCCATTAAAATTAGGCATAATTTGCACCTCCATGCGGTATCCCAAAGTATCTCGAGTCTAATTGAGCCCCGTTAAGAACTGGCGGCTTAGCTATACAAGCCAAAGTTGTACCCGGTAGGTGGCGCAAATGTTGAGATATTTGTAAGATTGGTACTTACGGTCCAAATTAGCTTTTATGCGAAACCTATTTTAGCTACATTAAAATAAAAAGTAAACCCACGGTCGGTACACGGTGTGAAAAAGTGAACTTTTCTTGTGACAAAATTGAATATATCGAGACGAAAACAACTAGCCACGTAATATTGTCGAGTTTAGTCCAGTCACTAAAAAAATCAACTAGACACTGTACATAAATAAATGCAAAAAAAATGTTTTAATTTTTATTTTAAGCCACAATAAAAGGCAACTCGGTATGCTCGATGAGCAGAATTAACCCGTAATTTTTGCTTTTAATTTAAAAATAAATGTTTCGTGATTTTTCGATGCTTTCTCGGGATTTTTTCACGACTCCCCAACGATCTGCTTCCGGGATTCCTCGGGTTTTATTTTCGGAAATTTTTTGCACGAATTTTTTCGGAACGTTTCTAAAATTTGTTTGGAAGTTTTCGGGATACTTAGTGTTTTTTTCGGAAATTTTCGTAAATTTTTCGATACATTGCGGAATTTATTCGGAATGTTCGGGTGCCGTCGAAAGCTTCCGGTATTTATCGAAATTTCTTCGACACCTTTCGAGACTTATAAGGTATTTCATGTTCTAAATAATCGAAGTCAAATGTAAACAAACAGGTTTTTTGTTTTATTAGAAATCTACGACCTTTTTCTTCCAGACTTCCAGAAATTATTGTATTTACGATACTATTTTTTACAGTTTCATGGCAGCCGCTGTGGTGTATAGTGGTATAGTGGTTAGCCGTGCGCGGTAACATTTCGCAGGGCCCGGATTCAAGCCCTGGTTTATTTATTTATTTAGATATTTCACAAAGTCAATGAAACAAAGTTCTTACTGACTAATATCAAAAAAAAAGAATAAATTTTTTCTAATAGCAGTCGCCCGTGGGAAGAAAATGGCAAATCTGCAAGTGTATGTATTTCTGTCATGAAAAAACAGCTTCTCATTCAAATACAATCGCTGTTCGGAGTCGGCGTAAAACTGTAGGCCTAAACTTATTCGATTTCCATTCATCTACAGCGGACAGCCGGGTCACAAAAAATAATTGAAATATAAATGGCAGGTAGCTGTAAAGTAGTGGATTTACAGTGAACTGAACGTTAATTTTGTACTACATACGTCTATAAGTATGCATGCAAGTCTGCTGAGCTCATTCACGTTACTCTTTTTTCAACAGCATCAAACAAATTATTGTATTTCTGTGTCTCGCTAAATTGAATTAAATAAACAAATGGGCAAAGGCATAAAACCGACGTCACACGTGCAGGCAAGTGCCTCTCATACCTGAGCAACATTCAAGCACACTGTTTGTGCACTTATGTATATGAAGGTAAGTATGTATACATATGAGTGTGCTAGTCAAGCGTGCTGGTGTGAATGAACACACACTTCACGTGACACACACAATGACACGACAAGAATTGCAAGTGGGGAAACCACTAATAGCAACACAAATACACCCGTTGCTTAGTTGCTTTGTACATGCTTTGCTTGACTATATATGTAG
Source organism: Rhagoletis pomonella (assembly GCF_013731165.1). Lineage (NCBI taxonomy): Eukaryota > Metazoa > Arthropoda > Insecta > Diptera > Tephritidae > Rhagoletis > Rhagoletis pomonella. The sequence continues at coordinate 8,786,280 of NW_023458556.1, read as the reverse complement.
ATAGATATGAGTGCACACTTAAGTACCTACGTATATATGTATGTTTGCACACTGAAGAGTGTTGACACTTCCGCTCTAATTACGATGATTTTATATATTTTCACATAAAGCTAAAAAAAAATCTATACATACACATACATACATATGTTTGTTATAATGTACCTAGTACTCTATGGATATTGATTGGAAACGACAATCAAGTGTCTGATAGAGCTATGGCCTGCAGCAATGTTACTCATACGCCCGAGTAACCCCAAAATAGAGCGTTGACCAACTAAAAAGCCAACGGGCGCTTCTACTTTTATGCTTATACAAATATGTAGCTTTGTATGCAAAGTAACGCTTGCATGGGTAAATGCACAAACATGCACACATACATATGTAGATATCCTCACGTGCTGTCGATGGTGGCGTATTTTTGGGTAGATGGGTATTAGCGTTTGCCATGCTCAAAGCTGTGAGATTCTGTGCTTCCCTGAATAAAAAAAAATACTTTATTTTTATATATGTACAGTAGAACCCGTTTATAACGACTGCGCATTAACGACCTAACGCCTCTAGCGACGTAAATACAACCTCAAGTTTGGTTTTTATACAAATTACTATGAAAGTTCATCCGTTTAATACGACTCCGCTTTAAGCTTTTATGAATAAATTGAACGGTTGGAACGACGAAATCTTTAACAATTTACAGAAAATGAGATGCTTGGCACAACATGTTGTTACATGTTATGCAGTGACTGAACATCGAAGGCGCATAAAGCGTCTATAACGACGTTTGTCTTTTTCATTCGAATTTTTTTCGACAGACTTTAATTTTGGATTCATTTTAAATAAAATTTTGCATTTTTGCTCTAAAAAAATTCTTAAGTAATATGCTTTCGATAGATGAAATGTTTTGGCAGTTGGTTAGTGCGCAAAAATGTCCTATAGTAGAATAATATAAAAATAAATTAAAAAGAGCAGTTCTCACCGGTCCTTTGGAAATCGTTACAACCGGATTCTACTGTACGTTCATATCGCTAGCTGAGAGTGAAATGTTGCTAAGGGCCGTTAACTTATATACTTTAAAGTAAAGTTAAATCATTAGTTAAACTTTACACAAAATTCCATAGATATTTCTTTGGTTAATTTTAACCAATGATTTAATTACAGGTACCTTACCTTACGGCAAGAAAAACCTAATGGCAATATTTCTGAAATTTTAATTTGAAATTTTGATGCGGAAATTCTCAAAACATCCAGATGCATTACTGCATCATAAAAAATTTTGAAAAATTTTTTTTTTTCACTTACTATTTTTTTTTTTTGGCTGTGTCAACGTACATATACAGCCCGCGACAAAAGATAGCACATCAACATTTTTACAAGTTTTAACTAAATTTATTTTGCTTTTTCTAAAGTTCATTAGTTTTTTATTAAAGTTCAGCTCTTTATCTAAAAAAAAAAACCATATAAGTCCCAAATTGAAACTTTGTACAAAAATTTAAAAAATTCCACAAACTTTACATCCCAATTCCAAGTATTTTAATTAGAATTTCTAATTTCATTTTTGGTATGCAGTTTAATAGCTTATTAAAATCTAGTACAAAGTTTAAGTTGCTAAAAAATCGCATTGATTTTTGATAATTTTTTTTCTGACGGTGTTATGCACTCTTTTCCGTATAAAAAATTAATTTGTATGGAAAAAAATGCATAACACCATCAGTTAAAAAATGATAAAAAATCAACGCGATTTTTTTGCAACTTTAAACTTGCTTTTTATTGCACTAGAATTTAATAAGCTATAAACTGCATAAAAAATAATTTTAAAAATTAAATTTAAAATGCTTGGAATTTGGATGTAAAGTTTTGTGGAATTTTTGTACAAAGTCTGAAATTTGGATTTTTGTGGTATTTGTTAGATAAAGAGCCATACTTTTATATAAAAGTAATGAAAATTAAACAAACAAAGATAAGTAGCCAAAACTGTTCAAAATGTTGAGGTGCTACCTCTACAACACTTATCCAAGTCATGTTCTTTAATATTCCAAAATTTCGTTATGCACACAGTCATCTAGTTTCCGTTAACCGTTAGTTTTTTTCTAGTGCACTGTTATGGTGAAAAGTTCTTTAAAAAAATGGGGTTTTAGCAATTTAAGCTTCAACGCTTTTGAGTTTGATAAGTTTCAGTTTAATTTCGATTTATATATATAATACTCAAAGGTTTAGATAAGTACAATGGGTATTACAGCAAAAACTTAAAGCATTTTTATAATTAACAAAAAACCCTGCCACTTGAGAACACACAGACCATAGCCAAGCTACACAGCAAAAAATTTAACAAATTTGTAATATCTCTAGGACACGAGCAGGTTTCGCACAGACATGCTCCAGTAACAAGGACACGCTACATGCATATAGGACTTGCCATGCAAGGACAATGTGTGTCGAGCAACTAAGGAATAAAAACAAAAAATATGTTACAACAAACACGCATTCCACGACGATACGATGTCACTCCTTTTTCATTTCACTGCCACTCTTACAGGCATACATACATACATACATACATACATACATACAAACACACTCAAGTGCATGCATATAGACTTTTTGTATACGCACTTATATTACTATACAATAACAAGTACTAGTAATAGTGCACATAGACCACAAACTATATACATACATATGTACACACATACATATCAAAAAGAATCGGAGCATAAACTGAAATCCACTTACATGGTATTGCAGGAGTTGAATCGTGCGGATCTGGCTGGTAGCCTTCCTTGGGGAAGTAGTCAATTTTTATGCAATTGTATGTCTCGACTCCTAATTTATGTTGTGCGATTTTTATTTATTTATTTATTTATTTTTGTGGTTATTTTGCACATTTTCATTTCATCGCGGGGGGGTTGTTTGTGCAGTGCAGTGGCAATGTATTGCAAGTTGTTAACATTGTCGTCCATGTTGTTCATTGTCATTATTTTATTATTATTGCATTGTTAGTCGAATGCCACAAGTACAGTTAAATGGTTTGTATTTTTTAGACGTGCAAATGTTGGTGTTGGTTTTTTTTTGTATGTTTCCATTAAGTGAAAGTGAAGAATTGCATTGAAATGGAAAAAAGCGGAAATGTATGTAGATAAAAAGTTGAATGATTTTGTTTAGTTGCGTTTTTGAATAAATTGTAGCATAAGCAAATTTATTTTAACATATAAATATATCCGGAGCTTTCAATATAGTCCTAATCTGGGAATAATTGGAAGGCCTGGTTTCAGTCGCAGTTAGTTCTACTATATTTCACTGAATTACCAATTTTTAAATTACCAAAAAGTGAAGGTTGAAATGGGTTTGACGAAGACATCGAGCAAGGTAAGCAGAGGCACTTTTCTGGGAGTTGTTCTATCCCCGTTAATGTGGGCGCCTGTAATCAACAAGATCTTACTCAAGTTGAGAATTAAGGCTATTAGATCTTTCACTGCCATCTCGGGTGGGTGAAATTTTCGATTGAAAGAAATTCACAACTAGCTTAGGGACTCCCTATTAGGGAGGGAAAGCTTAAAGTAAATCCAGAGAACACAGGTTTGCTACATTTCATAAAAAAAGTATAAAATGTTAACCTGGTCTCCATGCAAGTTGGGAAAAGTATTCTAACTCTTTAACCCTTTAACCAAATATTTGGAGTTTTTATGTACAGACGACAATCAATCAAAACAAACACAATCTGTACGACGGCTTATCCCCTCTCCTTCGATTCACGCATTTGATCTACACAGCAGTCATTAGACCAATAATGATCTATGGCTTCTTGTTATGGCGGTACATAAAACAAAGGATCCACGACTGTACTAGATAAATTTCTAAACTTATATAATATCGAATAATTCGGGGTAGAAATCTCATTTGTACACAGGAATTTACCTGCTATAATCGGTAGATCAGTTTATGTAGCTCCTCGGGTCAAAAAGAGCACACATCATAATAGAGTAAGACAGGTGGAAGAAAGGACCCTGATCCAAACACGAAACCTATAATTTCTCTACGGATGGAGTTTGAAATAAGCAGAGGAGTTGTTGTATTTTGTCCCGAACATGGGTTTGAATAGCCAAGTAAGCTTCCGTAATACTGAATCAGCCATATCTATGCTGCAACCAAAGCAGTCGAAATGGCAGCGTCTCTAAAATGTTATAAATAACTTGTGAATATTGTCATCAACGCCAACTATATTCCAGCACTTCCAAGGCTGGATGTGAGTTATTTAGCGGACAATGTTTCGCGCTATCTCGCGCGTTAAAGTTACGACTGACACATAGTGAATAATAGATACTCGGTATGTGACGAAGGTAACTCCAAAGTCACACTATAACAACTCAGGTGCCACTGTCCAGCTTTAGGAATATCGCGACTCGGAAAGCTTGGCTCTACTTTCTTCTTTTCACTGAAGGAAATAGTAGACAAAAGGACCGGGAAATTGCCAATACTCACTAAAAAGAGCATTTGGAACGTAGTCATAAAACCTAGGCTTCCACTTTCTTGGTAACACAAACAAATCAAAAGGCAATTATAAGTCATATGACTCAGTTAAGCAGTCTGCTTAAATCAACCAAAATAGTTTTTCACGAAAAAGAACAAACACAAGTAAAACGCAAAGCGTCATAGCATCCTTTTAAATGGCATATCGACTTCAAGCTACCTGAAATGCGTCAAGTGTCCTTGACAGCGGTTTGCAACAAAAGAAATTAATCAGATATTATACGAAAACAAACCACGAGAAAACCGAGACAGCTTATCAAAAATGCAATTAAGTGAGTTGTTATTAAAAGAGCAACCGCGGAAGCGATAATTTTCAACAAAGAAAAAAAAAATGATAATTAACTTGAAATGAATGAAAGCTATTTAAGCGGTTATGCACGCATATATATGTACATTAGGGTGGTCCAAAAATGCATGTGAAAAAGTAAAGTCGTAAAGTTTTTATGCTCTCACGCCCTAGGATTGTTCTATACCGCTCAATGCGCCCAAAGTTTTCCTTGTATTTTATATGGGGAAAAAACAAATTTCGTGAATTCTTAAAAATCAATATTTTTCTATCGGAGACTGTTTATCTGCAAGAGGTTCCCAGTAGTAATACCCAGTTGTTTATTTAATCATTTTTAACCCACAAAAACCCCGAAAAGTTCTATGGAGGGACCAATAAAAAATCGTTTGTATTAAAATATTGTTAAATAAACAATTTGGTATTATTACTGAAAGTCTACTGAAGAGAACCAGAGTTTTCCGATCGAAAAATATTGATTTTCAAGAATTCTATACCATTACTACAAAAATTTTCTTCCCCCATATAAAAGTACAAGGAAAACTTTGAGCGCTTTGAGCGTCCTCCATTTTTTTTTTTGATTTCAAAATAATAAATATGGGCATACTTTTTCCATATAAAACAATCCTAGGGGGTGAGCGCACTACAATTCTGACTTTACTGTTTTTGGACCACCCTAATGTACATACCCATGTACGAGTACTTTATATGAGAACGTATGCACACGAGCACAATCGCAAGATATGCCAATCTGAAGCTTGCGGCTGTGCGCATTTAATATTTTAAAGGTGCACGTGTCACTTATTTTGAAGTTGACTGCTGCCGCTGGAATTGCTTTCGAGGTATCACCTGGCATAAATAACGACGATTGCACATATAAGACTTTTTTTAAGTTGCTGGAAGAGAGAACAGCTAGATATTTCATGACGTGTCGGTGAGGGATGCTATCAGAAAAATTCTGCTATCACTGGCCTCCTAATGAGTGGCAGTAGGCCATTTATTTATTAACGGCAAAGCCGAAATCGCGGTTGCTCAGCTTATCGAAATCGAGTTTATTATCAATTATTGTTATTTATATTGACAAAGTCGTGGTTACTGTGTCTTCTCCACTAATTTGTGTTTGCATTCATATTCGTACTTTTACTTTGCTCAATATTTTTATAATAACAAATTTTCTATGACTCTATGTATTGTGGCACTACGCGGAGGGAAGCGTAAAAATTTTAAATTTCTTAAATATTTAAAAGGTGTTTGTGAATTACATTAGAAGCAAAGCGGAAACGGAAATAATTTTCTGTCGATTAGTACCTACATACATATAATTCTATATTGGTGCAACATCGCACTTCCGCACAGCAGCAAAGCGCAAAGCAGTGCGGAAGAGGAGTGACAAAAATTATGTCACTGCGGTTGATTTTATTGCCGCGGCAATCGTCAGTAATTGTCGATGTCTTTCAGTCAGTTGTCAAGTGAGCGAGCGAACGCCTCGGGGTAGTGGTAGACAAGTGCTTCACTTGCGAAGACGAACAGAATGGTGGCATTCGTCTAGCAGCGTCAGTCACTACCCCCCCACCAGTAGTTTTACAACTTTGTAAGTTGGTATTTATTCTTATTCCATTTCTCATTGCTGTTTGCTGTGTGTGTGTGTGTGTTTGTTGGTTGTCGATTTTGACGGATGTGAAAATTATTACCGGGGATGAAATCAGATTTCAACAACTTTCTGATGCTTTATTTCTCTATTTCTTGTTGCTTATTTAGTTGTGTGTTTTGCTGGAGCCACACCAAAAAGTTGCCACCACAAAGTTTTAAGACCATCTCATTCATTTATCTAGTTTCAGTGCAAATTCTTTATTAGATAGCGAAACAGTTGATTTTTCATTCATACAGTCGTAAGCAGTGGCAGCAGTATGCTTTCATTTCTATTTTATACGCACGTACTATGAAAATCCTTTTTTTTTTTCTAGGAAGGCAGTTTCGCATCGCGTTGAGACATCGAATACTACCATAAATACAGGCATCAATGTAATATTTTCTTTGAATTTCATCTCGAAAACGGGACTGACCTCATGTTATATATTTTTTTATGCTCCATCAAGTCCATTCACAAAATTTTTCTGGCATGTCTAGGTTTTAAGAAACTAAAAACCAAAAAAAAGTGAATTTGGACTTCATTTTTTCCCAAGAAAAAAACACCTGTTTGAAAATGTAATTTGATTTAATTGATAAATTAAATATTGCAATATGAGTGTCAAACTAAAAACTATGTTTCAGAAAGTTTTTTGTAGCGGGTTGCCACCTATTTGAAAAATTTTATCCGTTAAACTGATAAAGTAAATACTAAATTAATATACCTTTAAAGAAAGTGGACAATATTTACATAGAATCGAGTTATAGGTATATAAATAAGATTTCAAAGATTAAATACCTTCGAAAAGATATTAACTAACACCCTTATTCATAAAAAATAATGTATGTTTCATAAATCGAAAATTTGTTTGAAAATTTCAGCTCATAAAGCTCCTCAAATCTATTTTATAATTTATAAATGAAGCCATAAAGGCAGTGCCACACGATTAGGCATTTGCCCAAAATTGAGTGCTAATTGTATCTCAATCGTGTGAATGCACAAGTGTTTTTCTTTATCCCAATCACAAAAAAAAAAAAAAATTGTTAAAATTTTTCAATAGAAGTTCGCTGTATTGTACCAATCGTGTGACACTGGCTTAAGAGTTTTTGGAGGGAGTAGCAACAGAAAAATACTTTAAAGTACTCTTAGAGAAAGGAACTGCAGAAAATTTAACAAATATTTTATCCGCTTTTCACTGAAGGCAACTTTTGTGATATATTTATTTAATAATTTTTTTTTTCTTTTTCTACTCAACTCAGCGACATGAATTACACGAATTGGATTTTTTCTTCGGAAAAGCTACGTTGAAACTATTTTTTTTGAATTCGACATTAATTTTTTTTTCGCCAAAAACTGCTAGAAATTTTACTTGAAATCAGTATCAACAAATCTATAAGATGAAATTTTTTTGAACCGTGTAATTGAAAGCTAGCAAATATTTAAGCGTTCCACTGCAATGTTTTTACAAGTATTTTTTGCTAAAATTTGATACTCGCACAAAATTAATATTATCTTGCAGAATAAGAAACATCAATCTTCATTTTGGAGAGAATATTTTTTTGTATTTTTTTTTAAGTAAGTATGTACCTTGTAAAGCGGTGCATAATATCCACAGACTAGATTTCGTGTATTTTGTAATGTAAGCGCCATCGTCCATCATATTGAAATTAGCTGTGCCATTGTAATTGGCATTTGGCAGTTTTTCCTCGGTGAAAAGCCACTGCGGACCAGCAATTGCAGCCATAACGATGGCAACGGAAATGCTTAAAAAGAAAATAGTGAAAATACTAATTAGATATTTAATGCTAATCGTTTGGGTAGGGTTGTTTGAATTAATATTATTTGCAATTTTTAATAAAGTCGATTTATAATGGACTACTTGTATGTGCATACAATCATCGTTCGTGCAATTTAACCCCTTTAGGGCCGGTAAATAAATGTCTGGGTATCCCTAACTACAGGTTAAACATTGTTATCGACTTCCTGGTATACATTTGTTAAGAACATGCAGTTAATGTTAACCAGACATTGAGTAACCGACTCTTAGACTTTTTTCTTAAATCGCCGATTTATGCCACATCACGCACCTTAATACAAAATAGATAGAAAATTTTAAAATTAAATACGCATCGTAATCTTACGTTTTGAAGATTTTTGAAGGAAAATATTTTTATTAGATCAAAAAATATATACAGGAAAAGGCTAAGGCTCACTTCCAAAAGCGGAAGCGCTCAGAGAAGGAAACAACGTTCTAAGGGAAGAGAAAAAGGCCTACGCTATGAGCGGTTTAACGCAAGGTTTTCCAGCAAAACGTGGGACCTCCACACTGCTGCTCTGACGCCAGCTGTTTACGAAGTTAGTCGAATTAACAAAGTGCGCTCTACTGTACACCTGTACAAGGCCGCAATAAGCAGGATAAGCGAGCGCCACTGGATTTCGTAAAAAGGGGAGAAATTCCTAATCGCCCAAGACTCGGGGGCGCAATACATGTTTACACGGATGGAAGAAAACTTGTCAAAAGAGTTGATGGTAGGGTTTATTCGTAACAATAAGGTATACCATTCAGCTTCCGCCTTCCTAACCACTGCGGGTTTTCAGGCGGAACTGATGGCTATCTCAAAGGCCGCATCACTCGTATAGTGTGATACGATTCCTGGCATCATTGCGACATTCAGGAAATTTGCAAATATACACATCGTCGCTTAAAATATAAAACCGCGTATCAAGATAATCCAAAACCGCATATGTGAGGTTGTCCAAATTTTAGAGTATATAGTAAAAACTGCCTTAATGCAAAACGGTTCTCTCTTTTATAAAGTAGTCCCATTTTAGGCTAGTATTATAAAAGGATAGCTTGGTACGAGTGGATAAGGCTTGATATGTGGTGCTTTCTTAGGAACAAATGTCAGTGACACGGTTTTTTGCAGAACGACGATACGCGGTTTTGTACCTTAAACGGCGATAGTAGTACATATATTGACAGTCAGTGCCCTAGAGCATACCGATGTATACACATTCATACATATGCTCTTTTTAACAAACTTCAAAAATAGGAGAAGGTTTTAATTTCGTAGGATTTTTTTTTGTATATGTATGCTACCGCATAACTTTGGACCACGCTAACCGATTTCTATAAATATCTTTTTAAAGGAAAGTTGATACCTCACAACCGGTACCACAATAACTTCGTTTAGATCCGATCATTGAATTACGAAGAGGTTAACGGTACTCTTAAATTTGTATGTAAGAATTGAAGTCGGTTTTGTTTTTTGCTTAAAAATTGCTTGTTTAATCCTCCTTGTCTGGCAGTGAATGCAAGCATCGTTTTTTTTTGCTGCTTTACCCTTTAGAAATGTGAGTATTAACTCCTGTAACTGGGACAAAGTTGATAGTAGTAACTGACGTCGGAATTGTTTGTGAGCGTAACTAACTGCCTATTTTTGAATTTTGTGGAATTTAATTAACACATTTTTTATGTTGAATGAAATGCATTTCCCACCACTTTAATTAAAATTTTCTCCCAGAGGAATCAATTGAGACTTGACGTAGTTGTGTATGTATGTGCACATATGTAGATATGTATGTATAGCGGAAAACACTTTGACCATACAAACGAGAATGCGATAATTGATTAGCATAATTTTTATGAGTAACAAGCGAAAAGCGAAAAAGTAGACTTCAATTACATACCTATGTGCGTACCTACTTTTATGTATAAATTTATCAGTTAATAAATGCAAAGCCAACATAACATCAAATTAAGTACATATATGTCGTAAAATCAATGTGGCTACTCACCTTGCAGCAACAGGTGTCAATATCCACAAATAGCCACCGTTGCCGTAACGTTGCAAGCTGTTTCCATTTCCATACTGGCGCATACGCTGCTGCTGATATTGACTCATGCGGCCGCTTGGCCTCGTTACGATGAATTCTCGAGATCGATTCATCGCCTGCGGTTGAATGCCATTTAATTTATGCGAATTCGAATGCGCACTAGTGTAGCCGCCATTCAAATCACTTGTTATCGATGAGTTGCTCTGGTTGGCATTGCGGTCGGCCCGAGCCGCCACCGCCGCCGCCGCCGCCGCCGACGCTGCCGAAGTGAGACTGCCCGAAATTGTGTTAATGACGCCGGATGTGGCAATACCGTTTACATTCATTCGACTTGTGTTGCCGTTGTGTTGTTGCACGCTGGCTGCCACTGGCATTGAGCGCGGCAGTGTGCCATAAACCGATTGCTGTGCTTTTTGTTGTTGCAGTTGTTGTTGTTGTTGTTGAAATTGTTCTCTACGTCCAGTCTGCGTGACGCTGCCACCGAAATTTGCTCGTTCGATTGACGCCGTTGCGGTGAGTTTGTGCAGCTGCGGCGTGTGATTGTGCAACAAGGAGGATCGCGCAATGTTGCAAGCTTGCATTGTGTGATTTGTTGTGGTGTTTTGTGTAGTGCTTATGTTATTACCGTTGTTGTCTTTTGGAAAAGTTGGCTGCGGCTGATCCTTTAAATCGCCAATGGCGCTGTTCGCATTTGTGTTTTTTGGCGAAGTTAAGGAATTAATTAATAACTGTTCTTGCTTTTGCTCATCGCCGCTCACATTTTGGGTGGATGCAACACGAAAAACATTCGGAACCGTGCAATTCTCGCGCATAATATGTACTTCAACAAGCTCGAGTTAACGCTGCCAAATATGTTTGTATATTTTTATAAGTGTGTGTTTTTTGCTATTAAACCGATTTTTGGTCGTTTTACAATCACAGATGATTTATTTATTCGCACTCAAATTACCAATATTCAAATGCACGCGATATTGCTATTCGACATTTATTTATGAAACGCCGTAATATACATACTTACATATGTAGGTACTGATTTGTGAAATTAGTAATAACCTAAAAAAAAAAACTAACAACATAAAAAATAAATCTCAACAGCAGATATTTCATGTAATAAAAAGTTTCGTGTTTCTAAGTGGCATTCATTGACAAATGAAAATAACGATAGTTTCTGCTTATCCCGGTTATTTGAAACTTACGATGCGATAGCTCAGTTATATACTTACAGTAACAAAAATAGTTATACGGAAATTATAGCCTCGATTTGTGGGACTTAATTTACTAAAAAAAGTTTAAAATCAGGGTAGAATATTTTCCGAAATATTTTCGCTGCCTTTAAAATTTAATTACAATTAAAGCCCTCAAGAAAAGGTAAAGTTAAGAGCATTAGTTAGCTTGGCTGGGTTCCTTTTGGCCCCTCGCATATCGCGCAACTGGTCTAGGGTTTCGTGAAAAGTTTATTTTGATATATAAATTTTAAATCCTACTCGTAAGGTATGACCGTTTGATCCGGGATATAGAATTTTGTTTACCAAAGTATACTGCAGGGACGTTTAAATGCCGGTGGAGTGCAATAAGGCCCACAGAAATAACGCCTATGGGCTTTATTTCCCAAAAAAAAGAGAAATAAAGCCCATTGGCGAAATAGCGCCCACCAATAAAAGGCAATAAAGCCCGCGTTTAATTTATTTTTCGAAAAGGCAATAATGCCCGCTGGCTTTCATTCTTTTTTTCTAGTAAATAAAGCCCATGGGCGTTATATCCGCGGGCCTTATTGCACTCCACCTATAATGCCACCTAAACGCGTTAATTTTGGTTCCTAGATTGCGGATCTGTAAACCAGTTTTCTACACCATAAATCTGGTAATTTTCCCAAAAAATTTTCGTTTTAAGTTTGCCTAGCGCAGGTAAAAAATATTCAAATTTTAGCATGGAAAATGTTACTCATACGCCATGTACGAGTATGTGACGAGTACGGCCATGTACGATATGGCGTATGAGTAACATTACTTCCTGCTCCTATTTTATACAAAAAATTATTGCAATTTTTTCAATAGGCTTTAATACAAAAAAAAAATACAAAAGATTAATTATTTTCTTTCTTGTTAAAAATTTAAATTTTTCGACACTTCCATTGCCGAAATAAATTTGAAATAAAGTCCTACTCCTCCACTCATTCTCCAGGACGTAGTCCACGGTCTAGAATAGCAGGCATCTTAAACAGTTGGCACAAATTCAAATTTACTTTTTAATAACACCTCCTTCTAAGTGCATTTAAGACTTCCGGAAATTAGAGAATTAGAGTTATCTTCGATTCTTTAGTTACATATATGTATTAAGCTTTCATTAGACTGAAGTTACAGTGCTTGTTTCTTAAATAACTTCAATTAATTTATTTTATATCTCTATCGCAAAAAAACACCCTCAATTAATTTTTATGATTAGTTAATTACTGCACATCTGCAAGTGTATCTCTAAACGACGTGTCGACATTAGTACATATGCATATACAGTGACGAAAACATAAATAAGGACGCGACATTTTAACAAGTTTTTTTTTTTTTGTTTATCTAATATTTATTATTCTTTTACCTAACAAAAATCAGGTAAGTCCTAACTCCAAACTTTGTGCATACATAAGGAGAATCCAATCAAAATTTTGGCTTTTCAATTCTTAGAACAAAAATCCAATTTTGTAGCCCGTTAAATTTAAGGAGAATAATGTGCAAGTTTGAAGAAGCTAGGACTTACTGTAGATGATACAAAAAATTCCGGAAACACGTAAACTTATTATTGGGTCGTTGAGTACGATTCGGTATTCTGTTTTTCCAGATCATGTAATTTCCCTAAGATATTTTCATTTTCATGAAAAAATAATTAAAAATTTAACAAAGAATTTTTTTTTCAATATCAAACCTATTCTTTTTCAAAAAATCAAGCTTCTAACGATGAAAAAATATATGTAAATAAACAAGTTGTGAAATTAAGTTACGTGTTTTTTTGAAGGTCTTGTAGATTTTCTTCACAGAAAAAATTGTCGAAAATACTTTGTATAAAAAAAACTTTTATTTAAAAGGCTATAAAACTGAAAAAAACTGAATTTTTGATGCCATTTTGTTGAGATTTAATGAAGTTTCCTAATTTTTGTACAACGCTTGAAATAGTTTTAATTAGATATGGAGCTATACTTTCATAAAAAACAATAAACGTCAAATAAAAAGGAAAATGTCGCGTCGCTATTTATATTTTCCCCACCGTATGTAAGTACATATATACATATATAGCTACATTAGTCCTTCCATCTGCCTGCATGTATGCACTTCCACAAGTGCATACATACAATTTCCACTTTCGTATTCCCATACATTAGACTGCATTAGCAATCAAGAATGCAATCAAACACGTGTGCTGAATCCTTAACTGTAATTAGATTGAACTAAATGTGGAGCAAATAATTTATGTGAACGATCCTCTGTGTGTGGGTGCTCTTTGATGTATGAAAGTGAAGAGAAGAAGTGGTGCCGCATTGAAGTGCCACGCTAAATAACTCATTAGGTAGACGTTGCTCTACACTTTCACATCTAAGTAGAAAAGATGCAGGATGTACGCACGTACATAGTCGAATAAGTTGGCGGCGGAAATGAAAGCATTCGCACTTAATGTGCCACATTTAGCATTGATATGTATGTATGTATGTATATGTGCAAGGGAAAGGGCTAACAACAATCTCTGGCAAAATTAGAGTTTAAAAACAAAACCAGAGATTTGGGGTAAGTGGCTTCACTCGCTCATGAAAAGCATACGTTTCAAAGCGATAATTTCCTTGAGCTTTGCAAGTCGTCACACAAACAAATAACTTACAACTGAAACCAAAAAAAAAGTGGCTTACTAACGAGTTAACGGAAATTAAATTTACATCTTTGCAACATTTTCCCGCCTTTTGTTTTAAAAAAATACGATTTCGTACAAAATGCGTCAAGTGTGCCGCGACGCGTACTGCTTAGCACACAGCTGTTTTCCGCTTTCCGTTACCGGTTTCCGCCACGCGCTCATTATTCAACATGCTCACATCTCAACATACACTTTTTTACTTTTGCTTGGCTGTTCGCTTCAATGCGATTTACGCACAGCCCGCTCGTGTAGGTGTCAGCTGTTGTTACAAATACTCCTCAATAATCACATACCAACAAAGAGGATTCGCCGCACTAACAGGTTGCACCAAAATTTCCGAGATAAGGACCGTTGTGCGCAAATAACGTCGACTGACTGTTTGAAAACTTTTGATAAACGTTGATTATAGGTGAGTTAGTGTGAAAAGGATTGACCAACATGCAACATGCTCGATGTTGCATATGAAGCTAAAAAAGAAGCGCTCACTTTTGAATAGCATTTTGCATGCAACGCATTTGCTAAAGGATTAAAATTCGTTATTATAGCGCCTTTCAGCGCTATGCTTATATATATATGTATGTATATTAGGGTGCTCCAAAATAAGTAAAGTCGGAATTTTAATGCTCTCACACACTAGGATTGCTCTATATCGAAAAAATATATCCCTATTTTTTTATTTTGAAATCAAAAAAAATATTTAGAGGTCGCTCAAAGCGCTCAAAGTTTTTCATGTATCTGACATGGAAAAAAACTTTTCGTCGAAATGTTATGGAATTCTTGGAAATCAATTTTTTTCGATGGGAAAACTCTGGTTCTCTTCAGGAGACTTCCAATAACAATATCCAATTGTTTATTTAACAATTTTTTTAATGCTGAATATTTTTGTTTATCCCCCATACTTTGAGCGCTTTGACCGACCTCTAAATATTTTTTGATTTCAAATAAAAAAAATAGTGGCATATTTTCTTCGGCAAAGAACAATCCTTGGGGATGAGAGCACAAAAATGCCGACTTTACTTTTTCACATGCATTTTTGGACCACCCTAATTTATATGCATACATATATTTTCAAATCCGCTTTGCTTCTGCATACACACATACATACTACATGTGTATATGCATGTGTTCGCTTTGTCTAATACTTCCGTTAAACAGATGTATATATGTATGTAGTACTTATATATAGTTTCCCTGCAAACCATTTTTTCAGAGTATTCTGAATTATAGAAATTTTAAGGAATTCGCAAAGATCTCATCCGATTTTTTTGCCGAATTTTCTAAAACTAAAAAAAAAACTGTGCACACTTCAATTCATTTACGAAATTTCGGAAGAAAATCGGCAAAGAAATGAAAATAATGCTGCTATGTGAAAAATTTCTTGCAGAACTTTTTCAGAATTTTCTTTATTTTTCGTGCAGAAATTTCTTTAAGAGTTCGTGTCAACCACTTCATATTAGTAATTGAAGAATCGTAAAAAAATCGTTACAGTAATGAAATACTCCTAAAGATTTCGTTAAAATTTCGGGAATTTTGGTTTGCAGGGTTGTTTGTCTCTTGGTTTCGGTGAGTGTCAGCAACTTAAGTGAAGACTCATTGAGCTAAGGAGAGAAGTAATTGTTAATACAGGAAGTGCTAAGCTTTCTTGCTTGTGTGTGTGTGTGTGCAAATCCTAAGTAACTCTTTTGACAATACAACGGTAGCTTCGAATAGCCACGAAAATGAAAGATCGAAATGTCTTTGTTCCCTAAGTGCAAGTACTACAGCTGCAATTAGCTTATGCGTGCAAATTGTGTTTTAATTATTTATGAATTTTATGAAACGATTATGTAGAACTTTTAATTTATTCACTATGGCATGCGGGCCTGCGTATTTATGGGGGTGAGATCACATAATAATACCAAGCTAGACAATTAAGCTATGTTTTGATATTAATTTTGCAGACATAAACGTTAAATTTGTCTTAGCTTGTAGCGTTTTGCAAATGCCTATCTAGAGGCTCACTAGCGCCCTACGAGACTTTGTTGTATTAATAGGCGACAGCGTACTTAGTAGAGATGCCAGATCGAAAAAAATCGATTTTTGAATCGAAATAAAAATAATCGATGCAGGAAGGAATCGTCAAAAAATAAATCGATCTTCCAAGATCGATTCATATATTTTGTCAAATAACGTATTTTACTTAATTTTTATAAAAAAATAAAAACACAGCTATCTGACCAAACTTTTATTGTAGGTAATTTTTAAAACATACATACATACAACATTCATAACGGTTTCAATATCTAGATTTAATTGAAAAAAAAGTGTGAGACTAGTTTTTTCTATATTAAGGCAACGACATGTTTAATGCCGAACACAGTCAGTAATTTTTTTTATTTAATGCCTTGTGAAAACTCAACGTTACCCCTATTTCAGAAAAGTGTTAAGTTTTTTCGAAATTTTGTTTATTTTATGTTTTTTTTTATCACAAATATTTTCGCTGACTCTATATTTCATATCTTAATTACCATTTTTAGAAAATATTTTCTACAAAATTGTATATCTACATACTAGAATTTTTTCTAAAATTAGTAATTAAGGAGCGAACATTTTTTATAAAAATTTACACAAAGTTTGGAATTCCAATTTTCGGACTTTTTGTTATAGTATTCGCCATTATTTTATATAGAGTTATTTTTAAGAGGCTTCCCTGAGGAGAAGTAGAGAAAGATATTGAGCGTTTAATAATATTGAGATGTAACTAAAAATTTACTTTTTTTGGAGATTTCATTATGCAATTAATAAGCTTTATAAGTAGAATAAATGGAATCTAATAAATAAACCAACTTCCAAATGTGGCGAAGATATGTGACAAAACTTTGATTGCGTTTTCCCACAAAATTGAAATTTTGAAATATTTGTTTGTATATTATTAAACGTGCGTATGTAGGCAATTGAATTATTTGGTCTTTTCTCTCTCAAGTTATTTTTTTTTGTACCAGCCTCAAATTAAAATTTCTTTAAAATTTTATAGATTTTCTGGGGCAAACCATAGTTTAATACGCATCAATAGAGGAAAAATCGAATGTCGATTCTCGAATTTTTAAATCAATTCACGGATCGACTCGGAACTAAAAATCGAATCAGAAAGTCTCGATTAATCGATGTTCGATTTAATCCATTTAAAAACGGCATCTCTAGTACTTAGTTAAACTGAGGAAGGGTCTCAATTGAAACAGCTCGATGTTGACCATATCGTTTAAGTTATTGTTTATGATTCTATCGCGTATACCAAACCACTATGACCGGTTAAACAATTGAGCAGTAGGTACAAATGATGAAATTGTATCATCAAAATCAGTTCCCGTTAGTGGTAAAGTTGCATCAGTTATTCTCATTTGAAGCTAGATACATTGAGTGCCACGGGCTCTCTTGAAACTTTTACGGAAACCAACGATGTTTTCGGCTGATCTGACAATAGCTTGATTTAGGAATTTACCTTTACATTCCCGGGGTTTTATGATCTTTCGTGGTTAAATCTTAATTTTGTGGATATCATTAGTCTCAAAGGCAGCTTTAAATATAAACTTTGCTTTTTATAAGCGCCTTAAAAAGTAAAAGCAAAGACTGCCAATTGTTTTCTGGACAAAAAATGGGTTGAAATATTGAAATGTCTAATAAAATGGATACTCAGTACGGTTTCTAGATTCTAGTGTAAGAAGAGATGATTTCCCCTATGATAAGCTTTTAATTGGTTTCATTCATTCCTGGAGGCAGTGGTTTTCACAAGCCTCTTCTGAAGCCAGCTTTAGAGCAATAATACATTTTTGAGGAACAGACAATAGAAGTTCAAATCCATATAAACTTTTCAGCATTCTTGTGAATAATTTTAATTAATTAATGTAAAATAATGTACTAATTATACTTTATCATTTAAAAAGCCTCAGTGAAGTTTTTTTAATGTGGTTAGCCATTTATTTCCCTCTTTGAGATAAATACATATTTTTAAACACTTAACATTGTAAGTATGTATTTCAGAACACTTAAGTTCACTTCTATTTGCATGTCCCCCCCTGAGTGGGAACGCGGTGTCCTGCTAGTTAAACAATGAACTGCTTATTGAAGTGATTTAACTAAAATCTCGAACAATGTATGGGGATGTTCATCTCGAACCAATTCGATTTGACGCTGTCTATTCAAAGTTATTCGCTTTGCTCACCTTTCATCTTCAAAATGCTGATTGTCACTTACACACATATGTACATACATATACATATTTTCAAATGAAGGGTAGTATCTCGATATATGTATGTATGTTGAATGTTAATCGGGTCGTAATTTCCAATCGACTACATTTCTGACGCATTGTCATGTGTGAAGTTACTCGCCATTCAAAGTGTTTGTCGTGCGTTTTAGGTCATACGGCAACGAATGATGTGTGGCGATGCAGATGATATGTATGCGCCGACACATGTACATACGTATGCCTTTAGTATTACGATTCGAAAGGCTTCTTGTTAAAATAGACAGTTATGCTGCAGTTGTTTATACACTCTAAAAAAAAATTTTGTAGATTTCCTAGCTAAAAGGTAGGTTACTGATTTCCTACCTTATTATTCGCAAAATTACATACTCGATTATTCAACGAATAGTTTGTTTAAATTTCGGACTTTTTAGAGTGTAATATAGCTGCTGTGGTGTGCGTAAATTCATTACGAAAGTGTGTACAAGCTACAAAATATACATCTGCTGTTTTATTTCACCCGTAGAATTGCGTAAAGCCGCTAACAAAAAGGATTTTTACACACGAAAATGTGTAAACGAGAAAAATACATATTCGTCTTGTAAATTTACCAAAGAATTTTAAAAATAAACAAAAATATACTCGACTTATAGTCGCAATTTTAAACAGATTTTTTAGAGTGTAATGTAGCCATATCAGCGTGTTTAGGTAAGTAAATACCGAGTTACATATGTACAGATGTGTGTAAGGGAGTGCATAAATAGGTCAGCGAATGCTGGATGGAGTTTCATTGTGTAAAATTGAAAGTCGATCTAATATTGATTTAAAAAGTTTTGAGTAATAGGGATTTATTTCAAATATTTTTTTAACCATTTTAGCTAAAAGCGTTGCTTATCGCTTCATTTGGAATTTATTCTATTTTCCCTGAAGCCAGAAATATATCCCAAATTGTAGCCGTCATCGATTCGCCACTTCACTGCTTGCTATGTTTGAGTTCCGGTAGCTTAACGAAAAATTTTGCATGTGAAAGCAACAACAAAGTTAGCTAGCATGGATAGACGATAGCGAGTTTGATTGTGCCTCATCGAGTTCGTTCGTTTCGCCACTCGGTAACTGTTGGTGAATCGATGACGGGTTCCAAATTAAAGTTAGTTCTAGATGTGGACATCAAAAAGTCATACGGTACTCCGTCGGTAATCGGCACATCTGCCAGGAGGCCTGCCACTGCCGATTAGGGGATGCCATTCCAAGGCCTTCTTTGGAATCCTCTGTCGTCGTCTTTGCGCAAAGGGGAAGTTCGCTGCCAAGGCAGTGTAGCGAACATATAAATAAGGGAGATTTTTTTTTAGGAATTTTGGGCTATTTCCCTCTCCTTTATTTAATGTTTATGATTTTTTTTTTTGAAGTGTAGCTTGTTATCTAACAAAAATCTTATAAGTTAATGAATTAAGTAAGATTTTGAAGATTTTCGCATATGTACGGTGGCGAAACTGTAAATAGGGAAGAGACAAGTTTTGGCTATTTTTCTTTGTTTAAAAAATGCTTATTATTTGTTTTTATGAGAATATGGCTTTGTACAACAACAAAAAAAAATCCACAATTTTTAGCAAATGTTTTTCAAAATTCCGTTCAGTTCGTAGTTCATTCAATTTTAGTATGATAAAGTGCAAGTACGAAGTAGCTAGGACTTACCGTTGATTTTTGGCATTTTGTTTGTGAATGGTGTTGCTTATTTTCTTCATACAACAAACAAATTTTCGAACGTACTTTTTATGAAAAAAAATGTGTGGGTAGCGCGTCGCCACTTTAAGACAAATAATAAAGATGATGTGCCAAAAGATATACATACATATATACATACATGTGTCGTTAGCTTACTCAACGTGCTGCAGTAAGCTGTACATGGACCAACGAAGTCCGCAGTCGGGGAGTAGCCAACCCATTCCCAATCATCAAAAAAGAGAGAAGAGGTAAGAGTATGTTACCTTGTCGAATTCCGCTGTGAACTTCGATGGTCTCAGACAGCCTTGCATTGTGAAGTTCACGAAACCTAGCTCCGTCGAAATAACAGCGACAAAAAAAAAAAAATTTTGTTGAAATTATAGCAAGAAAAAATTACATGTTTTTGTATGTGTTTTAAAGTATTTAAATTAAAAAGTGAGTATACGCCTGTGGAAGAAAGTGCATACTCAATTTTATGACTCATTGTACGCAATTCCAAAAAAACATTGCGCTCGCCGTAGCTAAAGTCAGCGCTGAAGGGAATTCATGCAGCAGCGAAACCTTATAACATATGCAGAGCCGGAATTGGTTATGTGTGTGTGTATGTGGCATGAGTAACCGTGAATACTGATGTTGCTGCAGTAATCATTGCGCCACTTCTGGGTTGAAGTGTAAATATGTATACTAAGGTGAAGCGTTGAATCGTGAAATACTTACTTTCTAGTTAAAGGAGAATATCATGAAAAATGGAAAATCAGTGAAAATATAGCGCTAGCTTTGGGTGGAAAGTTACATTCTACAGTGGGGGAAACAAACTTCTTATACCCATTTTCTTGAAGTAGTTAGCAAAAACATTTTTTGTGTCTAATGTTATTTAAAAGATTTGATATTATTTGGCCCTTATCGAATTTCCTGTGCCTCTTTTGCACAAAGCAAATTTACCTTTTAATGAATTTAAACGGGAATAAAAAAAAAGCTGGGCTCAGGAACTTTTCACTCTTACCTACTGCTTGGGCCACATGTAAACTCAGCGAGCCCCAGCAGGATCCTTCTGGCTGGGGGCGGTAAAATAAGCTCCTTATGCTTTCAAAGGCTCAGCTGTCACAGATGGTGGGGGTTCTGAGAGGCTCGCACTTCCTGACTTACCCTGAGGAGCGCTCAGGCATTGAATTGAGCCGCGTCATACAAAGGACAATCTTTTTATTGTCCCTTGCGTCCCTTGTCAGGAGCAACCATCATAGCTAATCTAGCGATACAACATTCTTCAGGAACCTTAATTCTTTCAAAGGTTAGACTAGAATAAAAATGAAAAAAATAAATAAAAAATTTTGGTAACAGTATTTTCATTAAACATTTTTGTTGCCAAAATTTTTTTCAAGATCTTAGTCCTTTCAAGGACTACATTAGAATAAACACGGAAAAAAAATTCTATTTCACTCATTTAGGGCATAAAGCTTTAAAAAAAATACATTTGCTTAAATTTTTTTCAGAACTTTAGCCCTTTCAAGGGCTGGACTAGAATAAACATGCAAAAAAAAAATTGAGAGAATATTACTTTTATTTAAGTTCTAGAATAAAGTAAATATGAAACAGATTTTTTTTTCGAAGTACTCCGTAGATTTACGTTCTAAAGAGACTGAAAAATTTGTTTGTTTAAATTCGGCACAAAATCGGAGATTGAACTGAGTCCAATGTCAAACATCTCTAAGTGCCGTTTTGTCAAACAGTTGTCGCTCTGGTGCAATATTATTTCACAGTATCATGTGATTACAAAAATGGCGCTCGGAAATGATGGCAAAAATTGATTTCTGATTTTTTCAATGTACTGGATAAATCCAATGAAAGCATTAAATAAACAGTTCTAAACTCATTGAATGTAGACACGTTTTCCTACTATTTTTTATAAAAAAAAATACACCTCCTCAGACAGAGACTTATCATAACTCGTCAATTATTTATATGTACATACATTTATGTGCGCGTAAAACTTAAAAGATATACACACATATATCGAGTTCATTCATCTCAGATTAAGCGGAATGTCTGTCTGTCTCCTCACACCAGCATTTATCGAGCAACTGTTGCGAGGAAATCTAGCGTTTTACATCTCAATTCGAAGTTGAAGGGCAGTGAGTGGTTTGAGACATACACACCAGAATCCGGATAATCATGGCTGTTCGTTCGTTTTCCGAGAACCTCCCAGTTCTGTAGAGATTATTGTGGCAAAAAGTGTTGGGCGCGGTGGGCACTGCAACTATGGCATGTTTTCGCGTTTGTGCGAGTGCCTGTGTGAACTCTTTGCACAGTTTTCTTTGTTTGCTCGGTTGGCTTGTGTGTGATCCCGCCGGATGTTGTAAATATCATAGAGAGAAATTCATTGATTTCGACCAGGTGAGATTCAAGTGAATTTTTTAGAATATGGAATTGCTGTTCTAACTAAATGTAGGACTTTTTTTTGCTGTATATTTGAAGGTGTTTTGTTCCAAAAGTATTTGAACGATGAATGATAAGTTTCACCACTGCCAAGTTAAACGTTTGTGAACTTTTAAAGAGCTTTAGTACTTGTAGTAAATAGGTTTGTTTTTTTTTTCGCACTTTACTGCCTTAAAAGTAGCAGACAGGAGACATGAAATAAAAATTATTAATACAAACCACTAAACTGCTTCACTTGTCTTAATTTTTTCCTGCATGGCATGCACACAAAAGATGCCTCATATATGTATATACTCGTATGTATGTAGATATTTGTGTATTTGTGTTCCTCTACGTTTTAAAGCATGTGTACATATACATAGAGCGTAATAAGTGACAGGAAGCGGATGTCATTGTTGAATTGGAAGTCAATTCTTGTCTGTCCGATTGTAAATGATTGTGGTTAAGTTGTGGATGAATGAAATCAATTTCGAAAATAAATTTTGATTGTATTGCAAACTTTTTGAATTTCACGAGCGAAAAAATAAATAAATGTTGCCTTCAACCAAAGGCCAATTAAATTTGCTGTTTTCTCTTTGAGTATATTTGTGGTTGATTGCAATTAATAGCTTTCGCTGAAAAAACTAAAAAAAAATTAAGTATTTACGTGAAAATTAAGCTGTTAAGTGCCTTGAAAAATTTAACTTTTGACATTTGACTGAATTCACACGCAATTGCGAGATACTTTAATGGCAAATTGTAATTTTATCGATAAGGTTTAATGAGTTTATTGTTCTTTTTTTTTTAATTATAAAGATTTTTAATTTTTTAAGGAAAAAGGCAAAATAAACCAAAAACTGCACCGTTGAACTTAAAAATATCGAAAAGTGCCAATAAAACATGAAAAAATTCGAAATATCTCGAAAAGGCCCTAAAAAAACCGAAAAAAATCCCGAAAAGTCCTCAAAAGGTAATAAATGATCTCTAAAATATCAGAAAGTCCGGAGATAATGCGGAACGTATTCCGAAAAATTATCGAAAATTAACGAAAAAGGCGAAAAATTATGAATAATAGAATGTTAGATGAGTAGTTTTTTGTCAATTTGTATTTTTGCTGTCAAATTCTAAATCAAATTGGTAATTCGATTTAAAACTCTCATGAAACGATTTAGTTTTTGCCCAAGATCGCAAATCCAATGCTATACATATGTATGTAGATATGTGTGGCCATATTATAAGAGCGGTTGTATTCAGTTAAACAAAACTTTTCATAAAAAATACATAAATGTTACTTACAAATGTATGCACATTAGGGTAGAATGCCAAAAAGGCTGCGATATTTATCTGAGCTAGACCGATTTAAAAACACTCAACAAATTTCATTATTTTTATTCCGCTAACAAAATTTTTAAAAAATTTTATGCAGACCTTTAAGCTTAAACTCTTCTACTATCTGAGGTGATTTTGTAGAAAATATATTTTTAAAATCCGGAAATATTTTGGCGGCAGTCTTAAAATATAAAAAAAATCTGTACTTCCAATATAAAGCCACACCGGTTTGCTTCTATGCGGAGAGTGCTGCACCCTAATGTACATATGAGCATATGCACCTATATTATATTAACCATTGCGCGGAACAACTTTAAATGGCAAATAAAGTGTAAACCTAAAATAATTTTTTTGTTATATGCTATATTTTGCTTATTCCGAGGTTCTTAAGATTTCTAGAAAGTAGACTAGACTAGAACGGAGTCTTAGGTACAAATGTACCTATAAAGATTTTATATTTCGAAAACTCTTACAGTTCTTATCCATACACATACTTACATACACTCACACAAAATAAAACCTGAACATCTCTTAACACAGTGCTAATGGCAAATAATTCGAAGGAAAGTAATTGCTGTATAAATTCATACAAATGCTCACAGGGGGCATCTGTGCCTAGGCTTCCATCACACGTTGCAGTTTTCAGATTTCCGCACAAGGGTTATTGATGCGTTCAACTGTTAATAAAGTATGATGTTAATAAACTGTTCTACAAGTGACTGTTAAATTAAATCTTTATTATATGTATATATATACTGTACATTGTATTACATACATATAGCGCATTGACACTTCCGCTCTAATTACTTGTTGTTGCTTCTTATGTATACTTTTAATGGTCTAACAAAAAAAAAAACAAAATGAGCTTAACAAATAAGTATTGGCAGCTATGTCGCTCATACGCTTCGGTGACCACAAACTCTTTCATAAAATAAAGTACACAACTACATACGTACATATTTATGTATGTGTGTGGCTATTACATTTTTTGACGTACTTTTTTTGTGGTTTTAACATAAAAACTTTTAGTTCACACTTAACATAGCAAGTAAATTAAATTATTTTAAAGTGTGGCCAGTCAATAGTCAGTCAGCTCAAATATAATTAAACGTTTCTCTTCAATATTAGCAAAACATTTTGTTCTGGGTGCAGTAGACATTCACCTCTTAAACAACAATAAAAGCTTAGCAATACTTACGTAAATTCTAAGAACTGCCGTTAAAACTTCTCAACATATCAAGGCTAAAATATGTCGCACTTTGCACACGAAATGCAATTTCTACTCGTATGTTAACTACTTCCGCAACACCGAAAAAGCCATTAAAATTGCATTCGAAATCCGCCATATGTACGTAACTGCATTGCGAATGCCTAGAATAACTACCTTGCAGCAATTCAGACTCACCCTAGGTTAGCGCTCAGATAGTCCCTATTGTTACCAACACTAGTCCCTCATAATTTCCCTGCCAATGGTTTCAATGGTGCCATTTTTAGCATTGGCGTGTCATTGGACCGGTCCAATCAACACTGACCGTAAGATAGTTCTGGACTAGTCCAATTTTGGAGATTTTTTTCGTTGGAGTAAGATTGCCTTCTGTAATTCACAGATGCTTTTTCATATTTCGGAAACACAAAAAACAAAATTATCATTTTATAACCATGTTGCCTCTGGCGGCATTTGAACCCGGACCCCCCTGAAAGCTAACAAGGCCAGACCAAGCGATTCGAACATTTACAGTCTGGTGTTCTTTAAATTTTTTTTTGTATTGAATTGCAAGACAACACCACCCTATCACTGCCAAACTGTACTTTTCGTCTATGTCTAGACTGATTCCTTGGGGACTGGTCGAATGCTGATATTTTCGATGCAAGCAAATGTACAATTCTAACCAGTCAAATTTTAACCAAAGAAGTACTGGTCCTTTACGGAAAATTGGCTGCCTTCATGTCTAACACAAATTCACAGAAGTTGTCTGAGTGTGTGTGTGTGTGTGCCAAAGCATGTATTGTATTTACTCGCATTTCTCTAACAGCATTCGAATGCCATGTCGTACGTTCCAAACGCGTTTCTATTTGCCTTTGTTGATTGCGCTGATGTTGAGATACATATATAAAATATGTGTGTAGGAATATGCAATAAACAAGAAACGAATCGATGTTTTACGATAAACTGAATAAGAAAGCGGCAATTAAAGCATTGATGTATAATTTTAAGGACATTTCTAATGACGGAATAGGGAAGTGAGCGCGACTCTGGTAAAGCTGCCATAGTTAAGTTTGCACTTATTTTCGTTTTCCGCATAGAATTTGGTTTTGTTTTTCGATTTTAATTATGTGTTGAGCCAGTACTCACAACTACTTTTCCTACAAGTTGCAAAGTTGATATTCAATGCGAATATAGGAAGCTGTTGAGTACGCAGAGTTGTTTACAAACAAAACAAAAAAGTATTTTGACCAGTGGCAATTTACTTTAATCGTCCATGTCTAATTTGTCTCTGAATCCGAATATGAAATCTTAGTATTCGAAGTAGGGATATAGCCAATTTTAAAATTTTCGAGTTCTGAGAAAGTTAGATTGGTATAAGTGGTTATGCATTTTCAAAGTTCTCTTGGCCAAATTAAAAGCTTTTCAATTGTTTATTCAATTCAAATGCGAACAACACTTTTCAGTCAAATAATCAGCTAAGGCCCTATTTATAAATTCTTCGAAAGCTTCGCAAAAAGTTCAGGATATAAATTTTTATTAAATTTTTTATTCACGATGCGAAACTTTTTTTCCATAAAAGTTTTCCTTAAATTCTTATTCTGTCATCATAATAAAGTGATTTCACCCTAAAACTTAAAGCATTTAGTGGGAGAATTTGAAAGATCGATGGTTCTTAATCTTTTCTGGGATAACTTTTCAAACTAAGTCCAAAATCGTCAGTGAGGGACGATAATGTGCGCTAGCCAAGCTGTCATTACTTTTAAAATATTCTTTAACATTTCATTTTCTCGCGTTCAAAATCTTAAAGGAGGAATCTCGTAAAGCACTGATGGGCACCGCCTTGCCCACGAGCAAAGCATCCTTAAGCTTGCTATACATTTTGTATAGGCGCGTGCAAAGTAAAAGCTCTCTCTGCTCATCGCTGCTGAAGAGTGACCAGCTACAGCCACTGTTCTCTTTCTGTGTAGCGTTCACGATGCCTTCCGATTAATTTTTATAGATACTAAGGTCCTCAACTTTTTCCACTATCTAAGCGCTCGTAACACTTTAGAAAGAGCTCACTGTATCAATAAAAAATTAACGCTAATCGGATTTTTTTTAAGAGAATACTGTAATGAAATGACTAATTATGGTCATGAAAGTATGGGCGTATTCCAAAACTTTAAAATACAAAGCATCAGTCTCTTTTAAATATTTCTAAACTGCACTAGAAGAAAAAGGCAAACTTGCGCAACCCAAATAGTTGACAACTAGCATCTAAACGTGGTTGCACGCATTTGGCATTACCACCTCCTGACCATACTTATAATTCAGGTCTTTTTTTTTTTTTTTTGGATGCATCTTTTTTTGCAACGGATATGCGACACTTTTACCAAGTATTTATCTGCACGTTGAGTTTTTATCAGTCACTTTTCTGAGTCCAGTTCCCTTAAGTGGGGCTCCTTCAGTCAGCAACCAACAACAGTCGCGCTCAGCAACTGCCAGCCATGGCTTGACGAGCGTTGATTTATTTCCTACGCCAGGTGGCTATTTGTCTCTTGCCTACTTTACTGCAATTCTAGCTTGTTGGTTGTTGCGCTGATTTGAATGGAAGTGAGAATTATTGCGAGCAACAAAATTTAATTTCAGTCACTTGCCCCGGCAATCAGCTGTGACAGCGCTGGCGGGCTCTTTGCCTCACTTATGCTCATTGCATTGCCAGCTTACTTTGCCTAAGCGGGGGGTTTTTTTTTGTTTTTTGGTGTAGGCAAATTGCATTTGTACGATTTGTCGAAATGTTGTTTGAAATGTGGAAAATTTGATTTCATCCTTAGTTATATGGTTGCGATTGTGAATATTGTTGCTCTACATTTCTATTCCTCGATGTATCGGCTTTTGCTGGTCTGCGGCTGCGGTTGCTTCTGACACAATTCTTAGAAAGTTGTGCGGAAATCACTCAAAGCGCTTATATTGACAATTTGGAAAGTTGTGCGGCAGACAAGCATTGCATTTGGTATGAGCGTAGTTGCTTAGGATATTTATTCAACAGTTGCAGCAACCGCATTGCGGTGTTGGCGAAATTAAGATTAATAGGAATATTCCGCAGTTGGATCGAAATAACTTTAATGCCAAAATTATTTGTTTTTAATTTATATATTTTTTTTTGCGACACATAAATGATATATTTGCATCCTTTTTTAAGTTTGCAATTAAATTTAATTGCTTCAGCTCATCGTCATCTCAATTCACATTCGCATCGTTCGAGTTTTTTTCCACGGTATTCTGAGAGCGAGCAATATGAAATTTAAAACGTATATATGTATGTACTTACGTATAAAACACATCTACCTACTTGCTTAATAATCTATGCTTATGCTTGCCATTAGCTATTCGATGTCGAATAAATTATTGCTACAATAAAAGTTTAATTCTTATGAAAGTTTCTGTTTGATGTGTTCAGTTTCCGGTAGTGGTTGCTAAAACCAAAAATGTTTCAATTAATTAAATATTTAGAGCTTATGCAATAATGTGTTATTAGTTCAAACAAATTAGGGGTTCCAGCATAGGCTAACAATAAATTAATAAACAAACTTGTAGCGAAAATTTGCTGTCAGTCGCAATACATATTCAATGTAACGGCAACTGTCATAGGACGTTTTCAAGCCGGCAGCCGAGATAGCGTGATCCTCCACTTAGCCGTCGATATTCATTCTTATAGGTATAGTGTGGCGTATGACTGTCACATGGAGATGTATGTACTAAGTAAATTAAGTCGACTCTTATAAGGCACATTTTTAAAATTATAATAACTTTTAATCCGCTGCTATGTAGTTGGCTTTCAATTTAATAAAAATGCGGTCCGTGGAAGGTTGTCTGAATAGAATAAAGCAGGGATGGGCAGATTTTTGGCTCTTAAAGCCACCAAATAGCCGGCAAGAGCTGAATCAGTTCCAGGGTAAAAGGGGTGTACAAAATACATTAAAATCATCATATATATTAGTAATGAGAGTCGGAGTACAAGAAATTTGAATACGCTCTTCTCCCCCCTTCATGCTGGCTCTTGATGTTACCCCTCATCTATCACCTAAATTGTGCCAAGTCCGCTCCTAAGTGCGAAAGGCTCCTTGGAGCCAGTTTGCCCATCTCTGGATTAAAGGAAAGAAGTGACATTCGGACTTCAAAGTCTAAAATTCCATTAAAAAAAATGCAGGGTAACATTTAAGAGGAGTATGTTTGCAGTATTTAGATGCACAGTGGCGGCATAAAGTGATAAGCTTTCTAACTTAAAATCTTCCGTGCTAATATTTTTTCTTTGTTAAAAGAAACAAGGTAAGGTTAGTATAGGCGGCTTCACAGAGATCAATAAGCTCCTTAGCGTTGCCAGAAAAACTACAACCATATTACATACCAAATCTCTAAAAACCAATATTTTTGAAGCATATCGCAGTCAACTTGGCAAACAGTAACACTTAGCTAGCTCCTCGGATACATATCAAAGCATTGGTAAGAGCAGGCTATTCGCTGAGAACGTCTTCCATTGTCTCCAGAAGTTGCTTTGCATCCACGTCCACTGAGGTGATCACTGCGGAGGCGCGCTATGAGTCCCCATGATAGGGTCACCTCTTCGAGGATGTAGAAAGCTCGGCCCTACCTCCTCTGCAGAAGCTCGATCAAGTCCCTGTCGAGAGAAAGGACAACTTGTATCGTCTTCGACCCGTAGGACCTTCAAGTTGCTTGTCGCAAGAGCTAGATTCATGATTTGGAGCATCATTAAGATATTCGGCGGCGATAATGGCGCGATAGGCATCCTTTGCCCTTGCCTTAGGCCTGACTGGAAAGTCCTCCTAGTCCACCATTTGCAGATTTGCTGCTGGGGGCTCTGTGAATTATGGCCGCATGTATTAGGACCTAAATAAAAAATTGAAATTAGACCGCCGAAGAAATGTGGAAGTGACAGCATAATAAGAGATAATGTAAACGCGGGTTACGTCATCCACAGTATTTTTGCGCAGAACGCCTTTCCGCCATGACGGCCTTCGGATAATGTGTACCTAACAGAGAAGATGTTAACCTTCACTATCATTTTACATATATATATAGATCACACTACCGAGGCACTCTTTGTCCTCTCCCCCAAATTGAAGTTCCGCCACTGTTTTGCTCCAAGATACATAGCGCTATGCTTCATATGCACAGTTACTCCATTTAGCTTTTGTATAGACCGTATAATCTGTGTAAGTGTTATGGTAAGCCTAAATATTCCTCACAAAATCTTCTTCTATTATCTTGGTAGAAGCAAAAGTAAAATCTTGTCTACCTTATTGGATGCGACTGTGTTTCTACCTAAGACTTTCAGCCATGCACAATTCGCAATGCATTAAAGTTACATACATACTTAAAATGCATTTAATTTGTGTTGCAGCAAACCTCAGGGAATGACAGCTACTTATACTATGATAATGTAACGAATATCCAGTGGCATAATATGCAAATTTTATGCAATATGGATCTGTCAGAAATATGTATGTGGAAAATAAAAGTTATCATGCTGCACACTGATGTAGGTACGCATACAAGTGCACAGACAAATATGCCAAGCTTCCTTGCTGGGAAAAGCTGTTGGTGTTCTTAGCTTGTGACACTTTCGCCTTTAAGTGGTATAACTTAACCGTTGGGAATGGATACTTGAACCAAAAAATTCTTCTTACCAAGTTTGTTCCAAAATTGTATTAAATAATTTTTGTGACACTAGTTAATACATATTCAAATAATTAGTTATATACCAATTTAACTACAGTGTTTTTAACATATCCCAGTAAAAAAAAACTGTTGAATAAAATATGTAACTTCTTCTAGTAGTCCATTGCCTATGAAGTCAGTTGAGCATTTTTTTTTTTTGACATAAGTTCAATTTTCGGTGTATATCGATTATATCAACCGTTTAGCTATGGAAAAACTAAAGTTGCAGATCGATAGTAACTTTTACATTGAATTCAACCATATCAAAATTATTTGACGTGAGTGAAAAATAAAGAAGATATGTATAAGATAGCCCGGTCAAGTTAGACATTCAAGGTTACAATAATTTGCAAATCTAGATATACATTTATAAAATTTTCAGTTTGTCAATTATTATTTTTTTTTTAGTTTTGTCATACAAATGGTCACGTAACGCCAGATTGGAAATACCGATATACATTTTATATGTCAAAAGAAAGATAAATTAATTGCCTTAATTTAGCATCATTACTTTTTTAAACGGTTATGAAGTAATCATATGGCAACCTTTAAGGTTTGAATTTTGCTGAAATTCAAATATTTATCCACCAAAATCGTTTGAAGAAGTGATAAACTTTGCTTAAATAGGTTTCCATACAAAGTTTGACAGTTCATTTATCAATATAAAAAATTTATAATTTTATCATAATTTTTATCTTATTTTAAAATATGGAAAAATTTAATCTAACCTCTACTATGGTTGAAATCACGGTAAAAAGTACTATCGATCTGGATTTTTGGTTTTTCCATAGCTTAACGGTTGGTACAACTCGATGTGTTCCCAATTTTCCAACAGGGCAAGCATGCACGTGCAATTCCACTTTTACACATTTTGAGGAAGAACGCTCGGTTACAAGTATTTATTGGCTGCAGTAAAAAATATGTACGTCTTACACTGACATGCATGCAGTCAGCGGTCTCTGGAGCTGTGAACTATTGGAGGATCTGACATATGACTACACTTGCGCTAAGTTGCTAGACACCTGAACAAATGAGACATATTGCAATTTGCCACTGCTATACATACATACATATGTACATATGGGAGTGTGCAAACGAACTAGTTTTTGAAGTTGCGATGGCAGCAAGAAAGCGGTTTACTATGTTCGATTCAAATATACGAGAGTTGTCAATACATACATACAAGTACGTGGTTGATGCTGTGTGTGCTTTCTGCAGTTTTTATTATACAAGCTGGTACCTAATGGTAATTTGAATACATATTGAAGAACATAAAAAGGCTTCGGAGAAAAAATGCAGACATGGAAGAATATAGAAATCAAAAATTATAAGCAGATTGAAAGTGAAGAAGTACCTTGGCTATAAAATTCTATTTAGTTATCTTGCTCTGGCTGAGCATTCTATAAAGATTGCATATCGGATATAAGAAACGCCAATTGAGTTTCAAAAAACAACAAAATAAAATAAATAAATATTATCGGTCGAAATTTGAGCGGCTTTTGGCACATATTTCTATGCCAGTATTTTTATATCTGGGAAATGGACATACATATGAATGAAGTTTTTCGACAAACCCTTACGGCTCCATGGCTCAACACGTCATAAATGGTATTAGAGTTTCCTTTGCAATTTCCTGCACGCCTATTTTTCAGAGTAATTTTTTCCAGAAATTTTGCGTTTTTCAATACAACAGATTTATCAGAATCGTCTTGCCATTGCCACTCTAACCTTACCAACTCAACTAACCTATTCATGATACAAAAAAGATCGCTCCCAATATAGCAAATATTTAAAATTCACCAGAACTTATCTACGTATTTACACTCGAAGCCCGTATTTGCTGATACATAGACGACAACACTACTTACATACGTAACTCTGTAGCATGTGTGCAAGCCACTCAACTACAAACCAATAAAAAGTAACACGGTTAAAACCACCCGGAAATTAACTTCCATTAGCTGCGGCAACAAACGACTACTGAAACGTGTTGGAGAAAACAAAGCGAATATCGTTTCGCTCCAAAACTGTCTGTTCATAAGCAAACCAAATAAACAAAAAGGTAGGAAGCGAAATAGAATTTTGTACGAAGCAGCTAATAAAAAATTAGCAGCCAAAGCACACAACTCTGACTTGCTTAGTACAGACAGAGCTGTCGTAATTCGTAAAAAATTTAAGAGCTGATACACTCAACGATGGCTGCATGAATTTTTCAGATGCAGGTGATGTGGGTAAGTGCTTGGTATAGTTTGTGTGTGCCTTCAATCTCAAATTCTTACTTTAACAATGGCATTCATTTGTAAGTCCTGGCTTTCAAACTTCAAACTTTAACAAAAATACAGATAGAATTGAATGAATTTAAAACTACTGAACTGTCTACAATGTATTTGATTCTCGCCTATTCTACAGCTTCCGTCATCGTGTTGGTTGCATTTGGTCTACCACAAAATTACCGGCTTTGTTCTACTGAATTTTTTGTTGGCACCTTTTTGTCTATGTTTTTGCGACCTGCCTTACTTTTTTACTTACTGTTCATACTATCACTGACTATGTATTTCTCTAGAGGTTCTTATCTCAAATAACTGGTAAAATGTTGTTGTCATACTGATGAAAATGTAAATTTTTTCGCCCGCTTTCTAATTGCTTTAGTTTTTGTTGCTTGCTGAGTGGAGGAGGTTTGCTTTAAAATTGTGTTGGTCAACCACACAGTTGTTTGTTTTTTTTTTTTTTAATTCTATCCTCTTTAGAAATATGGAAGCAATGCAAAAATTACCCACAATTAAAGAAGTAGCAATTGAGTTTCTAGTGGAAACAAATTAAAAGTAAAGTAATTAAAAGTAACTTGCCTCTATAAATAAACAATAATTTGACCAAAGCCCAATGCACAAAATATTTTAATTGTGTAGTATTTTTTTGTCGACGGCCATCTTTACTTGTTTAATAATACACGAGTACACAGGAATAGTTTTCACAAATTTGTGTTAAAAGCATTTTTTCATTATCACTTCAAAGAATTTTTTTTTAACACAATGTACGCTCGGCATTTTTGCTGAATGTTTACTAACACTAGAACGAACTAATTTGGAGCCTTCAGATATATGTATGTATGTATGTACTATGTACATGTAGATATTCGAACACGGTGCAGAAAAGTAATATTTTTGTTGTTTCCATGCTGTGGCCAAACATTATATCCTCTAACACTCAATTATTTACATATGTATGTACATATGTATTAGTGTTTGAGTTAGCTTGCAACATGTTTCGTTGGCAAGTTGATGTGCAATATGTACATGTTTGGCGGCTCACCAGGACTTGTTGAAATGCAATTTTTGTTTGTGCCATTGTCCTCATTTGTTTTTTCTTACTCATGCTTTAACTTGTACAATTTTGTTTCGATGACAGTTTCTGTCGGCAATTCTTCCACACAGATCCCGAATATATTATACCCAATGATATTGTTCAAATTGCATATATGTACATATGTATACCTACACTGAGGGAGACAAATTTTAGAATTAAGAAAAAACGTGCCAAATTTAAAATAATATGCATAACATATTAACATTACTCTTACTCTGAAAGCGAAAAATAAAACAAAAAGCAAAGCAACCAAAGAAACCCATACGTAGTCCATGCTGCCCACTAAGTTTTCGGAAATGAGGCTGCTGAAGAGTTGCCCCCACTTTGCCTTAATCGAGCATCATATCTCACTCACAACCGAAACTGATATTTAAAGGGACAATCTTCCTAAATCGGGATATGGCTTATGCGATCCGTATCCAACAACTCTAAGAGACTAACGAACTATCCTCGCGGTTGGCGTCTACGACAGAAATCTGGTCATCGCCTAAGAGGAGGTGTGTAGCAGCTGAAGATCAAAGAAGCAAGTAAGCAGTAGATCACCATGCTTTCATATTTGAAGATTTAAGAGAAGCAGATATCACACAGTTCCTGTAATGCTCATGGAGCGCGAGAGAGTTTCAAGCCACGGAAAACACTGAATTTTCTTGTATCTGACCTTGTCGTTGTCATCATAGAGCTCGTATTTTCTTTGGTATCAAACAAAGCCATTGATTTTGCTTAGAAAAATTCTCTTGAAAGTCCCCAAAGCCCTTTTCTCTTTAATTGACAACAGTTGATTTTCTGTGCCTTACACAATGATTGCTTAAAACATTTTTTTTTTGGGCTAATGCCTGGCAGCTCACATTTTCATAATGGAGCATATTCTTCCTACGGATTTCTGTTTTTATTCAGAGTTTCCTTGCATCACTCGGCATAGCTTTGTTTTGAACAACCGCCAATTTAAGGGATTTTAAGGGAAACAAATATTTCCGACCGAAGAAATTTGTCATTACCGCTTT
This sequence comes from Rhagoletis pomonella, assembly GCF_013731165.1. Classification (NCBI taxonomy): domain Eukaryota; kingdom Metazoa; phylum Arthropoda; class Insecta; order Diptera; family Tephritidae; genus Rhagoletis; species Rhagoletis pomonella. The sequence goes on along the minus strand of NW_023458556.1, from coordinate 8,751,150 downwards.
CGGAGAAACAGTTTGTTTCATTAGAAAAGCTCACTTTACCCTTTGTATTAGAGTAGTTTAAATTTTGTAAATTAGCGGCGCAAATTTCGTAGTAAAAACATTTTATTATAGCATTAAACCTTTCCTAAAGAGTAGCAGACATTTAGCCATTTTTCCAAATGTGTTATTTTTCCGCGTAAAAACAATCTAAAATGGTTTCAGCTGCAGCTGCCTGCGTACGTAAATATGTATAACCCATTTGTTTATATTGCAATACATACTAAAAACATATGGATGTATTTGGGTTTATTCATTTGTTGTACATATACATATATGTATGTATGTGCGTTAGGCGAGCATTTTATTCGTAATTTGAGCGGTGAAATGATTCACTTACCTGATTTCGATTCACTCAGCACATTTAATACAGTTAGTACCTCTGTGCTGATACCTAATTAGGTCGCATTTTAAACTGAGTGCACCTGTAATGGTCTGGTGTATGTTTTCACCTATTTAGTTTGTTAATGCATATAGCCATGGTTTTTGGATTCTAACTTTGATTTGCTTATACAAGAGAAGCTTAAGGGATGCTTATGCAAATTGCTTTTTCCAAAAATTTTTTAGTTAATTTACATTTGCTGATTTCGGAAACTGAGTTTAAAATTCATTTTAAAAATAGTTTGGTGTTTTTCTCTTATCAATACTGAAATTATACTGAAGTTTTCCCTTTTCCAGTTATTATTAAACTATTGCCAACTTGAAGACTAACTATCTGCTTTATATTCATTTATAGAAACTTTGCATATACATTCATAGGTGTTAAACCCGTAATAGTTCTTATCGACTGGGAAATAAGTTCTTGAAAAACTATTCCAAACAGTAGCCATAAATGAACTCACTAGCCGCAGAAGTGTCTTAATAAAATTCAACAATAAACCTCTTCTGTAGTCAACCGTCATAAAGCCAATATGGGATACAGCTGTGGGACACCGCGGCAAGCTGAAATATTGAAATATTTCAAAGATTTCAATCGAAAACCCAACCAACTACATCGGGATTTTAAAGTTGTTGCCACAGTCAATGAAGAAATCAAAAAAAATGCTACACCGTACAACCCGAGGCTGGGAGGTCACCATAACCCACTCTTAGATGAGCTGATATACACCCAAGAAATTTTGACACGTCTTAAGAGAAATTCAACAAAAGATCTCCTTCGCTGTTAATGCGAGCTGATCACAAAGAAGAAATGGTTATACCAATGGGTGCACTTCATGAACGCCGATCAAAAATTAACTTTGTAATGCTGGAACATGACAAGAAAAACTCAGGAATGTTTCCTTATGACCAATATTATCTGATAATTTTTTAATCGAAATACATATTCTAATATATATTTTTTCTCAACTAAAACAAATAATAAGTACATTAATTAAATATAAATTAAACATAAATATTTTTGAAATTACAATGGTGCAACATAGAGCAAACGGCCCTTAATGAAGCTTTAAATATTAAAGTAGCTTCATATATGTACATATGTAATGAATTAATGCAAAATTACATTGAAAGCTATGTTTTTTTTTTGATGAGTGCCATACAATATGCATTACAACTTCACGACCCAATATAGGAAAGAAGTAAATAGCAAATGAAATAACCAAATATCCGCCTTTGCGGCGCTTATGCCCCGAAAGTAGCTGGATAAAGAATTATAATGCGCCATATTAATCTCGGTAAAAGAAACTACATTACGGTTAATAAAAATGCAATCAACCGATCAGTTCTGAGAACTACCAACGGATACTTTGATGCTGTGAGCCAAGCGCATTTCCACTCAACCAATGCACTTTATTACCTTAATATTCTTATGCGTGTGTGTGTGTGTGTGTAAGTGAGTGTGCAGTCGCAATTGCATCACGAAGTTGACCAAAACGTTTTCTCCACGTTCTGTAAAATTTGGATAATTGGAAAATTTGCTGAAAAGTGCAGAAGAAGGTTGGGAGAAAAATGCATTTGCTGTACGACGATATGCGTGTATGTGTGTTCGTGCGTGAAATTTAAAATTACGAATACAAACCAAAAAAAAAATAAACAGCCGAGCAGAACTTACATATGTAAGTAATGCGGAAATGGAAACGGCGAAGGAAAAACGCTTGCTAAGGAGCGCAGGTAAGAGAAGGAAGCCATCGGACAAGCTTACGTTTTAGTCTACTATTAATCGGATAGAAAAATTGTCAAAGGCACTTTTACGGAAAATGTCGATTCAAGAATTTAATTAATTTTTAGCAATTTTTTTCTTTAAAAATAATTTTATCGTATCAAAAAGAAAGAATTTTCAACTTTAAAAAGTTAAGAACATATTTTATCGCACTAAATTTTCGCTAATTCAAAAAAAAAAAAAATTCACTGTCCAGTAAAAATAGTACGAGGTGTTTATTTTAAATTATTAAAATCTGTTTGCATTTCAATACACTACACGAATAAAAATTACACAGCAAAAATTAATTTACACATTTTCTTGTAAATTTAATATCAGATCTGCATAATTATACGCGCAATCATTGTAAGGACAAAGTTTTGCGAACAAAAAGTGTCCTAACACACATGCAACATTAGGGTGCCACACAAAAAAGTTGGCGCTTCGCCAAGCGAGTGCTAAACTTGGACTAAAAGTTGAGCTCATTTTAAAATATTTCCATTTCCATATTTCATTCGCGAGGTAGACCGTTAAAATATCTAGAAAAAAAAAGTTTTTTGTTTGTCAAGGCAGTCTTTTCAGCTGTCAAACTTTGTGTGAATTAGTTCGAAATAATGAAATTTTTGTGCAACTGTCGGTAATTTTTTAATGCATTTGTTATGAAAACTTGTATAACTGGTCCATTGCTCCATCGAATTTCACTTCTGGGGTGTTTTTGAAAAGATTTGTAATATTAATATTAATATCATTGAAAAATGTATTCATTTACATCCGCAAATTTTCCGCAAAAAAGAGAATCTCTTTCCTTCATATTTAATTTTGGAGATAGACTATTTTGGCAGGAGTTATGAAAGTGACCAGATTTTATAATTCGCTTGGAAAGCAGAAACGCTTTTCCCGTGTAAAGCGTGAGACACTTTAATGTAGATCGAGAAGTATATTTGCTTAAATAAGTGCATGTCAGAGCACTGCACGGATACGTTACGCGTCGTTCGATTACTCAGCCCAATATTATTTTGACAACTGCATGCGGCGCAATCAGTGAATACTTGTTCTGAGATATGAAATCACAATCTGACCTTCAAATTACTTAGCTGGCTCTAGTTTTAGAGATATTTGGTATTTTAACTGTTAAAAAACGGATTTTCAGAATTTTTTTAATTTTGTAGAAATATATAGATGTGAAATGGAATCTCTTGAATGCTTGAAATGAAAGCAAATATATTAGACTTTTAGCTTTGATGGTAAAAAAAAATAATTTTTTTAAACATGTTTAAAAAATATAAACAATTTTATTTATTTTATCAAATTCATTTCAATTAGTAACTACTAGTTGTTTTTTGGGAGCTAAGTTTACCTGTAAAATATTTCGAAATTTTTTCATTAATTTGAGAAATTGTGTTCCTTTTGACCATATACTCGAATATTCGAACACAAATAAATTCCATAGAATTGGAAATTTACGTTAAAATGCTTATTAGCACTAATACTAAGACAACTTAAAAAAAAAATGGTATGGTTGGTATAAAAATAGGGTCGACCCTATTTGTTCTACTTTTCGGGATAAGAGGACGACATTTTTTTTTTTGTATGCTGTTCAAAAGATTCTACATTGATTCTACGGAAAAAATGTTATAGTAATCAGCTCTCAAAAGCTCGGTCGCAAATTTTTGTGGCCAGTGTTATGCTTCGTAGGGCAAACTTCAAAACCAATACTGCCCATAGAAAAATATAACGATGTTTCTCCTTAGAATAAAAACTGTCGTAATGTTGTTTTTTTTACGTATTTCAAAGCTTGACAACTTTTTTGAAAATTTAATATCTTTTCAAAAACGTAAAATTCTACTATATTTTTCGAGTTGTATATTTTCTACGGAGCCAATCTTTACCATGTTTTAGGCACCTCATAATTACCGTCGGAGATCTCTATTAACCAAACTAAGACGTTGTCCCGGAATTCTTCCGCAATTTCGAATTTCTAGCATTCTTTTTTTATGCAACCTTGCAGACCTCTTTTGCATACATTTCGTTTGCAGCGTTAAGGTGCTTACAATTTGAAAATCCAAAAATGACTGTCCATGATATAGTTTTAATACGCATATAATCGCTTAGTGGCAGTTAAATACCAAATTAGTGCGAATTAAAAAAACAATTCTGTGCCAAAAATAGCAATTAAATCAAAGGAATAATTTTTATAAGGACATTTGTATGTACTTATGTACGCATATGTATTTGCTTGAACCGTTTTAATATTTAATTTCTATTTATTGCCCTAAACTTAATGTTGATGTGAGCTGTTGGTGCAACAGCTTTTTTGTTTGAACAGCTAAATTGGTATATTGTATATCTTTAACAAATTTTATAAATTTACTAAAATATATTTATTCTCAACTGAAAACTTACAAGCTAATAATATGAGGCAATAAAATCAATTTCACAAAATTCAATTTCAAGAAATATATCAACGTTTTTTCGAAATTTGTTATCCATTCATTGAAAATAAATTATTGTCACTTGATTGCCTTCACTCGTCTGCAACATGAAATGCGTATAAAAAGCCGCAAGCTAAAATTTTGTGAAACTAATTTATTTCCAATGTTGATTTTCTTTGCAGTTTGATTTAGCGCCGATTTATAAGTTACAAATCAGTACAGTGCAGACACATATACACTTCAAGCAGAGTGGCTGAACTAAATTTTGTCATGATCCCTAACATCAATTTTGCCTTTATTAAATTTTCTATTAAACTCGAAAACAGAGATGGCTTGGAGTGTTCCACAACACCAGTGAGCAAATCTATTTAATTTTAGTCTTCAAAGGAATGAATTTGAAAGACTGGCAGGTATTTAGCTTTAATAGTGGGCCGTATGCATAAAATATAAGCAAATGCGCTTTCTTAAAATTTCAGATCTTTCGCTCAATTCGTTCAAATGAATTTAAGTGAAAGGTATGAAATTTGAAGAAAAAGCAATTGCTTAGATTTTATGCATACGACCCAATATGTTCATGTTTAAGTTAAGTAGAGAATTTCTTAAATTACCTAATCATCAATGTTAGTTGATTGAGTGATTATTCGTTGATGAGGTGGCAATTTAGAATGGTAAGATATGTATATACTTTTAATTGATTTGTGCTCACGTATGAAGGTACGATTTAAAGCCACTGACCAAGTACTCACACAAGCTTTACTTTAGGCGAAAAACTGGTTAGTATTTGCTGCAGAGGATGTTCTTCAAAATGAAATCTTTTCACAGCATTAAGAGCAGGCAAGCTATGGATAAAAAATATGTATACGTTTCTTGTTGTAATCTATAGCTTTCTACATGGCTGAGAGGAGTTCTTGGTGTACTAGACTTTCGATTTCCTTTACGCCTCAGTACTTGTAACAAAGGTCATTCGACTGCAGACTCATTCTGTTGGCATGCATGGCTTCATAAAGCAGTGGCTCGTGAAAAGCCCGAAAACATGTCGAAGTAGGGGTCGCTCCAACCGGGAAGGTGGGATAGATCGTTGCTTATCTAATTTAGCCCAGATGTGTTGTAATATCTTTCATCTAGAGTAACTTATAGCAGATAATGAGGCCCCCTTCCTCGTCATTTCGTCTGCCATTTAGTTACTCGTGACGTGGCACCCATATCAAATACTCGGTTTGCTTCCTTCCTTGCTAATTTAGAGGATGCCTCTGACTATCGTTGATGTGTATTTATCTCACCAAGGCTTTTTATAGCTTCTTGACTATCAAAGAAGATAAGTACTGCATGAGGGTTGAGAGAAGAACCGATCAGGATATATTTAGGGTAAAGGCTGGGTTGTTTTCCCAATCGCTCTTAGAGGGGAACTCTGTATGGAAATACCCACCAGAACTCAGTTCATACCACCGTAATGCCACCAAATATCATTAAACTTTTGACAAATAAGTATTTTGATTATTTCAGTAGAAATATTTATAAAATAATTTTATCATCGAAAAATTAAAAAATTGCGACCCATAGTTTCGGTCAAAAAAAGTTTAAAATTGTCTTGCGAAAATTCTCTGGGCTTAGGGGTGTACGTCGATCTTTGTTTCCTTGGTCACCTTAAATTTGCTGGTGGTTTCCTATATAAATGCACCTGCAAAAAGTTAAGCAAGGTCCCTCGGGCTGTTGTCAGCGTTGAGGACAGAACCCTTGTAAGCATCACCACCCCTCTCAACCTTAGTTATATTAATCCTTATTGTAGTCTTTAGTAGAACAAACGAGTCATTAAATATGTCTAATATTTAGGCGGCCGCCGATACGAATATTCATTGTAAGGAGAAAATGATGTACTGGAAGGAACTGAAGCCTTTTGATGGACACGAAGCAAATTATAATTCAGAGGAATGAATTAGATGTTTAAGACAGTGAGTCCTCTGAAACAAATCTGGCTAAAATTTGGCAAGTTGGAAATGGGGAAAACACTTTTTTTTTAGATTGAAAGCTACGGGTATCATAATAGTAAATTTAAAAGAAAATAAAAAGTACTCCACAACCGCTGCGTATAACTAGCTTTAGCCCATGGTAGACACTATGTAGGCTTGATACTCCCAGCTTTTAAAGGCGGCCAACTAACCACTTGTGTGTGTAAACGATGAAGTAAGTTGTACAACATGATTACTCATACGCCGATGCTTCCGAAGCCAGGCAGTTAGATGGCATATTTGAATATCACATAAATGTAGTACATAACCGTAAGTCTTTGTGTGTGTATGTATGCATGTGCGAAATATGAATGTACAAATATGGTAGGCGGCTAAAGCACACGAGCACACATTTACCTAATTTACGCAGGCGGTATGTTCAAAAAATTTAAACACTTTGTGGGAGAGACTTTCTATTTCGGTTCGCTTTGATCTATTTTTGTGAACGTCTGAGTCATTTGCGCTTTGTTTGTTTTAAATTAGGTTGTTCTAACTTATATTCATTTATTTACTTAATTATATTTAAAGTTGTCGAATTTTGTGTTATCTTAATTTTTGCTAAGTACGCGCCGTAACTAAATTTAAGCGAAGTGGTAGTGAAATTTGAAAGCAATTCATTGTAGGCTTTCACTTTTTCTTTGTTGCTTAAAATATGTAAAAGTAAAAAAAATATAAAGTAAAAAACTAGTACCAAACAACTGTTTTTTTGCAAACTATGTAGCACCAATTTTTGTTTTGTTACTCAACAAAACACTTAATTTTATTAAAATTACTTTACATTACTACAACATGAGCATTTGCCCCAACACACATAGTAAATCTGCCATACAAATGCATAAAAATTGGTGTCAGTTTTTTACAATCACCATATTTATATCAGCCCAGAAAAGTTACGAACTATTCTCCTCCAATGTATTAGCTTACGCGCAGATGTGACATGAAAACGTCAACAGTGGTGGCGAGAAGAGTTTCATTTAGCAAAGTGTTAACATCAACTTCATTTGTTGGTATAAGTTGGGGCTGCCAACAGCTAAGCCAGCAGACGCCACTGCAGCATCAATGCCTAGCTACGAGTTGCAAGTCTTGCGTTCATTCGTATGCACAGCCAACTCACAACTCACAACTCACTTGTCACTCATACGCCACGTAGCACGGCAGCTAGCCAGTTAGCATATTCAGCTTTGCATACTTATGTGTTCATGCATATCTATTTTATATGTATCTGTATATATAAATATACATACATACATATGTACGTACATACATAGGTAAAAGTTTGTTTGGTAGGCAAGCGAAGTACTAGAGTATGTGTCGTACTGATAAGCTCCATCAACACTGACATACTGAATGCAGCGCAAGTGAATAACTTAGACTTATACTTACTACCTACCTACATATCTGTGTGTATATTTGCCATGCATTTTGGCTTACTCACATACAAATGCACTTTTTCATGGATTTTTTTTCTCTCGTAAGCCTCTTTTCATATTTTTGAATTTTCACTTTTATGCAGAATGCGCTGTGAAAGGACTTACCAAAATATGACATTGTCCTATTAAAGAAAATAAGAGTGCTGTAAATGTGAATTATATTTTACGAGTAGAAAGCTTTTATTTTATCTTTCCATTTTTGTTAGATTGAGGCCTATGATACATGTCTGTGGTTAGCTGACATTAATGACGTCGCATACTTAGATAACGCTGCTAAGACTTTGCTCGATTTTCTCTTCTCATATTCTTATTCTTTTATATGCCTATCGCTAGAACGCATATGAAAGTATGCTTCAAATACTTGCCCATATTTTTTGCTTGCAAAAGCTTTCAGTCAAATATACATGCATATGCATTTTTAAAAATTTTAAAAATATGTTAGTATATTATTTTATTTCATTTCATATTTTTACTATACATATGTATTAGGGATGTTAATTTTTTGGCTTTTTCCGATCCCGCGATTTTCGTGATGGCGTTTTCCAAATCCTGGGATCCCGGGATTAGTCTCGGGACTCAGATATACATTACTTTTCAAAAACTTGAATCGAAAAAATTGCTTCTGTATTGTTTGAGAAGCTCTCTTACCATGAAATAAATAATAATAAATGGGTTTGAAACCTACTTTTTTATTTAAACTGGCGTTTTTTATTTTTTCTCTCTGACCGCCGGATTTATTTTGAAGGGCTTTGTTATTTCGAAGATATGATTAATTCCAAAAATTGTTAAAAAAATTCTATGCAATGTAGAATGAAAATATGGGTAACAAATGCAATAGGAAATTTCTTTAGAATTTAAAAAATTTAAATTTTTTGGATTCACAAGGACGAATAGGTAATTTTTAAGCTGTCAAAGTTAGAAGAACGAAACTGGAGGACGTTATCGAGTTTATATAAGCCCTTAATATATAATTGTTTCAAAAAAAAA
>NW_023458556.1:8664220-8702119 GCF_013731165.1 Rhagoletis pomonella | reverse complement strand
TTTTTTCTATATATACATTTCTATAAACTAATTGATTGATAAAATTATTGTATGCATTCTTTGTTTTGCTTTGTTCTGCGTTTTGCGAGTAATTTCAGCAAATTTCAAACAAATATTGCTTTCGATAAAAAACCATTTCATTTACCAACTACATTACCCTTTTTGACATTTTTAATTTTTATTCCATGTTTGCATTTATTACATATTTATGTATGTAAGTATATAACTACTTGTCGTTAATAGATAACTCCATAAAGACAAAGCTTCGCCACTTTATTAGTTTTTTCGTGTGCAAGTGATAATTTCGTACGTGCAATCACAATATGCCAAAAATTTTGATTTTCATTTTATTTTGTAATATGCTTTGTACACGCTTAAATCAGTTTACTGCTTCGGCATTGCAATGTTCTCGCTCGATAAAGTAAGATTATATTGTCCGGGAAAAGGGTGGAATAAAATATGTAATTTTTGTAATAAAATAAAAATGTCAATTAAATTATAATCTCTTTGCATTTAACCATAGTAATTCTGGTTCATTGGCGGCTGGGTGGGATAGCTTTTAGCGCCGGACGAACTGGAGGATGATCCAGAAGAGCCCGCAGACGGATTCTCGCTGAAAAGGCCGCCGAAGTTACGGGATCCCAAAATTTCGCTGATGGGACTGCTGCCGCCACCGCCACTACCACGGTTTGCGCTGCTGCCGCCTCCACTAAGCAAGCTGCCCAGAAAGTTGCTGGCACTGCTACCTCCGGAACCACCACCACTTCCGCCACTGCTGCCACCACCACTGAGCAAACTGCCGAGGAAGTTACTTGCACTGCTGCTGCCACTACCACCACCGCCACCGGCACCGCCACCGCCTCCTCCCAACACACTGCCCAGCAGACCGCCGAGAATGTTGCTACCCGATGAGCCACTACCTGAGCTGCTGCCGCCGCCATAACCACCGCTTGGCGCATAGCCGCCGCTTGGTTGGTAACCACCCGCAGCGCCACCACCAGCTCCACCACCGCCACCGCCGCCGCCGCCTCCTTGCAAGGTTTTGGCAATTTGACCTGCAATAATACCAGATACAGCTTGACTCACCGCTGGACTAGAGAAGAAATTGGAGAAGAAGCCACCGCCTTCCTTGTCTTTGGGTTTCTGCGGCGTGCTACCACCACCATATCCGGGTGCATTTGGCACATAACCACCACCGCCAGCATTGGGATTGTAGCCGCCGCCAGGTTGGTAGCCACCAGGTTGATAACCACCTGGTTGATAGCCACCTGGCTGGTAGCCTCCAGCTGGTGGTTGGTATCCGCCGGGTTGTGGTTGGTAGCCGCCATAAGGATTGTAACCACCCGCAGGCGGGCTATTTGGTAGTGTGGGATAAAGACTATGACCACCAGAGCCACCGCCACCAAAACCACCACCAGCGTTGCCACCGCTGCTGCCACCGACATTGTTGCCATCACTGAGATCCGGTATCGGAGCGCTTGGATTGTACGAGTTGTGCGTTGTGCCGGTGCTCACTATGCGCAGTCGCATTTTCAATTGTTTATTTACACACATTCATACATACATATATGTGGGTTTTGGTGAATGTGGAGATGTATGTAGGTGTGTGTGTGTAAGCGGTGGTAAATTCAACGTGTTTCGTAAGATTCAATTCAATTTGTACATTTAAAAGTCGTTTAAGATAAGCGATTATAATTTTGTTTAAGCGGTTTTAACACAAAATATTCGCAGCAGCAGAGCGTAGTAGAGTTGAGTACAGATTTAGCCAAAAAAGCATTTGAACAGAAAAAGAAGAACAAAATGAAAATTAGATACAAATAAGCACATAAAAATAAATGAAACTACAACACAAATATTAATATTATAAATCTAAGCATATACTACTTAATGAAATCTATTCCGAAAATGCGACGAGGTTTGGAATAGAAAAACTTTGTCTGAGGTATAATTTTGTACGTTTGAGCACAATGCGTGAAAGCGATTAAAATAATTCTAAATGCTGATCCATAGACAAGCGACAAAACACGAAAAGTTTTATAAGAGTTTTATAAAGGTTTGCTAGCGTAAAACTGAAGAGCAAGTACTCTATTGTAAAATCCTTATAAAACGAAAAGGGCCCAAAAGGTGGAGCTTCTTAATGCAAAATGTTGCTCTATTACTAATTTATAAATTGTATGTTGGTAGGTTTGCAAGGGTTGTGCGCTGGGTTTAGGACCAGCCACGTAAATAAAAACTCCCAGGAGAGAATTACCACGACAAACGTTTAAATGACTAGGGTTTGAGGTCATGCACCTGTCCGGAACTTTAAGGTGCCTCTGCAGGTCTGGTTGAAATCCTCCTAAAGACAAAACCTGAAATAACCGCCCTCCAAGAAATGCGTTGGACAGGGCAAGGCAAAAAATGTATGGGGCCTTGCGACGTCTACTACAGCTGCAATGTAAAGCAGCACAAATTCGGTGTTTGATTTGTGTTGGGAGAGACTCACCTAATAGTGTAGTTCGCTCCAGCTAACGAGCGTGTAGCCCAAAATCCTCATCAAAGCGAGGTTCTTCGACATCTCGCCCATTTGCGCGCAACCCCCATGGAAGACAAGGACGAAGCAACCAAAGATATATTTTATGAGCGCTTGGAGGACATATAAGATCGCCGCCCGTCACGATATAAAAATCGTGCTTGGCAACTTAAATTCCAGGGCAGAAAGTTCAGCCTCCACGATGAAATGTGCGAAAACAGACTGAGGCTGATTGAATTCACCGGGGCCCGAAACATGGTAGGATACTGTACTAGGTTCATAAGGTTCCGGATCGAAAAACAAGAAACCAAATCGACCATGTTTTATAGACGGAAGGCTCACTCTGCCGCAAAAAATGTGCGCCTAACATTGCAAGGAAAGCTCAACGTCGAAAATCTGCAATCAGAGTAGACGACCAATTTATGCGCCACTCGATCCTCATACTTGAAACGTATTTTCCGCAATAAGAAAACAGAAACCGAAATACGTGAGTGAAAAGAGCTTGAAATGCTGGCCGACAAGGAAAATGTCCGAAAATTTTATCAGAGAATTAGGCCACTTTCGGAAGGTTTTAAGACCCGGGCGAACACCTTAAGAACAACCATGGCGACCTAGTGACCCTACTCCAGAACGTGCCTAAATTATGAAATAAACACTTTTCCGCCCTATGAAACGGTAGAAGCGCTGAAAGTTGTGGAAAAGATAAATCCGAGCCCCCAGTAGATGAAAGCGAATTCGATTCAGATTAATGCTTTCTCGACATCTGGAATGTAAGTGTGCTCTGCCCAATCCAGAACAAAGGCGACCCGCGACAACTACCGCGGGATCAGCCATCTAAGCATAGAAGCCTTAACAGTGTGGTATTTACAAGAAAAGGATCGACACTCACCATGTATTTGTCCATTCAAATCCGCTTGCGACAGCACTAAAAGGAGTTGCCTATATGCCGCGGCATCTGAATTTGGCATTCCCGCGAAACTACTACGGCCGTGTGAAATGACATTGAGCAATACCACCAGCTTTGTCAGAATTGGGAAAACTTTCTCCGAGCCGTTCGATACAAAACGAGGTTTCAGGCAAGGCGGCTCCGTTTCGTGCGATTTCTTGAATCTGATGTTGGCGAAAATAAGAGATACAGAACGGAACCGCTCAGTAATTGTTTACTACAAGAGCATGTAATTGCTGGCATTTGCCGATGGCACCGACACTATCGGTAACAGAAACCGCGAAGTCTGTTGATGATCTAAGACCACTGGCTTTGAACGGCGGAGTTGCTGTTTCAAGTCCGAGTGAACTCGATGAAGAAATCTGATGAGGAGCTCCGAGTGAACTCCGAAATAGCAGCTATAACTTCTACGATGTGTAAATTATTGTTGTCTTTCCTCAACATTTTTCATAAAAAATGGTCTCAAGAAGTTGTTCTAAAAGGGGTACCGCGCTAATAAAAAGGTAACGTAAAAAACAATCATAGCTCTAGGTTCCCTATGTTTTTTTTTTGCACTTTATACAGATTTTCCAAACCTCATCCCATTTTAGTTACAATTAAGTACTTTCTAACACAATTGACGAAAATAACTTCTAAAATTAAAAAAAAAAAATATATATGTGTTCAATAAAGTGAACTTGTAATTCTTAAACGCAATTTATTACACTTTCTTCACATACACAAATGCATGCTTGCATGTGTATGTTGTTTTATTTACTAATTAAAGCCTTTACGCTAATAAATAATACACTCTCTGTTCAATTACGATATATCTAAGTATAATTTCGTTGAATTTTCCTTAAACTATTCAATTCTTTTAATTGTTTTTTTTGTTGCAAATTCTAAATGCTAAACAACTCTGCAAGTTCACTAAATTTTATAAGTCTTTAGTTTGTGTATTTAATGCCTCAAATACAAGTTCTTTAACAACTACATATTTTCAAGAGCATCCGCATATTTACAATTAATTTTGTTATTATTATTATTTTTTTTTAGTATTCCATTGTTGTTAGTATTTGTTATTGACAACATTTTTTGTTTGTTCGTTTGTTTTTGTTTTAGTATTAGAGTGAACACAATATTATGAATGGCATAAAATGCTAAATTCAATACTAAATGCCCATTGTTATTAGTTTTTTAGTTAAAATAATTGAATTATTTATATACTTGCTTACATGTAATTGTGTCAATATATGCATGTGTTTGTGTGTGTGTATTTAGTAGCTCTGTTAGTTTTGAATTCGAATGGTCATGCGTAAAAAATGTTAGTAGCGTTTATGAAAATTATTTAATTAATTTGCTAATTAATTTGATTGCATTTGTTTTGAATAGTTGGCAGCTTTTGCTTCAGTTTCCGTTTCCGCTTCCGTTTTTATTTTATTTTTTTTTTTGATTTTCTTAGCATTGAATGTGGTTTGTATGTTTGTATGTGAATGCGTATGCAAATAATTAACAACGGACGGAACTGTACAAATAAATTTAAATGTTTCACTTAAACGGTTTTTGTTGAATGAAAACGAAAAAAATGTGCCTTGCGGGTGAAAAATATAAAATAAATTTTTATTTTAACTTGGTTTACAAAAATATTTGAGATAAACATAACTACACAACAGAAGTATATTTATGTACTTATTAAGTAGCGTTTATGTATTTGATTTTATGCGTTTTTCATAGACATGTTTATACATGTTTATATGTACGCATATTACGTATAATTGCGTTCATTTTCTAAAATCGTACGAGATAAATTTTTAAATGCTAGCCTTCTGCAAGGAAATGCTTTCCTTTGTCGAATATCTAATAATAGATGGATATTTATTTATGTACAAAGATATTTGTGTGTTTTTTTTTTCTTTAATTTTTGATTTAGCTAGTTTTTGATTACAATTTTGTCGCGTTTTCAAAGGAATTTTTGGGACAGGTTTATTATTTTTGTTTTACTCAACTGCTTCTTGTTTTCATGCGTATAAACGTTTTGTTTTTAGATTTTCGTCGAATTTCGTTGCTAAGCATCTGAAATATAATTATCTCGGCTTTTTTGTATGCTACTCAATAATTTTTTTAAGCACATTTACGTATGCCAAAAAATATGCAAACTATGTGAAAGTAGTGGAAACATTCGAGTGAAGTTTGATAGATTTTGAAAAAAAAAAACTTAAAGCATTCTAGTAAAGTAAAATTTTCGTTTTTTCATTTGAATTTGGAAAATTTGAGAAAATATGTACGTAAAACGAATTTTTCACATTGCATATTTTTAGGCATTCTTTCATTAAAAGTTTTTTTTTTTAGATATTTTTTTTTTAATTTTTAAATTTTTATTATTAATTTTTTTTAATACATACACACATTTGTGGCTATCCTTTTTAAACATCTTAACATTTTATGTAGCTTGATATCTTACATTGGTTCAACGTTTCTAGTGGGTCATCTCTGTTTTTTTTCGTTTCTCTTGCATGCAATGCTTTGTAATTTTTTTCGGTAATTAATATCTCCTCATAATTTTTGGAATCTGGTTTTAAAAAATTTCTTTCGTTTTTTGACATTTTACACATTTGGCATATTTTTAATTCATTATTAGGTGTTGCTTTAAAGTTAACTGTACAAACTAGCTTATTATTGATTTCTTGTATTCTTTTATGTTTTTTTTCTAATTTATGCTTACAAAATTTTTTTTTGTAGTTTTGTTTATTGAAAAAAATGCTTACTTACTAGCGCATAGTTCGTTGTGCTGACAAAGTTTTAAGCAAAATTAATTAAATGAGCAATAATGTATGAATTTATTTCTGCAGGGTACACGGAAGGCTTCGTCAAAAAATAAATCACTTTTAAGATTTAATTTATAAACGTCTGTACTCAGTAATTATAACAGTTTTCAAACTATTTACATAAGTTTTGAAACTAAATTTTTATGAAACGTTTGCAAATCCACTTCTAAGAAACCTAATTTCGATTTAGAAATATCAACTTCTGTGCAAAATATACAAATGGCTGCAAAGTTTTCTAAATCAAGCTCCAATATTTTGATTACAGTTAATAAGGATAGCTTATATACACATATACGTTTCGTAAGTAATTTTGTGGCGATAACATATTTTTGATTGCGCAATGTAGGTTTTGGGATTCTTAGTTTACTGACCCAAGCAAGTAAAGCGCATAACTGCAGTGGAGTTTTTATTGCGTTGTATAGCTTTTGGCGCTGGAAATTTCCAGTGTTTCTGCAGTTTTTATTAAGTTAAATGAAAGTTTCAGAAAATAAGGATAAGTGTAACAAATTCAATTAAAAGTAGCAGGGAAACAAATATCACCAAAGCAACCCGTTTAGTTTAATATATCGAGGAAGCTTTTCGGGAGTATTTGCCGCTCTACTCTTGGTCGAGTCATCACTATGCTTGGTGAACGCGATATACTAACTTCATTCGAAAGTTAATCGTGAATATGCTCCGTTTTCCCGTTACTTTAGGTTCCTTGCCGTGTTCTATCTTTTAATAAGACTATGTCGTCGATGTTTTTGCAAATCCGCCCATCGCCATCTTACGGCACTCAAATTTTACAGGAGAGCGAAAAAACGGTTTATTCTTTGAAGGCATTGCCTTGATAGGCGGTATTTTCTCTAGCTATTATGTTACATAACTGTTGTTTTAACAACGATTTAACGATTTGTATGCATAAACCTCGATGCCTAGAGTTCAGGGTTACCAAATCTCATTTTTGCCACAACGGCGATTTAGGCGGTTTTGCAGCTGGTCGATGGGCGGTTTTGCTAAAACATCGACGATATACATTTTGGCTGGTATGTATACGAATATTCAGCAGTATTATCTCAGACATTAGAAGTGTGGTGTCGAATAGGTGTAGCAATCAGACTATTGGCTTCTTAGCCACACAATGTTATTTAAGGTGGCTCTTTCGCATAATCGTCCGTCTTATGCTTTGCTATTTGGTGGCAAAGCCAATGTAAAAAACTCAAAAATTTGGTCTTTTCCTCGGTTATAGGGTTAGTGGGAACCTCAAGGTTCGAGTCTTTTACATATGTATGACTTTTTGACTTGTAAACAACACAGTCGAGAGATTTTTCAATTCTGCCATTATAAATCTTGAAAAAGTTTTGAATAATCGGTTTATAGATAGAAAAGGAAAGGATTCTCAGAGAGGCAATGGGTTAGTCAGCCATATTTAAAAGTATGATGACGTTGAGCACCGTACTGGGCTTCTTAGATCTGCAGCCAAATGTCGACTAAGTAGCAGGCGAGAGATGAATCTTAAGCTGCCATTGTGAGATTGGCAGTATTCTGTTTGAGGTCGAGAAATTTAATTTCTGAATGAAGATGTAGATAATTTACGTAGAAATGGCATCAGGTCATAAAGATTTTTCTTTATATTTGTTGTTAGCTATCAATTTTTCTGCCTCGTGCCAAATCTATTGACTACTGAGTCGCGTAGTATTTAGCACGATGGTCTTCTGCAATAATGACACAACTCAAAATTTCTTGTTTTTTAACTCAAACAGGGCCAAAATGATATAAATGTAACTAAAGAACCAACATTGATACGAATGAAACCACTTTTGGGCATATTTATCATTTAAGGATTTGGAATGCAGTTAATTCTTGAAATAAATTTGTCAACCTAAAAATAAACGAGTTTTATGGCCAAGAGAATTGTTCACAGAGAATTGAGGATGTATGAATGGCATTCTAACTGCCACTATCGATTTTAAAATTATTTTTAAGAATTATATTTATGCTAGTCACTGCGGGTAATTGACGCTCCGCTTTCCAGCGACTCCTGCCGTAGAAAGCCATTTTTTCTTCAATTCCTTTTAATTCTCTTTTCTTTTTTCAAATCACCCTAGATTTTGAATAATTTGCCATGGATTTATCAAATCGTTTAGCCAACCTGCTGACGATTCTATCAGTGGTTAATGTAATAAATGAATGATTTGACCTTTGACCTACTTATGGTTGGCATACCGTAAAATTTAAGTATTATTAAGGCCACTGTAATCAGTGTAATTGCCGGCGTACAGTAAGTGATCAATTAAACTATAAATGTAAGGGAAAGAGGCATAGCTGGTTCTGACTAGTCTTGCTACCTTAATTAGTGAAATTGTATTCATAATCGATGGAAATATTACTGGCTTGGATAGAGCGTTCTATAATCACAAATCAATGCTGTGATGAAGGTGTTGCACATTGAAGTGATGCAAGAATCACATACGCCATTTTGATAAAATCAATTAAATTTAGTCAACTAAAAAATTGCAGAAATGCCATAAATGTACACAAATTATTCAATTTTGATTTAAAAAAATTTTAATACTTAGTTTAGAGATCTCCATTGCAGTTATTGGCTTATTGCTTTAAACAAATCTACATTTTTCGATTTTTAACTTTTGCGTACAAATTCTTTATACACAAAAACTGAAATTTCAATTTTTCTTAAAACAAAGCGCTAACCAAATTTGATCAAAATTAAAATAGCGATATTTTCAAACCCATTAAACACTAAATAAACGTTGACCGTTACCAACAACACTACACGAACACTTCTGCCACATCGACGTCATGCAACATTACGTGCTGCGTTCACAGGCCAAACGCTGCGATACCAGCGCCGTCAACAAAGCGTAACCGCATGCAACCAAAGTAAGCGTCTGCCAACTAACAGCTCCTCGCCGATGCGCTGCGCCAGATGGGTGCGGCTGTGTCTGGCGATTGTAGGGATTCTGGTTCTGATATTGCGGTGGTGGTTTGTTGTACATATTCGCATTTTGATAGCCTACATTGCTGTTGCCATAGTAGCCGCTAGGTGGCGCCAAACCGCCGCCACTGCCGCCCAATATGCCATTACTGCCTCCTGGTGGGCCACCAGTGCCGCCTGGCATCGAATAGTATGGCTGTTGGCCGAATACGAAGCTCGGACTGTAGGGGTTCACCGGCTGCAGACTGCCTGGATAGCCGGGGTTCAGCACACTACCTGGATGATTAGGTTGGGGAAATTGTTGAAATGAGGGTGCTTGTGTGGGTGAATTATAGGGGAAAATGGGCAGATTGGGCAGGACTGGCACCGACTGGGGCGCACCGAACACATAATGGGGATCAATGCCGCCGGTGCCGCCGTTCGGTCGTAGCTTTTGTGCGCTGCCGGGCGAGTCGTTGCCGCCGTCATCGTGACCATTGTTGCCATAATTTGAATTCACATTGTTGCTATTTTTATTCGCATAGCCGTTAATGTTGTTAATACCGCCACCGGGTGATGAGTTGCTGCCAGTGGCGGACGATGATGAGCCGCCGCCATTGCTGCTGTAGTATGTGTGGGTGTTAAGCGTTGGATTGGATGAGGCGGATGAGAAGATGGCGTGCTCGGGACCAGGCTTGTAACTGGATCCTGAGCCGAGTGAAAGTGGAGTGTAGATGGTTAGAGGATGCAGAAGTTAGATGATTTTTTTTTTTTTTTATTGACATTTTTGATGCGTTTGTTATGCCGACAGCCAAAGTGTTAGAAAGAGGAAGAGAATTAAGAGTTATGCATTTGTTATTTCAGAGCAATGGGAGCGAAAAGGAGTAGGTTATATGTTGATAATTGTTAATTGATCTACATTAGATGCCAACAAGAGAGTATATTTAAAACATGCGTGGATTTCAATTTTCATACTACGGTTTACGTACAAATAACAACAACAAATGCAGTGCACAATTAAGGGTCTGTCAGCTACCACGACGACTTTTAGTTTACGTTTCAAGCTTAATGATTAATGATTTAAATGATTGGGTAGTGACTGAAGCAAACAATAATTAGCAAAATCAATAAAGAACAAGAATGATTATAAATACGAGTATCTTTACAACAAAGCAACATAAAAAAGTTAAATTAAATTTGAATTTTTATTGCGAATGGTTTTGTTATTTTGAATTTGCGTCGTTATCATGATTTTCATGTATTTAGATGTGTGTGTGATGTATCTCCCATTTTTGCGATGTTATTTGCAAGCGTTGTGAGGCCAATTCGTGAACTTATTCAATGCTATTCACTTCAAGCGGCAGTTTTGATCTTACTTGTGAGTGTTTTGCAAGAACTTTGTCGAAATCCTACTAAATGCTAGTCAAGCTTCTAATTTTAACGTAAAAATATAAATAAATAAATTTTGATTGATGCATTTTTTGGGAATTAGAATTGTAAGGTTCTATGCTCAAACACAAATTTAAATTGGATGTCATAAGAGCTGTGGAGTCAATGTTAAAGAGTCTCAAAGACCTTCAATCTGTTGTATGCTTCTCAAAATATCTTTGAAAAATATAACCTACACTGGAGCATTTGGCAATAAATTACTACGTTGATTATATGGGTGGCTAAATGAAGGAGGCTTGCTTCAGTGGGTTTAATCGATGCCTTGGATGGGTGAAGAATGTATACACAAAGTTGCAGCGTTTAATTTTCAATAAAAATTTTCAGATTAGTCAATAATTCTCTTCAATTTGGATGGTAAACTTTAACTTGATTCCGGATAAGCTATTTTGAATCCTATTTCCGCCCATCATACGTTTATTTATTTATTTATTGGCGATGGCCTGCCAAAGAGGTTTTGGGTTTCGTTGACAGTTCCCCCAGTTTGGTAATTCTCTTTCAGAGCGCTTCCTTTATCGCCCTAGGGTAGGTCCTATCCCAAGGAAGGGCTCATGCCTTATTAGAATCAAGGCAGTAGCCATCTAACTACTCCAGTATAATTCCAGAATACTTCACTTCTGTGAATTATTTTCCTGGTAAAAAGGACGATGGCTGCCTTAGAAGGATTAATATTAAGACCCAAATCAACACACCACCGTTTTGCTGCATTAAGTCCATTTTTAACGATGTCGCAGAGTGAACTCCGGCTGTTCAAAATGGGGTCCTTTGAACATAGCTCAATCTTAACCCATAGCAAATAAATTTACGAACTACAAGGTGTCAAGACAGGATTTTGGCATAGATGTACATGTGTGGCTTCCATCTTGGTATCTACTTTACGGGTTCAGGATGATGTGATTACACTATGCAAAGGTAAGAATCTAACAATATTATCCAATACTATCTAACTATTAAAAAAGCTTTAGTAGTACTAAATGGAAAACTCGAACCTGCACCGTTAATGGGTATTCACCGAACTCCATGTTGGAGTGACATCGCTAAGCCTTCAGGAAGGGGTTTCCTGTCTGTAATTCTTCGAATTTAAATTGTTAATATGACATTTGGGTGTGGTCAGAAACGATTCCTTTGCTTACGGCTGGTATGCTGATGATGACCGCTGCATTGTGCTGAATTGATTGGCAAAAAAGTGTGATTCTATCAATTTGAGTGTCAAGCCTTCCCTCATGAAGTTCGCGATCTTAATGGTTCATACTCTCGCTAACTTTGAACAATAAGAACGGTTGGACTCACTTAATCTGCCCTTTTTTGCTTGGGTTTGAGCTAAAACTTTGAGTGGTGGCTATGAGTGAATGCCCTATAATGCCTCCCTCTAAATTATCTTCAATTTGCATACAACTCTTTGAGAAACTCATTTAAGACGAAGGTTAATTTTTGATTTGAGTTTTTCTAATTCCCAAAAAATTAAACACCAAAAATAGTCGAAACTAAATAGCTCTTACTGTTGCCTTACGAGTACTAAAACTAAAGTTTTAATCAAAAAAAAAAAAAAAACCAAATCAAATTAAATTAAAAAATATAATCACCTGACGGATTAACTGGCGCCGACGACGACGAGCTGGAGCCAGGTTTCCTCTGACATTTCGGATAGTTGCCGCAGTCCTTGCCTTCGCGCTGAGTGTAGCTGCACGAATCGCTGGTGATGACACACTCCTCGCTGGGCAGACAGCCAATGTCGTTGCAGCCACGTCCATATTCTGCAGTGGCGCAAATGGCGCAAATGGCGCGACGACAATGCGGACGGGTAGGCGTGCGTTTTTCGTTGTTGTTGTTGTTGTTGTTGTTGTGGTGATTGTTGATTTGATAATGTTTTTGTAGGACAAAAATAAAATTCATACAATAAAGAAGTATAGAAAAGTAAATAAGTAAAAGCAAGAATACAATCGTAGGAGAACATAAGAATGGAGTAGGGGGGAAAAAAAACAAAAACAAAAGAGATAAGTATTTGAGTGTAAACGAAAGGAATGACGAATGAAATGGAATGAAAGACATTCATATTTGTGTGCCAGTGTTTTCCGTTTATGGCTTGGGTGGGGGGTGGCGGGTGGGTGCTGTGTGAATGGGCTGATAATAAATAATGTTATGACATGTTGACAACACTGGCACGGGTGAAAATTACTCAAATATTTACAAAATGTTGCGGAAATTGATGAAAAAGTGAAAATGCGTGAAATATGCGCTCGCCGTTGGTATGGGTGTGTCAGTGTGTGGTGTGTGCTTGGCGAAAATGAATTGGTATTGTATTGGTGTGCGCGTGACCGGAAGTGTAATGGAAAATATGCTCGAGTGCTGAGTGAGGGGTTTGGTGTGAATTTTCCACTTGAATGTTTACATAAAGTAGAAAAGGTTTTGGGATTTCAGTCAGAAGTCGAAAGTTGTTGGTGATTTGAACATTTAAGTGAAGATGATGCTGGTGAGTTATGCAAAACTGTAAACTCCTTAAACGGTCATTTAAAATTCGTTACTTTTTTGTGGTTGGTGAAAGAGAACATAGAAACATTCCGCAACGAAGGAATGCAACGCGGAGGCAAGAAGCAAACAAATTCGTTTATGGAAATTTAAAAATTTAAAATGTCATGATTTTTTTTATTTATTTTATTTTAACGGGTGATTTTTTTGAGGTTAGGATTTTCATGCATTAGTATTTGACAGATCACGTGGGATTTCAGACATGGTGTCAAAGAGAAAGATGCTCAGTATGCTTTGACATTTCATCATGAATAGACTTACTAACGAGCAACGCTTGCAAATCATTGAATTTTATTACCTAGAAAAGTTGGCAGAAAATCCGCTTTTTTATCGACAAATTTTGTTCAGCGATGAGGCTCATTTCTGGTTGAATGGCTTCGTAAATAAGCAAAATTGCCGCATTTGGAGTGAAGAGCAACCAGAAGCCGTTCAAGAACTGCCCATGCATCCCGAAAAATGCACTGTTTGGTGTGGTTTGTACGCTGGTGGAATCATTGGACCGTATTTTTTTCAAAGATGCTGTTGGACGCAACGTTACGGTGAATGGCGATCGCTATCGTTCGATGCTAACAAACTTTTTGTTGCCAAAAATGGAAGAACTGAACTTGGTTGACATGTGGTTTCAACAAGATGGCGCTACATGCCACACAGCTCGCGATTCTATGGCCATTTTGAGGGAAAACTTCGGAGAACAATTCATCTCAAGAAATGGACCGGTAAGTTGGCCACCAAGATCATGCGATTTGACGCCTTTAGACTATTTTTTGTGGGGCTACGTCAAGTCTAAAGTCTACAGAAATAAGCCAGCAACTATTCCAGCTTTGGAAGACAACATTTCCGAAGAAATTCGGGCTATTCCGGCCGAAATGCTCGAAAAAGTTGCCCAAAATTGGACTTTCCGAATGGACCACCTAAGACGCAGCCGCGGTCAACATTTAAATGAAATTATCTTCAAAAAGTAAATGTCATGGACCAATCTAACGTTTCAAATAAAGAACCGATGAGATTTTGCAAATTTTATGCGTTTTTTTTAAAAAAAAAGGTATCAAGCTCTTAAAAAATCACCCGTTATTTATCACTAATGCAATTTAAGTTGACATTACTTTGGACACTCTTAATTTTTTTTAATTAAAAAAAATTTGCTTAGATACCATTACCATATTTTTTCAGAACCGATTTCAAATAAGTGTGTGAAATTCAGAAACGATGTTTTGTTTTTTGTTTTTTTATTATACAACATTTTCTCAACACTCGATTTCTGCTTCTTTCTCTCGCGCTGCATTCAACAAAAAAAAATTTTTTTTTTGAAATTTTAAGAAATCCAGTTAGACGGGAAAAACTTTCAAATAACTGTGATGTAATGAAATAAGTAGTTACTCAACAATACTAAACTGAAACGAACACTTAGCGACTCATAAATGATTGTTCTTGTACATACTTGAAAAGGAGTTAACACTGCTGAAGATGCACAGCAGCAATATGGCGCTGGCAGCACTACCAGCGGTGCCTATACTCGGCCACATGTTCGCCTACGTATCCTCCAAGTCGTCGTCCTTTGCTTCCTATTTCTGGCTGGTTTCGCCTCCTCCGCTCTTCAAATGCTCGACCACTTAACGCTCTGCTGCTTTTGTGCTGGCTTTGACTTATTACTGCGGCTTCAATATATTTTATCAAAAAAAAAAACACCGCTTGGCTGCTCCTTGCCTTCAGAAGAAACAATATTTGTTTTCCACACTATCGACAACACACAAGAAAGCAATATTGCCGGC
This sequence comes from Rhagoletis pomonella, assembly GCF_013731165.1. Taxonomy (NCBI): domain Eukaryota; kingdom Metazoa; phylum Arthropoda; class Insecta; order Diptera; family Tephritidae; genus Rhagoletis; species Rhagoletis pomonella. Next base: position 8,687,202 of record NW_023458556.1, on the reverse strand, counting down.
TTTTAGGCGTTAGAGATGCGGGAATTCTGCAAAAAAAGAGAGAGATCACATTTGTGTAAAATTAGACGCAATGAAATATGAGCATCAACCAACAAAGAAATTGAAAAATAAAAAAAAAAACTATTTGAATGAAATTGTCTAAAGTTCTATAAAATATGTATGTGGCGGTGTGTGGGGCAAAAAGCATTTCGGCAAATATAATGAAACTCTTGTCTGCGTTATTTGTTTGCCAAAACTACAGTTCTTTTTGTTGTTGGTGCATATGTCTCCAGTTTGATAAATATTTGTTGATGTCGAATGCGGATGGTTTTCTTTGCTTGCTCATATTGGTATGACACTTTGATACGCTTTATTTACGATTGCGGCATTGCGACAGAGTAAATGAAAAAATAAAAAAAAAAACGGCGTTCATTCTGGAATTTCGAAAGCCTCTATTTACAAGTTGTATTAATGCAGCAAATGTCAAATTGGACTTTGTTTGATTGCGTTTCAGCTTTGGCGGAAGGACGCAAATATTTTATATTGTATTTATAGCATTTACTTACATACATATATACATTAGGGCGAATTTTTTTGCGATTATGGCTTTTTTCACTCCTACCTCAAAATTTTGTGGAAAAAATGGTGATGCGTTTTCTTTAGAATTGAATGCTCTATAAAAGTATCCATTGCGGTGTAATCCTAACTCCCACCGGCGAGGCAGTACGGGTGACCCAATTTTTCATGAAGTTCTCGTTTCTTTGCCCCTATCTCGAAAAAACAAGAGCTACAACAAAGATATGAACGGCAAAAAGTGTCAACGCAATGACACAGAGTTTAAACCATTAATTACTTTGCAATAATTTGATTTTAGGAGAACACTACTTTAATTTTATAAATTTACAGTTCGAAATGTGCTCGTGATAAATTGTGAATTAAATATTGTATATGTATATAAAAATTTTATAAATGTTATAAAATTTTATTAATAAAATTTTAAGTTACATATAGTGACAAACAAAAGTATTGGCACAGAGAATTTTTCGCAATGTATGCAAAGTTTTTTATTCTTATTTCTTTTCGCAATTTTTTTTTTTTATAAAAACATGGTTCACACCGCAATAAAAACATAAAAATAAAACCTCTAAACTTAGTTCAAAACCCAGGAAGATTGAACAACTTTGCATACTAATTTGGAAATTTCTCATCAGATTTTTTGTAGAAAATTTCTAAGTATGTAATTTTATATCCAATTTTATTTTTGAACAACTTAGTGGAAGTTTGAAGTTACTAAAACATCGCGCTGATTTTAGGACTCTGTTATAATTTTCTTCTATGCAAAAAACAACAAATTTTGAACGTACATATGTACATACTTTGTATGAAAGTAACTGAGCGCAAAAATAGTCAAAAACTAAAGCGATTTTTAGCAACTTCAAACTTGCATTTGAATGGGCTATAAAAACTGCATACTCAGCATTTTTCTAAAAAAAATCTGATTAGAAATTTGCAAATTAGTAAGAACATTTTTTGAATTTTCCTGACTTTAGCACAAAGTTAAGAGATTTTATTTTTATATTTTTTTTGTTGTAGTGTGAACTATATCTTTGTAAGAAATTAGCGAAAAGGAATTAAAAGAAAAAACCTCTGCGTATATTGCGAATAATTCACAGTGCCAGCTTACAAAAATGGTGCTGGGCTTGTTTTAAGAGTGATGTTTGGAAATATGTGACAAAAAGAGTATATTTTATTCGAAATGAAAAAAAATACAGAACTTGAAAATTAAAAAAAAAAATTTATTTAAGTACAATTTTTTTAACATAAACAAAGTTTTTCATAGTCCTTCACATTAAAAAATAAACACTTTGAAAATTTAAGCATCTTTTCAGATTTGGTATTGTACAAAAAAATAAGCCAAAAAGGTTTACAAGTTTTTGCTTTACGTTTTTTTTTTCAATTTGAAAATTCTGTAATTTTTTTTATTCTTAGATTTTTTGTATAAATATATCTATAAATATACATATTCTTTTTATAGCCTTCATCATAACATCTTTAAAATGAGAACATAACTATTTTTGTAAGATTTTCAAAAAATAAAAATAAACTTGCAAAATCCGGGAAGTTGTTAAATTTAGTATTTTGCATAACTTGGGAAAATAAGTGCTGGCTTTTCCCTTTGGCAGAGCTTAGTTATATGATAAAGTAAAAGTTCTGACCAAAATTCAAGGAAATCAAAAATGGTCGATTCCAACCATTGTTCGATTTGGCATGGATTGTCCCATATCTAAATTTCTATTTGTATTAGTATTTCCTAGAATTATTCCACACTGTTTGTCCCAGTCAGCGACAGGCGGATGGGATTAACGGTTTGGGGGTTTAAACCTAGCATAGTTATTTGTTTCTACTTGCTCATAAAATTAAGAAGATACAGAAATATGAATCTATGAATTAGAGCTCATCTTCCGCCACCAATCCCGGCTGGTTTTATTTCCCACAACCAACAAAATGTGAGCTCACACATTTCTTTGCCAGTTAGAAAATGTGGTTAGACAACAGCTGCTGTGCAACTGAATATAGCCTGAAGACGCAAACGAGATTTGAGGCAATTTTCTTGGCTTATTTGCATCCACATTCGTCGTCGGCGTAGTTGCTGTTGCTACTTTAGCTGCTGCTGACAGAAAGCGGATGCAAACTCTTCTACAATTTCACAATGTCATTTCGGCTTCAAGGCTTTTGAATTTTTTGGAGAATGTGTTTAGATATTTACTAGTTTTGTCTTTGTTTCCCGTACCGCTTCGCTGGGCTTGGCATCAGGGCGCATACATACATAAGCAGCTAGCAAGCACTAACATAACAAATTTGTGGTTGCCAAAAAATGCGAACGGTACTGGAAGTATTTTGCTACTAAAGCAGTTAAATGTGGGATGTGAATTTGCATTTTGTTTATTTTTGGCTTGAATTTTTAGTGCAAATGCAACGCTTTCGTAGGAGTAGGCAAACTAGCGACATGAATTCTGTGGGTTCTTTAATGGTCTAACTTGAACCACCATTGGGAGTATCTGTGCATCTGTGCATCAAATGTGGATTTTAAAGTTCAAAACTTCTGCAACAGGAAATCTGTAAACCTTTCTATCAAAGTGTGAAATTCGCACTCTCACCAAAGTAATTTCAAAATAAAATTACTATGCAGTGGAAATACTTTCTACAAATTAGAAGCATTACAAAAGCGAATCGGAACGATTTGTCAGTCGAGTAGAATTGAGCTACGGCAAACTCTTCAAGATACGAGCACTTAATTAAAAACATTGCGACATTTCTCTGCCGCTGTCCTTTCGCTTCCTTTCTTCGCTCGGTTAATAACGAAATTTTCGTTCCCCATTCAAGCGAGAGCAGTAAAAGAGTTACGAGTATTTGTCAGCGGCGCCCAGTAGCTACTCGACAATGACGAATACTCAACAAAAGCTGGGAATAATAGTTTTGTTTCGCCTCACACCTTACTTGCTAGATCGCTTTGTTATTGCAGCTGCATTTCTAGTTGTCCTTCCCGGCTGCACTTTGATAACTTTAAAATTTGTCTTCAGTTTGGGCTATTTATCTTTGCCAAGTTTTTTTCATAACGACTTTTACTTCTGTACCGGCATGAGGTAGTAGGTAGGGAGGCGAAGTGTTCGCTGTGCCACGGAAGTTCGAAGCAAGCAGCGTTCGTTACGCTACTTATTTATGTATGTACGTGCTACTGGTGCAACGGGAGATACGAGTAATTTTGAAAGGAAAATCGAAAGTAGTTAGCTTTTTTGGACAAACGTGATTTGCGGTTTTTTCTTACATTAGCCATGACTCTCAAACGAGTGCCTCGAAACTGACTGATAAAGCAAATTCGAATTTATGTAAATTGGTCCAAGAGCGACGAGAGTACATTCCAGCCCTAGTTCGGATGAGGCATATGTGCTTTGGAGCTAAACCCAACAGGTCTCCTTGTTTCACAAAAGCGACGCTCCACCTGGGTAAGCTTCAGAGACTCTACTAAGCGACGATGAATCATGGGCCGATCTGAATTACTTTCTTCACAATAGTGAGGCACATAGAAATTTTCGAAAGATCATATGAACCAGTGGTCAGTTTTTGGAGATGATATGGTATGGCAGGAGAAGACGCAACGGCGATTGCTGATGATTTTCATAAAAAGAGTTAATGTGAAGTGAATCTCTTTATTCATATACGGCAAGTAGCAGACCAAATTAGTTGATGCATATTTACGGTGGCCATATTAACCAACGTAAAATAAAGGACATTTTTTTCAAAATGATTTGGGAATACATACATACTACTTGTATGATAAAAGTACCTTACCCATATCGTAATTTAAATAAAATATTTACCAGTTAATTATATTACTTAATTGTACAAGTTCCCCTGCTGTAGCGAAAAATGAAGCAGAATCCTTTTCAAGGACTTCGCCATCCTTTGCTACCAGAATGCGTTTACCATATTTCATACTGCACGACGAAGCCAGCAAATAATGGTTCAAAATTGGAACTTAATGTTCATAATTCACCGGAGCCTTCATTTCTCAAGCAATTTTTACTAAAAACCAAAAAAAAATATTTATTTTGGTTAACATTTTTTATAACATTTGATTTTTTTTGAATTTTTTCGTTTTGGGAGAACCATACAATAAATTTCAACTAGTTTTTTTTATGTAACTGGAGCAGGATAATACATTTTCTTCAAAATTGCTACTTTTTCTGCACTCTGCACTAAAAAATTTAATATAATCAAATAAAAATTCACACATCAGGCTCAACAGGTCTCTTGCAAATATTGTAATCTTTCATAAAAAAAAATAAAAATTAATCAAATTAAGTGAAAAATGAAGGCTACAGTGAATTACGAACAATAAATGCCAGTTTGAACCACTGTGCAGCAGGGGCTTCATTGCTTTCTTTCATTGGAACTGGAAACTGAGCGCGCAACACGATCCTGATTTATACATTGCAAAAAGTTACCGATTAAATAGAAACCCCTAATTAGGGCGAAGATTTTCATTATATCTTGTAAGGGACATTTTTTATTTTTCATATTCTTTGTTTAAAAATTTACCCATGAAAAATGCAGAAATGATTTAAAGGACAGCTTAAGAAATAAAGCTTTTGTCCTTTTTTTGAAAAAAATTATAAAGGACAGAGGGTTAAAATAAAGGACTGTCCTTTAAAATAAAGGACGGATGGTCATATTCGTCACTATCCCCAAGGCTCTGTATTTGAATAAACACATCATGGTAGACTCTATAAAGTCATAATGACTTATGTACAAGAAGTTTAAAGAAACAACCGACTGCTTAAATTTCAATATGTATTTTTGGCTTTGTGAGGGTAGGTGGAAATATAGTAAACATAAGCCGATTGCGCTGAAACTTGACATGTGCTATAAGGAAATATGGCAGAAATGGACTCTATGCCACGCTCTCCACCGTTGGGGTCGGAAATATTAAGTTCCAACAGATTTCAATTTCTATTTTATTAGAAACTACTAAATACATATAAAAAATGGAGGAGATTAGCTCCAATCATTAAATATGATGGACATTTTTATTTTATTAATTTTTTCTGCTTACCATTTTCAGAAATGCCGAGGTTATGCATAAAAATTACATAGGAGTAAATATTCTCATTTTTCCCATTTTTCGAGGTGATTTTTCTACTACTCCAAAATTAAGAAAATCGATAAGTACATATATTTGCAGAGTCGTACGAAAATATCGAATTATATACTCTCACACATAATGAAATTTTCTAAACATGGGTTGAATTATAAGACCATATTTTTTATAACATATCTTAGGAATGTTAATATCCAAGTCAAATACAAAACTAATCATAAAACCATCGCTCTAAAAATTCAGGACCCTTAGGGCATCGATTCGAGTTTAAAAAATAGTTGCTTTTATAGGTTCACAGCCAAACTCTACTAAACTGGTTAGTCGATATCGAGCCGATTCGATTGGTTCTTTGGAAATTTAATTTTCGTTGAGAAAGGGGTGAGCAACTTTTACTTTTCCCTTTGTAATCTAAGAAGGTTTCACCTATCAACTGCCACCATGACTTTTTTCCGTCTACCTCTTTAAAGTGGAGACACTATACAGCGCTCCTTGTTAAATTTGGTGAATAGGTCGATGGGAACAACTAAGTAAGGTATTGAAAATTTTAATCCGGTCATACTGCAAATAAAATTAAAAGTATTTTCTTTATTCCATTACATCGCTATTTAGAATGTAGGGATATCTGCTTAAGTGTAATCTGAGGTTCTTACGCCTCACCTGAAGCATATCCTTTGTATAGCGTGAGAATCAAAATGAGAATCTCCCGGATCCAGTAGTGATCTGCTTAATCCAACACTCTACTTATAAAAAGATATCTTGGTGAATGAAGGTTCTATATTCTATAGTCGAGAAAACGATAGTGTCTTCTCAAAAGTTTAGTTTTTTTTTTTTGTGATATATAAACTGGAATTTTTTTTTAAGGACGTACAAACAAATTAAATGAGAGCAGCATATAAGAAACTTCGATAAAAGTTATGCTCTTCACATCTTACCTCCTTTCAACTTCAAATTTTTAAAGCGCTTTAAATCTTTTATTAGACTACTCACTCAACCAAATGTTTCTTCTACTCAACTTAACATTCTATTTTCGTTATTTACCCTGCAAAGTAAAATTGAAATACAATAAATTGAACAAAGGTGACAAGGTGAATGCTAAAACTTCACATTTCATTGCACTCAATAAAAGTTTGCTGCAAGTAAATCAAGAGAATAATATGACCAAAAATATAAAATCATTGCAAAAATTTTGATATATTTATGGACAGTTTCGAAAATGTAAATAGGAACCCGACATTTTTACAAGATTAGTTATTTTTTTGGGTTTTTTAATGTTTATTATTTTTTTGTGAAAATATGGCTTGTTATCTGACAAATACTATCTAAATCCGAATTTCAAACTTTGTAAAAAGATTACGAAATTTCGAAAAAGTTTTATAAAAGTTTAAAATTACGAGCTTTTTAATTATTTTGTAGACCTGTTAATTTTACTGCGCGATTGAAGTACCTAGGACTTACTGTTGATAAATTTCTTTTTGTTGAAGGTGTTGCTCTTTATCGCCATATAAAAAATTGTCGAACATACTTCGTAAAAATGCGTAACACCGTCAACAAAACAAAAAAGAAAAAAGTGCCCAAAGTCAACGGTATTGTGTAGCCACTTAAAACTTGAGTTTTTTTTCCAAAAGTTCTGACTAAAAATTTCAACCTTTTTGATGTAATTTTGTGGAAATTGTCGAACTTTTTGTTGGATAGTGAGCTATGCTTTCCTAAAAAAATAATAGACATTAAATAAACAAAAGAAACCGAAAACTTGTGAGAATGTCGCGTAGCTATTTGTTTGCCGGCCACTGTACATATGTATGTATGTACCTTATGAAATGTGGTCACCTGCTGTACGCCTATTGTGAACGTTAGCTCAATAAGTAGATATGTATGTATTTGGTCATATGTATTTGGTCATGTGAGCATTTTATTTCACATTTTACCGAAATTTATGATCTTCGTTGTACAAATCAATGTTTACATGAATACACGCATACACTAGCACTAGTGTGCAAGATGTACATACATAATACAAATGTAAAACAGGTTCATGTGCATTTATACATACATACATATGTATGCTTAACCGATGAAATATGCCAAGCTAAGAATTTTCCTGATTTCGTGCGAGTCTGCTTTGGTAAAATGGATATTGAAAGCAATTAAACACGAAAGAATGTTCAGTATGCATCATTGACACACATTCTTAGATATTCCACAATGTAGGTATGTATGTAGGGTACATTTCAAAATCAAATGGGACTTTTATGCCATCGGGGGGGGGGGGGGGAGGCGAGTATGAAGCGCAAATCTATGGCATGTAGTAGCTTACCTGGAGAGAATTTGTCACATTTTCTGAAGGTGTTCATGCTAAAGTGCTTATAATGGCTGCAAGTGTCTTCACATATGTACCTACACTACACTCCCTCCCATATAAATACAAGATGCACGTATGAGCCTGCATGTGTGTGTTTGTAGCTGTCCCAGCTATTCTACATATTTCAGCAGCGACTGCTTAATTGTGGCTGTTGTGTGCTACACCTGGTTACCGGTATGTCAATAAATTCGAAGTAATTAAAATATTTTCCTCGTATATCAAATTAAAATTGAGGGCGAATGGCAATAAATGAGGAAAATTCCTGCTGCTCTGCTTGACTGAGCAAGAGAGAGAGGCAATAAACCGAAAATACGAGCAAGGAGTGCTTGTCAGGTGGAACGGTAAATGGTCAGAAGTAGCTGGTGGACAAATAACATTTTGGAATTTCGTAGCTGGTAGCTGAAGCGCTGAAAGTATTTGAATAGCTGCCCCTATTTTCAGGGCGTAATGTGAAGTTAAGAGACCGAAATATTCGTCTTTTGTAGCTTTAATAGTTTTTAAGTTTCAGTTTTCGCTGATTAAGTTTCTATTTACTTTCTGTACTTTGAAATTAAGCACTTTTCTTTAATCGTAAAAAATCGTTCATTCACAAAATTGCAAACAAAGCGTATTCCAAATTTTTGCTTCCACAAATTGTAGAAAGCCCCGCAACTGAACCAAAGTTCTGCTGCCAAATTACCATTGAAATCAAATCAAAGGAAATCATAAGTTCCGTCCTCTTGCACATTAACACCGGCAATCAGGCAAAAATGGAACCCCAAACTTTATTCATTTTCTGCTGCTTTTATGCCAGCAGGAAGGAAGAAATTGCGCGTGCATAAAACTTTATTGCAATGCTCGAACTCGAACTGAAACTGGCAATTATTTGCCATGCAGCTAAAATGCTAAGGAAAACTTTCACATAGTGCGAATGAAATCATTTGTGCATTTGCATACAATTTTGGTGAAAGTTGTGGTGAAGACAATAAAATTGGTGACAATTTTGCTGAGGTGGTTTTGTAGAAATTCTTCACTGCTTTGGGATAATTTGAAATTTTGTGTAACTTTTAAGATTGTTTAAGCAAAATAGTTTTAAGTCGGCGAGTGACTTTGACCTGGAAATTGCTTTCACAGGGAGAATTTCGGTATCAGGGTTTGAGCATTAGAATAACTTAGATTAAATATCAGGTTTCGGCCTGAAAGAAGCTATTACCGCATACTTCTCCAAGATTCTTTTCTTTTACTTGAATTCAGAATTTATGAAGCTATGAACCCAAACAAAAAAGCATAGAAGATTTTAGGGTTTGGTTGTCCAACATTCGCAGCATAGACTAAGGAGGCGCTTTTTTGCATTAAGTGCAATGCGAGTTCTTTATCTGGCCGTTAAAAGCTTTCTGAAGTTTACTAAACTGTCTTAGCTCTCAAAATATAATGTATGTCTTTATCAGAAAGCTTAGCTTCCATTGGTGTTAAAAAAAAGAAGTTACCTACTTGGTAAAAGAATTTAAGTGACTTTAGAAAGTTTTACTTAGATAAAAAAATATTAAGGCATGCTACAAAAATTTTGTATTATTATTGATAAAGCATCTTAAACTTATGGCTAGTTAAAAGTTAAAATATTGTTGAAGAATACAATAAAATTATTTTTCAAAGCGAAAATGGCCTAACTCAGGATAATTTTTTTAATTGAATACCACAGAAATAAACTTTTCTCGTTTCATTCATCCAAACGCATTACTAAAAAGTTTAGTCAACTAATATTTTTCCATTACACGCCCATACATTTCGTACATCCTACATGCTTTGTGTGTACCTACATTGAATAACTTTTATTCACAGAAGCACATTTTTCATTAAATTGCACTATTCTGCGCTTGCAATGTGTCCGGTTTGCGTTTATTGCTGCCTTTTTGCCTTACATTTGGCATCGACAACTAACGCATCGAAATTGCCAATCATCAAGTAATGAATGGTCAAGAGCAAATGGGTCCAAATTGCAATTTTGATTTTGAATGGCAACAAGAAAGCTGCCAACTTTTGTATGAATGCCCGTTAGCCGTTTTAGACTGACAGCTGTTGGCAATAGCAGCAGTAGATGATAAACGGATGACAACATGACAGCAGCGAAGTGACAAACAATTGCAAGCATTTGTAATAGAATAGGAGCTAATGCATAGCGTTTGTGAGTGAAATGTGTTGGGAAGCAAGCGCAGGATATGAATTGGAATGGCTTTGATTACAAATTTGTTTGAACTTTCAATAGCTGCCACAATTTGGAAAATCATTCTGTGTGACAAACGTGTGCGTGTATGTGTAAGGATATGTGCCCAAAAGTAAAGTACAACAGCAATGGCAGTCAGAAATTGAATGATAGCAGCAGCGACGCGAGTCAATGTCATCCAAGCTAAAGTGAAAAAAAAAATCGCCTATGAACCAGTTGAGAAGCATTGTAGTCTCCTTTACTTCTACGCCTGCAAACGCATACATGTGCATTAGGACTAAGTGACTTACGATTTTTTGCATGCATCAAGCTTTTTACAAACATTCTTCCTCATTGCAACTTCTTTCATTATTTTCACTGACTTGCGCAAACTACAATAAATAAACACGAAATTCCAACAAAACGGATTTGCATATCGGAGACGTTAACTTACACGAAAAAAGTGAAAGAAAAATAAGTGTAAACCAAAGCAAAATGTAAGCCAAAATAAACGTTAACAAAGCCGATTTGGCAGCGGCGAAGGCGAATGCGCAAAGGCGAAGTGCAGCGCCAAACATGGCAGGGAGAAAAAAGTCTCGTAAAATACTCAAAGTACAAAGCGAAAAGCGGACATGGAGAACAATGTCAACGACATCGGCTTCAACGTCGACGGACAATAAGTGCACTGACATACATCAAACAGATGACAAAAATGTTGAACAATGGCCAGACAGGCGCTGCCATCTACACAAGTATTATTATATATATATGTATTTAATATGGATATACATACATACATATGTGCATATTTATACATATCTTCTTTTTAAACGTAGCTTTATATATGTATGTACATACAGTGACTTATTTATAAAATCAAATATGTCTTTTGATTAGAGGATGATGAAAAACCAACAAAATTAGCGTTTTTGTCAAAACTTGATATAAGAAGTTCCGAGAAAAATTTTTTTTTAATCTATACAGCCTTCCATCTCAACCGAATTATGACCGCGATCAAAAATTAGTTTCTAAAAAATTTGAATTTTCCATACAATTTATTTTTATTTTATATTAAAAAAGGTCTCAAATGAAAATTTCATAAAAAAATCATATCTATGTAGAGTGGCGCTCGTCTAAATAGCACACTTTTTTTTGAAATATTCACAATGTTTTACGTGATACATATTTTCGTTAATGTTTTATAAAAATATAGTAGATTCTGTAACATAAACCATATATGTAAGCTAAAGTTTAAAACTTTATGTCCCGTTAAGGAAAATTTAGCAAATTTCAAAAAAATGTCATCAAAAATTTAATTTTTTTTTTAGTTTTTGGAACTTATTGGGAATTAAGTTTTGTGTTTTATTCCATTTTAGGTTTTCCGCCATTCCTCAACCTCTCATCGTGGGTATATTTAATTTTAGAAGTCATATGCCTAATGTACATACATACATATGTATGTGTGAAAGCTCTGGTTACCGCGAAAATACTTCAAGCTCAAATATATATTGCAAGGAACAAGTCAGTAGAGTCTGTGGAAACAGAAAAAAAAAATAAAAATTTAAGGTCTACTTTGAGGCGTACGATCGAAAACTGCTCGTCTTGCCAAACATTTGGAGCATGAAGTATTAAGATTAAAAGAAGACAATGATTTACACCTACCAACGTGAAAAAAACAAGAAAAATAGTGCTCATATTTTTATTTAATGACAATTCCAATACTACTATACAAATATATGTATAATATATACAGTCGCTTGAAAGAAAATTGGGGCGTGAAATTTTAACAAGATTTTTTTTTGATTTTTCCTTTGCTTATTTAATGTTTATTTTCTCTTTTTCAAGAAATTACAGCTCAATGTCTAACAAATACCTTGCGCATATGTAAGTCTGAATTCCAAACTTTGTAGAAAAATTCGATACATTTTCATCAAAATTCAAACTTTTAAATCAGGTTTTTCCGAAAAATTTTGGTATGCAGGTTTGTAGGCAAATAAATTATAGTAGCTAGGAGGGTGTCACCAATATGTTAAAAAAAAATTTTGTATATGAAGAAAAATGCACAATACCGTAAGCAAAAAAAAAATCTAAAATCACCGTGTAACGAAGCACTATGCTGCCCCGGTGCTTTTACTCTAGTGCTGGGGGTATACACGCCGTAGCCAGGGCTCGATTACAATAAATTTATATTGTGGCCTCAGAATTCATCCATTAGGGCAAGCGCCTGCAGTTGAGGGAAGGTTCGCATTGGGTTTCTCATATGTAAAAAGGAATGAATGAAGACCTTTACTAGGAGAAGAACTTTCTAACGTTTAACATTGAGTATTTTCTCTTTTTCTACAATTACTTTAGCAAGTTGCTTATGGTATCAAATATTTGAAAACATTTCAAATTTTCAGGTAACTTTATAATTTTTTAACAGTTTTTAATTGTTTAATTTTTTTTTTGAAATACTAGTTATTCTCTTCCTCTCCTATAAGTTTTAAACAGATACTAATTGAAGAAACACCAACCCTGGGAAAACATGTGGTGGCGAGTGAGTGAAGTGTAAATGAACTCTTCCAACAGACCGACATCCGCGTGTCAGACTTTTTAACAGTTTCGGGCCGCTTTTGTTTTTCTTTTGCACAACTTTGCTGCAATTTTTATAATCCCCAGCCGCCTACTTGTTTAAACAAGAACCCCTGTCGCCACCAAAATGTCACTGCCCTCTACTTGCACATATCAAGTAAAACCGAATAGCCAAGAGTATGGAGCTGGAAATGTTGAAAGAAAAACAGACAAAATACATATGTTTGTAGTAGTTACGAGCGAAGAGTAACATGGGTAACAATTTTTTTGTATGGTATTATTAAGCTCATTGAAGTGGCATAAATTTGTAGCACCCGCAGCTCAACAATGCAGAATTTACTATTCTTATTCTTATGTACATAGATATATATTTGTACATATGTGTGCCCACTTGTCCGCTTGTAGTTACAAGCCTATTTACATACATACATACATACATGCACAAATACTAACTAATATGTCTGACAACTGACTGGTGGTGGTACGTGGCATATGCCTTCGGAAAATTCCCAACAAGAATTCAAAATAACAATAAGCATACTTATGTACATACATACAAACATACATACATGGAGTAAAGCAGAGCCAAATTGAAAAATATGTGGTGGCCACTCGAAGCACAGCGACTGAAGTGCGGCGCTGGCGCTGGCGCCTAAACACGTGCTTGTAAGTATTTTTATGTTTGTGGGAAGTGCTCTTGCAGGTACACTCGTAAGTAGGTGCGCGTTCGCAAATAAACAAGCGGAATAACAAAAGAGTAATGTATGGAATGAATATGTTGAAAGCGAAGAAGGGGAAACAAGCGAACAAAAAAAAAAGGAAACAGAAGACAGAAACTCTGAAAGGCTTAACCGGAAGCTGTTGAATTTACGAGGAGGCGCACAGCAATGACATCTAATTTTTCACTCTGGTAAATCCTAAACACACAGGAGTCTACGAGAAAAGATTTAAAGTGAAAGAAGGATGGCAGAGCTTAAAGGCGAAAAATTGTTGGATGGATATGCTGATTTAGTGTAAGTAGTTAAATTTGAAAAAAAATGATCACACGTTTCCACTTAGTTATAGGCATTGGTGAAGGTTCCTTTCAATATATCGCACACCGTCTTCAAAAGAGGTACCACTAAAAATTTTGCATTATACACAGCGCTTTGGTTTGCCTTTCAGCAAAGGTTTGAGCAGATTTTTGTTATAATTTGTTAAAAACCCTAAGGTAAAGTCTCCCTTGCCCATATGATTATCATGTGCTACGAAATAGTTTTTCGTATTTTCTGACAAAAATGTGTAATTTTGAGTTAAGTTGAGTTGAATTAAGAACCAGAATTGAAGAAGTATTGAAAGCTACCACTTATACCCCGAATCTTAAATTTTGATTAAACTGACAAAGAAGCATCTCTGGGCATCACCTTCTTCCGCGAGCTCAGAAAGAGTGCTTGGTGTATCGGGCTTTGTTCATGTGGAAAATAAAAATAGTTTGTTGCACTTTAATGCAGAAAATTTGCTTTCCATTATGAAAAATATGAAAAGCGTCAACTTCAGTTATTAAACTTGATTACAAAAATAAAATAATTATTTTTTCTGAGAAAGCCTTACTAACTAATTAAAATTTCTGAACTCACAATACGGGAATCCTGTCGGATGCTAGCGGTATCCGGCCATATAGTCGGATAACCAAAAAATAGCAAGATAAGCCGTAATCTGGATATTCACCAGATACCCGGCACGTCCCTTAAAGAAAAAAAGATTTGTGAAGAGCTGATGAGGGACAGCTATAAAAAAATTAACCGAATGATTTACTACACTCCGATGAAGAAGAGTTGTTCTCGAGTCGAAATGTATGTAAAACAAAGTTGACAACAAAGATATGGAACTAGACGTCAAGAAATTTATTGCGATAGGTTCCGATGAATGTATTTTCCTGTTAAGGAGCCGCGGGGCCACCAAGAAAACGCTGCGGACGCGGGCTGCTTATCTCATAAATTGAATAACAGCATTTACAAACTGGCTTAAACTGCATCAATGAAAAAAATAAATAAACCATATTTTATATTTGTTTTCAACTTTTAAGACTTTTGGAAAAAAATGATGCAGCTTCTTGAGAGACGATAGGTACCATACCATGATGCAAGGCTTATGGTTGCCAAAGAAAGTGGAATCAATCGTCTATCTCATAATTGTATATAGTACCTACTCCAAAGTGTCTGCATATTCCACAGATGTCCTGAAAAGATTTAATCTTGGTAGGCTGTAGCCTGAGCTCAACATACCCTAGGAAGCAATAGTGAACAACAACAGCAAAAGAGCTAAAGTGAAGCTGGGGGCGGAACTAGCGCTTTGACAACAACAATGGAAACTGTAAATTGAGTCATAGGCTCAGATGCCATCAGCCAACGAAAAACTCAGACATTGTGACGAAGATATATATGTATACGTATATTCGACTAGAAATATTTCGTTAGCACATAAAAATGTTTGGGATTTTCTTAACATACCATTTTTGCTTCTTAGTTTTTTGAGAATTAAAAAAAAACGTTCACGATTTTACGAAGATGTTTGGGACTTCGTTATAATATTTCAAAGTGAAAAGGTTGAAATTTAGCTATAATTGAAAATCTTTTTTTAACTCTTCCAGCTGCGGAGCCACGGAGTCAGCGTAGCGTGTTCCGTGTAAAATAACTTTCTAACAGTTTTTGCAACATACGAGTTAAGTTTTTTTATTTCTTAACATTTCCCCATTCACTGCTAATCGCTTCCATTTTATATGTGTGTCACTTTTGCTGAAGTTTCCAGTTTTTGGAAAACTTTAACAAAACCCGGTAGTTTTTCGCCAAGCCAGTATAATTTGCTGCAAACTCAACCAACTTTCGAAAGTTTTTTTTATTTATTTTTTCGCTGCTTCAACTCTTGAACGCTAACAAGCGACTAACAAATATAAAACAACAACAAAGCATTGTTAGTGGCGGCAGTTGCAGTTCTAGTAAATGTTGCACGAACAAGTACATATAAGTCGAGTGTCGAGAACAGCGAAAAGAAAATATGCAACTTAACAGGCAGTTAGAAGTGACAAAGCGGCATAGCAGCGGCAGAAAATTGTAAGAACGAAGAAAACGAAGAAGAAGTGGCAGCGTTCAACGACTGCTGATATTGCGGGTACTACGGGTCGTATGAGTATTCAGAATTAAGAAGAAGACGAGGAACTGCTACATATTATTTTTTGCATTATTCGAAAAGAAATTGTAAAACGTGTTGCGGCAACGGTTTTTTAAGCACTCAGCGGTGATGTAAAAAAATTGCAAGCGCAATTACAAGTTGAAAAAGTACACATTCGTTTGTATTAATGTATATACCTACCTACATACGAAGGCAAAGGTGTATATGAGGGCGTTGTCTGCAAAAAATGAAAACAAAAAACATAAAATATTTAAAGTGCAAAGCCTGTACTTATTTAGTGGTGAGCAAATACATACATGCTGTAAATTTAAAAATGATGTTCGACTAAAATTTGATAAGAAGTAAAATTCAAAAAAGCTAAGGCATAATGCCCGCCGATTTTGTGAGGGTAGAAAGTTCTAAATGCAGAGTCTACAAAACTTGCTTGTGTTCGAATGAATGGACAGTTCCATTGAAAGTCTTTTAAAACTAAAGCAGATCCTCGGTGAATTAATTAAATGCATTTTTTCTTCAGTAACTTCCATTTTACAGCGATTCTTATGCAGCAAATTTCGAACTTATTCCCAAACCCAAATAAAAATAGTAAAAATAATACTAATTATAATTTGGCCAAATTACTAAACCGAAATGAATAGCCTTCAGACTTGCTTTGGGAAATTTCTGTAGCATGTATCCGGTTGGAAAAAAGAAAAGAAGTAGATAGACCTTTCGTGCTCGATTTTATTTTTTATTTTAACGACCAGAATTTCAGTGCCTTCCAACCGAAGCTTTCTGATTCATTTTTTCTTAAAAAGTAATAGTTTATACCAAACAAAATTGATGCAGTTTAAATTTAATTTAATTTTTAAAATCACTGGCATGAGTACTGTAAGTATTTCTTATTTGACTTGCATTGCTTTGGAACACATACCATCTCATCTGCTTTCGAAGATTTTATAATAAAGGTTTCAGGGAAAATGTTTTATTTATCATAAGGCGCTTTTCGTTTTCTCTACTGGGCAGTTGCGCGTATACGTACGTGTAGCAGAGGCACAGCTTCCGAAAACTTTTGCCCATACAATAACAACAAAAATGATAAGCGACAACTTCAGCAACCAAAAGGGTTCAGTTAGTCTAAACTTAATTTACGTTCCAGCAAAACACGGAGCTACCACAATACCCGATGGCCCCGAACACTTTGTGGACTCACCAAAACTCACACAAAAGAGGTCATAGCAAGTCACGGGCAAAAAATACTACAGACACTGGATTCCCTCCGGTTTATCTGTTCACCACCTTCAAAAAAGCTCAGAGATGTTTATTCTGAGAGAGGTGTTTTGGAATGAAGCAATTCGTTGCGGCTGTTCTATTAAAGTACTCTAAATTAAAATTATTATCTCTCTAAAATACCACTTACTGCTGTTTTTGTCTCTAAAACCCGTACTCCATGAATTCTTGCTACTTTTTTTTTGTTTTGTTTTATTTGGTAATGAGACCGGATTTATTTCTCGAGGTTTTAAAAATGCTGATGAAAATATAGATAACAGATGGTACTTGAGTACCAGTACTGCATCACTTCTTTTGTACCAGCGCATTAAAACTCACACTAATTAATACTGTGTCTTGTGATGTGGCTGAGAGTTTCCCCATAAAATTTGTTTTTTATTTTTTTGCAACTGTAGCCATTAAATAGTCTCTCTGTAAAAAATTTAAAGCGAATTTTATATATGTCGCTCTGAATACTACCAGCAAAGCCACGACATGCAAATGCATTACTCGCCAAGAGGTCATTACAAGGCAAAGACCTTTAAGTGCCAAAAGCTATTTTTAATTCAAAATTTCTATATTTTACTCTTACAAACAACTAAAATAGACATGTGTACATATGTATGTATATGTGGATATCCTCTGTGTATGGGCTCCCAATGAATGTTATTCTGCCTACTTTAATTTATTGTATCAACTGTACTCCCAATGTCAACACAATGGAGCAGCGCATGGCAAATGCAACATGGAGTCGTCGCCTTGCCTTCATTCCAAGTAATGCGAACAAAGTTGAAAAGTTGAAGACAACAACAAAAGAAAAATAGAGTTTTAAAACGACCACAACAGTAACCAATGACGACAGCAGTGCATGTATGTATGTATGTATGTTTGAACATTGCAGTGCATTACGAAATTGCAGCACGGCACACGATTTCTCTATTTTTTCAGCATAATTGTATACAAATGGTTGCACCGTTGAATTGAACCAATCTTCTTGATTGTCTTTCTTTTGAAAAATTTTGGAAAAATTGCTTTTAGAAGCGTTTTGGTAGTTGTAGGTTAAAAATAAATAGATTGAAGTAAGGCGATCAAAAATTGGTGCATGGTGATTTTTGTTAAATATTTTCAATATTTTTCAAGTTAAAATTTTTTCGTTATTTTTTCTTTAAATATGGTTCATGCTTTATTAGCCTAAGTCACATAAGGCAAACTTTCAAACTTTATACAGAATTTAGAAAAATTTAACAAATTAATGCACCCATATTTGTAAAATTAAAAGAAATCGTTAAGATAACATAATTTTCACTTTGTATGCGTATTTACGCACGCTTAATTTAATTTTGCTATTTTTAAGAAAACACTCTGACCTAATTTCCATTTGCCATTAAATTTCTTTGAGTTATTTGGAATAAAGGGATTTCACTTTGACAGGCAATATAAAGGAAGCAGGAGTGGAAGGCAACGCGTATATTGTATATTGAAGAAAGACATAGTAATGCGGGTTTCTGAAGTAGCAATAAAACCAGCGTCAACCGACCCGGCCGCCATCGCCGATGAAATGGAGCAAAAAACGTCAGCAACGCGGGCGAAACAAAGTAGCTTTGTAAAATGTGAAAAGAAATAAAGGCTAAAGTGGTTGCTGAACGAGCCAAAAGTGGGATTGAAATGAGACTGAAGTGTGGTGAATAAGGGCTGTTAAGCAGGAGCATAAGTAGAAGCTTCAGTTTCGGCGTGCTACGTTTTCGCAACGAATAAGGTTGGCTTCATGAAAGTAAATTGAATTAAAATTACATAAATTAAATTTTTGCAGGAAAATGGCTTAGCTGATAAAAGATTTAGCGCAATTACTCAAAGAAATCGAATTCATAAAATTCAAAGAAACCCATGATTTGACGATTGAGCATATATACTAGGGTGGTCCTTAAAAATATTAACACATAAATTGTGTATGGAATGCTCATTTATTTTGTTCTATGTCAAAAAATAAAGTCTTAGACGAAAAGTTCAAAATTTTACAAAACTTGGTAGCGACCTTGGTTCGAAAAATTTAAATCTGATAAATTTTATATATTATTAAAAATGACTCATATAAATCCATAGTCAGCGCCAAATGGATTCATCATACGATACTCAGCTCCATAGTAGTTTATTCACTAGGGTGGCTCTTAAAAATATCATTATATAAATATTGTTTTGGGTACATTGTTTTACGTGTAAAATAAAGTCATAGTCAAAATTTTAAAATTTTACATAACCGTGGTAGCGACCTGAAAAATTTTAATCTTTATAAGATTTATATATTATTGAAAATTAAATCTGAAAAATTTTATATATTATTGTAAATTATTGATATAAATTCATACAAAGCGCAAAATGGATTCATCATGCAATACTTAGCTCCTAAGATGGTTATTTATTTAAAATTTTTTCGAATTATAAATTTGTGTAAATATTTATTTTGAAAAAAACTAAGAAATTCATACATAGGCAAGAGTTGATATGGGCTATACGTATATCAATTTTGTTGATCGGACCAAAACTAGCTGAGTCGAATTTGCGCGACTTTTTATTAAAATTTTTTGAAACCCTGGTAGCGAACCCTAAAAATTACTTTAACAACTTGCAATTTTCGTTGATGTCTTTAATTTTTACCTAAAACAAAATAAAGCGGTGCCCCAAATAATATGTATAATTAGGTTTAAATATTAAGTACCACCCTTATATGTACATTGTATGATCGTACAACTTATGCGTGTAAGTATAAGGACATACCAGTACGTATATGCCTTTACGGTTTTTAATAAAATTTCTTTGTGTGTAACAAAACCAAAAATTCAATTACGTCCTCTAACGGAATACACTAAATGCAATTTCTGGAATCAAAATAGATTCAATGATTAAAACCAAAAATATTTATGCTCATATATACATATAAGCACTGAGTCAAATAAGTATTAAAAAAAATATTTAACTTTGTATGTACGTGGCGTTACGAGTCATTACATCTTTATGTTGCCCTTTTCCTCGCCCTTTAATTTCCGCCGAAATACTCGTTTTTGATTTTTCTTACTTCGCATTTTTTTTTTGTTTGTTTGCGGCCATAAAATTTTTTAATATTGCGTACAATCTTAGCAGCAACCAACCGTACAAGCAAAATAACATTTATAATGAAAATTCCGTGCGCAGAGCAGAGAAAGTAAAATGTGCGGAGAGACAATGCAAAGAGCAACGCACCAGAAATATTATGAAATTTTATTACATTAAAAATTGCTTTTAGTCTATGGAGAACATCGTGTTTGTTGTGATTTGATGTTGTGCAAAAAGAAAATTCATTCAACTTTTGTTTTAGGCAAATGTATCCTTGGTAGGCAAACTGCGAGAAAGAGGGCCATTAAAAAGGCTATAAAACATAATTTTGGTTTATAATTTTTGTGCGTAAGCCAATACTTGACTGAAATGAATTATGGGTATTTTTTGGCGAAACAAAAGATTAAAACGGCTGGGGGGTGGGGGTCCGTGTTTTATGCCGCGCCAGCAAATATTTTCAACGCTATCCCTGATATAATGGTCCTGCAATGTCTCTTTTGCTTAAAAGCTGTAGAGGAATTTTCAATATATTTCTGTAACAAGTAATTTAAAAACCAAAGTTTTAAAGACTTTTATTGGTTGTTGGTAACAAGAAAACTCGATCGCCGCAACACCTAACGACCAAATATCTTGGGGAATTATTTCATTCCATTTAAGTAATACACGTTGTATATATCAAATAAATCGGACTATAAATCCGGATTTTTCAAATACATATCTCGACTTCTGAGCCACCTATAGGAGCAAAATTTTCGTGGAGTCTTTCCCTTTCATGTAAATATTATACGTTCCAAATATGAACCCTATCATAACATAAATACGAATTTTTCAAATATCTCGACACCTGCGCCACCTATTGTTGATAAGAATAACTTGCGGAAATATTATTCGTGACACAACAAAATATTACGATTAAAGTGAGAGATTGCGGAAAAACGGGCGAAATGGGGAACCAGACATGAGTCAATGGTTTTTATGTCGAACAAGTAGTCAAACGTTATCTCGATGGTATTGAATGGGATCCATCAACCCCCTGTCTTATAGCTTAGACCTTGCACCATCCGACTACCATTTGGTCCCGTGCAAGCACAAAGTATTTAAAAGCAGGAAAAAGTCATAGCTAGCGAAGTGCAATACTTTCATTAAAATAAATTATTGAAAATTTTACACAATAATATGGTGGATTTTGTCTTATAAGATTGAGGCAGAGTTTTTGCCAGTCCATCAGCCCTGTCGTTCCCATCACCTCCGTTTTGACCTGGCACCAGCAGTGTGTAACAACCATTACGGAACATAGAAGCATCCAGTACCTCAATCATTTTAGATCCATCTATAAGATATATAAATATGTGCTTCGATTGAATTGAAGTGCTTTCTTTTAATGGACCTGCGAGTATTTCTCTAATCGAGTTAATACATCTTCCTTTAATGATGACGGTTGAGGGCCAATAAATAAACCAAAGCGAGGTACGTAAGCCGGCCAACGAATAATATACAAACACACAAAAATGGGTACACAAATATTGCAGCATACTTTTGGGCACACTGTTTACTAACTGAGCAGACCCTTTTATTCACTTCTAGGGTGAATGACTTTTTAAATTGATTGTGATTCTACGTTGTTGTTTTCTTTGGTTTAATATAAACCAATTTTTTTAAGACGAGTTAATTTCTTTGAATATCCTACTACAGCCCGTGTCACGCTTATAAAGGCACAACATATTCAGGCAGGTACTGCAATTCACTTTCTAGTGAATTTCAACCCCATTAAATTTTAATTCAAAATTACTTTGGTTGAAATTCACTCGGAAGTGAATTCTAGAACTTGCCTGATAGACAAGTTTTACCAAATCGACTTTTTGCCACTTTATTTTAATTATTTTTTATAAAAATATAGTTTATTCTTTAAAAAATACCGAATAAATCCAAGATTCAAACTTTGTGCAATATTTAAAGAAATAAACAAATTTTCATAAAAATGTCGAGGTTTATAAATAGATTTCTAAGAAATATTTTGAGTACGCAGTTTTGTAGTCAATTCAATTTTAGTATAAAGTGCAAGTTTGAAGTAGGTAGAGCTCGATTTTTGATTTTTGATTTTATTTTTTGTTGACAGTGTCAGCCATTTTCTTCCATGGGAAGTGTGATCGATGATTTTTTTATATGGAAAAAATGAGCAACATCTTCAACAAAAAAAAAAAATTTCCAAAAATCAACGGTATAGAGTAGTATATATTCTGATTTTTAAAGTCCAATCGACTTAAAACATTAAATATTCTTTGCTTTGGTATTATTGAACTCGATTCAATAGAATGTGGGTGAAAGTGAAGCCTTGTATTTTTTATTATTTCCTTGGCATAGACTTCATATTTAAGAAGCAAGCATGAGCACATAAAATCTTAATTAAGCTGCTTGAATTGAAATCAGTTCGAGCAAAGACAACAGCAATACAGGGAGAGCGATAGCTGTGTGGGACGAAATCAGCAGACGGATGAGATTGCTGACAGAGTCAAGCCGTGCAAATCTGTCTTGCTGTTTCATTGCAAATAAAGCTAATTATGATTGCTAAAAATACAACGCTACATACAATACGTTCCACTAAACCAATACAAGCTTGAAGAAGGCATGAGTGATGCTTGCAACGACTGCAATTAAAATGGCAAAAATAAAAGCGAAAAGTAAAGCAGCTTAAGGCCCGTTTACATACAACTTTGGCGTGGCGTTGGCGTTGGCGT
>NW_023458556.1:8661098-8661220 GCF_013731165.1 Rhagoletis pomonella | reverse complement strand
GCGATGCTATGTAACCTCAAAAATAGGTCATAATCGCATTTTTCGCTTGTTTTTTTTGGGATAGAGCAATTTGGGCTCAGCGACTAAAAATCTATTAGAATTGGCTAGCCTTAACTCAGATA
>NW_023458556.1:8658578-8660998 GCF_013731165.1 Rhagoletis pomonella | reverse complement strand
AAAAAGAAAATTCATTCTACTTTTGTTTTAGGCAAATGTATCCTTGGTAGGCAAACTGCGAGAAAGAGGGCCATTAAAAAAGCTATAAAACATAATTTTGGTTTATAATTTTTGTGCGTAAGCCAATACTTGACTGAAATGAATTATGGGTATTTTTTGGGGAAACAAAAGATTAAAACGGCTGGGGGGTGGGGGTCCGTGTTTTATGCCGTGCCAGCAAATATTTTGAACGCTATCCCTGATATAATGGTCCTGCAATGTCTCTTTTGATTTAAAACTGTAGAGGAATTTTTAACATATATTTGTAACAAGTAATTTAAAAACAAAAGTTTTAAAGACAATCTTTTATTAGTAAAACTCGATCACCACAACACCTAACGACTAAATATCTTGGGGAATTATTTCATTCCATTTAAGTAATACATGTTGTATATATCAAATAAATCGGACTGTAAATGCGGATTTTCAAATACATATCTCGACTTCTGAGCCACCTATAGAAGCAAAATTTTCTTGGAGTTTTTCCTTTTCATGTAAATATTATACGTTCTAAACCCTATCATAACATAAATACGGATTTTTCAAATATCTCGACACAAAAAATGGACAAATAAATATTGCAGAATACTTTTGGGTGCACTATTTACTAACTGAACAGACCCTTTTATTCACTTCTAGGGTGAATGACTTTTTAAATTGATTGTGATTCTACGTTGTTGTTTTGTTTGGCTTAATATAAAACAAATTTTTTAAGAGGAGTTAGTTTCTTTGAGTATCCTATTACAGCCCGTTTCACACTTAGAAAGGCACAAAAGGCAGGTACGGCAATTTACTTCCTAGTGAATTTCAACCCCATTAAATTTTAATTCAAAATTACTTTGGTAAATTCTAGAACTTGCCTGATAGACAAGTTTTACCAAAACATCTTTTTGCCACTTTATTTTAATAATTTTTTATAACAGTATAGTTTATTCTTCACCAAATACCGAATAAATCCAAGTTTCAAACTTTGTGCAATATTTAAAAAAATCAACAAATTTTCGTAAAAATGTCGAGATTTATAAATAGATTTCTTAGAAATATTTTGAGTACGCACTTTTGTAGGCAATTCAATTTTAGTATAAAGTGCAAGCTGGAAGTAGCTAGAACTTACTGTCGATTTTTGATTTTTTTTTGTTAACAGTGTCAGCCATTTTCTTCCATGCGAAGTGTGATCGATGATTCTCTTATATGAAGAAACTGAGCAACATCTTCAACAAAAAAAAATAAATTGTATATATTCTGATTTTCAAAGTCCAACCAATAATATTTACATACTCATTTTAAATAAAATCGACTCAAAAACATTAAACATCCTTTGCTTTGGTATTATTGAACTCGATTCAATGGAATGTGGGTGAAAGCTAAGCCTTGTATTTTTTATTATTTCCTAGGCGTAGACTTCATATTTAAGAAGCAAGCATGAACAAATAAAATCTTAATTAAGCTGCTTGAATTGAAATCTGTTCGAGCAAAGACAACAGCAATACAGGGAGAGCGATAGCTGTGTGAGACGAAATCGGCAGGCGGATGAGATTGCTGACAGAGTCAAGCTGTGCAAATCTGCCTTGCTGTTTCATTGCAAATAAAGCTAATTATGATTGCTAAAAATACAACGCTACATACAATACGTTCCACTAAACCTATACAGGCTTGAAGAAGGCTGCAACGACTGCAATTAAAATGACAAAAATAAAAGCGAAAAGTAAAGCAGCTTAGACAGTGAAGGGAAGAACTGTATATACGCAAAACCAAATTGTGCTGGTGTAATTTACTGCGACTAGAGATGGGGTAGATTTTCTCTGAACGCTTATCACAATTCGCTTTATGTTCATGCAGTGTGCGTGATTCTGAAGCATTAGCTAACGCAAAGAATTTTTGCAAACTCACTGTAATTCCCTCAGTTACATAATTAATTTTTGCTTTTTTATTTCAAACAACTTACGAAAACATTTTTTTTAATTTTCTCTCAATCGTAAATATCATAAAATGAAAATCACTGCACTGCGCCACAACGCACGCATGCAAACATTCTCACACATACCAACATACGGAACGGAGTTGTTCTGCGAGCGATTTATTTACGCGCCAAAATCGTGCGTTGCAAACAATTTTTTTGTCTGCTGTAGAAGCTCTCGTTTGTTTCACATTGCTAGCGAAGTACTCTTCCAACAATTGTTTTTTTTTTTTTTGTATATATATTAACATGCAGGCTGCTGTGTGTATGCCATTGCGGCAATGGTGCTCGTGAGCTTGTACAAGGAATTTAATGAATTTTAAAAAAGTTTGGCAGCCCAGCTGTTGGCACACCACACCACATTACTGCGAGCTACGAGAAAGCTTCAGTTCTGTTTATTGTTTTTTTTTTTTTTTTTTTTTTT
>NW_023458556.1:8654407-8658478 GCF_013731165.1 Rhagoletis pomonella | reverse complement strand
AAAAAAGTATACAAGAAAAAAGTATACATAGAGAACAATTAATTTCTAAAGGTGACTAAATAATAATTTTTGATTTTAATACATTCGATATAAAAGAAAATATACAAATAGAAAACAGAATAACTGTAAAATGTGTTTGGAATGTAAATAGCTGGAATCAAATAAATAAACGAAATTATATGATACTGATACAAAAGTACTGGATTTAATTGACTCAATTATTTTTTTTACATAGGATAATTGAAATGATTTTTCGGAAAAGTAAGTACACACACGTAAGTAAGTATATTTTTATGAAAATAACCAATTGGTTGTAGGTAAAATAAAGTCTAGAAAAAGAAGTCTGATGAGGAGATGTGGTGATCTCCGAAATAGTGCTATAACTTCTACCGCTTAGACTTTGTTGCTTTTTCAATTTTTCCTAATAAACAATCGTGGTACAAAGCTCAATAAAAATATTAAAAATAAAATGTTAACAAGCCACAATAACATTGACAAATACATATAGGGTACTCACAGTTTACTTCTAAAGTTAAAAGGTGGCAACTTTAACAAGATAACACACTCGAACTGTGAGCAACCCTTATGTTTAAATAAAGTATTAAGTTGATCAACAATACCACGCATTGCTAGACCGTTTGCCTTTCACGCGTTTGTGTTTAGAGAGCATCAACAAACCACATACATATTTCTCTCTATTCTCTCTTCTCTTTTTTATACTCAGCTAGCACAGCGCAAAAAAAAAAAAAAATAACCTTTGCCAGCTCCAGGCAGGCGCAAAGAGAAACTTATGTACAAGCAGCGCTGCGCCCAAAGCGAAATTCATGTATGTATGTACAAGCAGCGATAGATGCCAGTTTAACACAGAACATAAACATGAGACAAAGTCTAGTAATTTTGCCCAAAAGTGTTATCTCTAATTAGTATGGGAACCAACAACAAACAAAGTTACCACATGGTAAAATGTTTTAAAGTTACCAGGTGGCAAAATTAACACAGTAGATAATATAGAACTGTGAGTACCCTAATAGTTTAGGAAGAGCCTGCCTGAAACTATACAAAAAAGCAAATAAGCAAATGGATGTATAGAATTGACAACAACAACCACGCTGTCGAGTTTAAATAGCGGCAAATCAGCTGCACTTGATAGTAGTTGGTTAAATAAGGAAAATAAATTAGCAACAAGAGTTTACGGGATGTACATAGCTCAGTGGTTAACGCTTCTGACTTTGAACATCGAATTCGCAGGTTCGTTCCTTGCTGAAGTCTAGAAAAAGAAGTCTGATGAGGAGATGTGGTGATCTCCGAAATAGTGCTATAACTTCTACCGCTTAGACTTTGTTGCTTTTTCAATTTTTCCTAATAAACAATCGTGGTACAAAGCTCAATAAAAATATTAAAAATAAAATAATTTAAGTTTTACGAATAGTTAGTGTTTCGTCATCGGTAGAGTTGCAAAACTATCGATAGTATCGAGAGTTTATTTTTTTTGGGTGAGTATCGAAGACCATCTTTGCTTTTTTCAAAACTATTAAACTACTATGGACAGTGATATATACTATCGATAGTTTTACAACTCCAGCAGAAATATTGCACATTACTATTTCAGATTGTGAACTCAGAGCATCCGCTATTGGTACGATTTACAAGTTTTGTGTATTTATATACACTTTATGCACTTACCTCCACATAAAAAAATTTCCAAAATACTTTATATGGAAGAAAATGATTTTATATATACCAATACCCAGTACTCTAACAGGAGTACTTCTAGAGATAGCAGTACAAAATAGTAAATTTATAGTAGCCCAATTTTTACACCTTTCATGAGCATGAAATGGTATTATAACTTTGGTCCGATGTTTGTAAGTACCAGAACAAAAAGAGATAGACCCATTAAAATGTATACTTATATGATCAGAACGTCGAGCTGAGTTGATTTAGCCATGTCCGTCTGTCCGTCTGTCCGTCTGTCTGTCTGTTTGTATGCAATCTAGTCTCTCAGTTTTCGAGATATCCGGATCAAATTTGGTAGGTGGGTGTATTTTTATAATGTATTAATCATTTGTCGGAACCGGAAGAATCGGACCACTATAACATATAGCTCCCATACAACTGATTGTTCAGATATGAGATTTTTCGTTATAACTTCTCCATTTATGCAGCTACGAACATGAAATTTTGCAATACTTGCACCCATTATCAACAGAATACTTACAGTGAAAATTACAAAGATCGGGTCACTATAACCTATAGCTCCCACACAACTGATTGTTCAGATATAAAATTTTTCGTTATAACTCCTCCATTTATATAGCTAGGAACATGAAATTCCGCACTTTTTTCACTCATTATCAACAGAAGACTTACAGTGAAAATAACAAAGATCGCGTCACTACAACCTGCAGACCCCATACATCTGATTGTTCAGATATGGGATTTTACTGTAAAACTTCTTTATTTGAACAGCTAAAACCGATAAATTCCGTAAGATATTTTATAAATAATAATACAAAGTCTACTGAGAAAATCATCAAAATCTATGCTGTATAAGCTTTATCTCCTATAACACTGATTGTTCAGATACCAGTTTTTGCCATATATGTATCTCCTTTATGTAGGAAGCTAAACCCATTAAATTGTGTTACCGGTTTACATACCGATCACATAGCAGTGAAAATCACTTAGATTGGTGCCATATAAAGGAAATCTTCCATACCTCTGATTGTTTAGATGCGATTTTTTTATATAAGTATGTAACTCCTCTATCGATGTATGCAGATGTATTCAAAAGCAGTAATCTGTCAAAGTAAAATTTGCAGATGTTCATGAAAGGTATGAAGCCTTCGGTATAGCCCATTTTTCTCCGCAAGTATGAATTTGATTTTACATACATATCTCTATACCAAGTTCCAGTATTCTCCAACAAATACTTCCAGACATACATATCTATGCATTATGGAAATTCAAATCTGTATGGAAGGCGCTACGCCCTCTTGATTTATTGGAATTATTTTCAGTCTAAGACCATTCTTGGGAAATCCGTAGAAAGTGTGCCAAATAAACCATCTGTATGCATAACTTCATTTACAAACAGGTGGCAATCCTCTTCAAAAATATCTTCGAAACTACGCTCTATTAAATTTTTTTTCGTTTGGCACCCTTGTTGTGGGCGGATCAGTTTGTCACAAAGGTATTTAGATGCATTCCACTCAAGCAACTTGTATATAAACAGCCAGAATCTTATTCCTGTGCTGTGTGGAGTGACGTAGCGTGTAACTCTATTAAAGGCCAACTCGATTTTATGTGCTGATGCTCAGTCAAGTTTACTGTATACTATTTAATTCGGGATATGTTATTTGGCGTACAATAAGTTGAATGGCTAGCTTAGGTCCAATTATGGTGCAGAAATTTTCAAGCTACTTAAAGTAGCAAAAACGCCGCTTAATCTGGAATTAACAAGAAAGCCTAAATTTTCAATTTTATCAGTAAACAAAAAAGCTTTAGTACCAATCCAAAGCCTCGGAATATCCTCGCCATGTACAACATTACTACTTATCGGTAAAACATACGACTAAGAGGTATTTAAATGTAAACAGTGACCAAGACAGAAATGGCGAACAGATTAGAATCAATTTTAAACCACATGACTTCGATTAGACTAATACGACTTAACAAGTACATCGGCGTACGCATGAGCATTCACATACTGGCATACAGAAACACATCGTTAACGGAAAGACTAAACAAGAGTGGGCCTATGATAGACATTTGCGGAACACCTAAGATAACAGTTCTGCACTGAGAGTTTACCCTTTTGAGTTCTCCCCTTAAGATAGCTGACACAGAGGATCATGAAGATCGGGAAGGATGAAAGTAGTTGTGGCTCTTTGACCAAGCGGTACTCTAGTATCATTGAGCATCTTTAACGTTGCAGTGCAACAGCTGTGTTTTAATTAATTAATCCCAACGGCTTTTTACCCTCCATTCCCGCCCAACCGACACGAGGGGCGCAGTCCGCATGACGTACGGAACCTTTTTTTTTTTTTTTTTTTTGGTTTTTTCGTGCCG
>NW_023458556.1:8654098-8654307 GCF_013731165.1 Rhagoletis pomonella | reverse complement strand
TTTTTTTTTTTTTTTTTTTTTTTTTTGGTTTTTTCGTGCCGAGTAGTGGAAACAGGAGTTTGTTAAGTGTCGAGATCTAAAACTATTCAGCTACAGAATCAAATTCATCAGCTGATTGGATATGCTAAAGATAGTATTTCAATTATTGAGAGTGGAAATAACAGTTTTCTTTATAGTAAAAATCGAGTCCGATACGTCAAACGTGCTGG
>NW_023458556.1:8646941-8653998 GCF_013731165.1 Rhagoletis pomonella | reverse complement strand
ATCAATCAATTAGTTTATAGAAATGTATATATAGAAAAAAGTATACACGATTTACTTTAGAGAACAAATTAATTTCTAAAGGTGACTAAATAATAATTTTTGATTTTAATACATTCGATATAAAAGAAAATATACAAATAGAAAACAGAAAACAGAATAACTGTGAAATGTGTTTGGAATGTAAATAGCTGGAATCAAATAAATAAATAAACGAAATTATATGATACAAAAGTACTGGATTTAATTGACTCAATTATTTTTTACACAGGATTATTGAAATGATTTTTCGGAAAAGTAAGTACGCACACGTAAGTAAGTATATTTTTATGAAAATAACCAATTGGTTGTAGGTCCAATAATTTAAGTTTTACGAATAGTTAGTGTTTCGTCATCGGTAGAGTAGCAAAACTATCGATAGTATCGATAGTTTATTTTGTTTTGGTGAGTATCGAAGACCATCGATGTTTTTTTAAAACTATTAAAAACTATCGATGGTGATATATACTATCGATAGTTTTACAACTCCAGCAGAAATATTGCCCATTACTATTTCAGATTGTGAACTCAGAGCATTCGCTATTGGTACGTTTTACAAGTTTTGTGTATTTATATACACTTTATGCACTTACCTCCACATAAAAAAGTTTCGAACATACTTTTTATGGAAGAAAATTATTTTATATTGACCAATACCAAGTCCCAATGCTTCTAGAGATAGCAGTACAAAATAGTAAATTTGTACGGGAGGTAGCCCAATTTTTTCCACGAGTATCTATGGTATTAATTTTGTATACAAAACATCTCGTTGCCAAGTTCCAATCCCCTACAATAAACATCTCCAGAGATATGAAGCTTAAAAAAATCAATTTGCATGGAAGTTGCCACTACCCCTTGTCCAATAACTCTCAACTATCTCCATGAGATTGATTTCACATACATACATATAGGATTTTACATATTTAATGTATTTGTAAAATAATGATGATTAATCGAAATAATGGTGTGTACGTCCGTTTCTGTCAAGTTTCATACTTCGACTGCTCGTCTCGGAAACAGCAGTCTTTTGTGTTTTATACTCGTTGTTCTTCTTTGAAAATTAGGGTTGCTTTTCATCGTCAGTCAGGGTTGTATGTCACCGTAAGTCAGAGTTGCACGTCACGGTAAGTACGTCCACCTCTGGTATGTCCTTTCTCCGTTCCTACATACGTACATATCTCCATTCAAGCTTGAGTACTCTAAACCAAACACTTGAAGAGATATTTGAGAGATTTGAAGGTTTCAGTTAGTATGGGAGGTGCCACGCCCCTTTTCCAACAACGCCCATTTTTCTCCGTAGGTATGAATTTTATTTCACATACATATCTCTATACCAAGTTCCAGTATTCTCCTACACAAATACTTCCAGACATACATATCTATGCATTATGGAAATTCAAATCTGTATGGAAGGCGCCACGCCCTCTTGATTTATTGGAATTATTTTCAGTCTAAGACCATTCTTGGGAAATCCGTAGAAAGTGTGCCAAATAAACCATCTGTATGCATAATTTCATTTACAAACAGGTGGCAATCCTCTTCAAAAATATCTTCGAAACTAAGCTCTATTAAATTTTTTTTCGTTTGGCACCTATATTGTGGCCGGATCAGTTTGTCACAAAGGTATTTAGATGCATTCCACTCAAGCAACTTGTATATAAACAGCCAGAATCTTATTACTGTGCTGTGTGGAGTGACGTAGCGTGTAACTCTATTAAAAGCCATCTCGATTTTATGTGCTGACGCTCAGTCAAGTTTACTGTTTACTATTTAATTCGGGATATATTATTTGGCGTACAATAAGCTGAATGGCTAGCTTACGTCCAATTATGGTGCAGAAATTTTCAATCTACGTAAAGTAGCAAAGACGCCGCTTAATCTGGAATTAACAAGAAAGCCTAAATTTTTCATTTTATCAGTAAACAAAATAGCTTTGTTACCAATCCAAAGCCTCGGAATATCCTCGCCATGTACAACATTACTACTTATCTCGGTAAAACATACGATTAAGAGGTATTTAAATGTAAACAGTGGCCAAGACAGAAATGGCGAACAGATTAGAATCAATTTTAAAGAACATGACTTCGATTAGACTAATAAATATGACTTAACAATTACAGTTGGATGTCGGCGGCGTACGCATGAGCATTCATATACAGGCATACAGAAACACATCGTTAACGGAAAGACTAAACAAGAGTGGACCTACGCTAGACATTTGCGGAACACCTAAGATAATAGTTCTGCACTGAGAGTTTACCCTTTTGAGTTCTCCCCTTAAGATAGCTGAAACAGAAGATCATGGTTTACCATGTCAAAGGTCATGCAGAAGTCCAAAATGAAGAGACGAGTTTTGTTTCCTTGATCACGCTGTACTCTGGTATCTTTAACATTGCAGTGCAACAGCTGTGTTGGACTCGAAGACCAGATACCGTGCGGATAGTAAATTATTTTGTTGAACATAAGCTGAGATCTGTGCTGCCATAATAGCTCCAGAAACCTGTAAACGGCAGGAAATATGGTGATTGGCCTGTAATCACTGGTACCAAGTGCAATTGTTTTTTTTAGCAACAGGTATAGTAAATAGCTTTTTCCATGCAGAGAGAAATGATGCACTTGGGAAACTAAAACGAATGATGTGGGTAAGGGTACTAATAATAAATGGTAATGCAATCATGATAAATTTCTGAAACATTCACCACATTGAATTCACTAACACCTTCAAACTAAAATTCCTTTTCGACACAAGAATGCCCCGGATTAACATCCGTAAACGAAATTATTTAGTGTTTCAGGATCAATAGTACATTACGATTTAATTGTTGCATACACATTACGGTTTTTCGTATTGCGTCTTAGATCTTTCGAGGGTAGCGAATGATTTAATTTATTATTAAAGTACAAATGTTTCGCCTTTCTAGTAATACGTGTAGCTTCATTCCGGACCATTTTATATTGGACCCAGCAGAAGCCAGTCATATGTATTTCTTCTCCATTTAGCATGCAGTTCGTTTCGTTTTCTTATAGCCATGGTATACCATGGGCATGAGCAGTTTTGCCAGCAAATACAAGCACATGAAGGTCAAACAACAAAATAAAGTTATTATTTAAAAAATCAATTGTTTAAAGAAACCGCAACACACATTACACAAATCGTATTACAAAGCACGGCGATTCAAAGACTTTCGATCACGATCCGATCACGATACGAATATTTTCTACTATAATTGGGCAAACCTTATTTGA
The DNA here is from genome assembly GCF_013731165.1 of Rhagoletis pomonella. NCBI lineage: Eukaryota > Metazoa > Arthropoda > Insecta > Diptera > Tephritidae > Rhagoletis > Rhagoletis pomonella. The sequence continues at coordinate 8,650,716 of NW_023458556.1, read as the reverse complement.
ATGACCACTTCTAATGCTGGTTAAAGTATTTCGGCAATGGTTTTATTTACTCGTACCCGTACTGGATCAGGCATGCATAGTCCTGATTTGGTTGAACGATTGGAAAAAATATCTACAGTAAGGGTTTTTGAGGGGCACTCAAATAAAATACGTATGTTAAGTAATTACTTCCATTCAAAACACTCTTAAACAAAGATGGAGCAGCGCTGGAAAAGTATTCGGTAACGTGCTATGATGTCAATTAAATTAATTTCATTGACATAAATACACAATTGATAAGCGAATTAATGTCAGTGGCGGCATTAATACAAAGGTCAAAAGTGAAATAATGTCAGAAGAATTGTGGAAATAATGTCAGTGGCATTAAAACATAATTTAAAAGTGAATTAATGTCAGAAATTTTCAAAATAATTATCCTCCATTTCTTATCACAGACAAAACTATTACCTTTTCGCAAGCGCAGTAAAATCCATGAACATTATTGCTCTATCAAAAAATATTGACAAACATACTACATACTATGATCGTGGTATAGATACAACTTTAAAAGTTCATAACACTGAGGAGGTCAGCGTTCGCGTGGTGGGCAATTCCGCGTGGTATCGCGCAGTACGCGCGCCGGCTGACCACGCGTCGCAAGGCGGTGTTCGCGTTGCTCCATCTATTCTGCCAAGTTTGTGTGCTGGGCCCAATTGCACCAACGGCTTTACAACTTTTGGATAAGCCTTTTTTGAAAAGTAAAGTGGATAAGTGCTGCATTTTTTACTTATCAAAAAAAACGTATCAGCTTATACAAAAATTAGTAACTGACGATTTTTTTTGGATTAGTCGATTTGATAACCATTCTCTTTCCAATTTCCAATTTCTTTTGCTTTTCAAATAGAGAACTTTTCGAATAATGTGCTTAGCTAAAATGATTACCGCTTCTTAATGGAAAACGAAGGTTTAGCCAGCCCATGTGCGATTTGATAAACATTTTCAATTTCTCTTTTTTTCTTACTATAAGTTGGGAGTCTTAAAAATTATTAAGGAAAAAAAGTTAGTCCGTCTTGACTATCATATGTATGTTTATATAAATCACTATAGTTTTCTACATTTTAGGATTATTTATTTGGTTCCTTCCTAAATAATTCTGTAACAAAAACACAAAAACCACCTCGCATTAATTGAATGATTTCCGTACCGATTAACAAATTGGTACTAAGTAACCTTCATCTATGTTTATCATAGTTCCGTCAATGCACCCCGCGACTTAAGGAAATCCACCAATGTTGAAAAATTTGTTGGCAATATTTTGCGAAAATTCCGACCAATAAATAGTTTCAGTCATCAATTTGTTTATTACGACATTTTCCTTTCGACGGATTACTCTACATAGCGCTAATTTGTCGACCCATGTATTCGACCATGCCATTATTTTGCTCACTATTATATTTTAGGTTCGCTCCAATTTTTTATAAAATTTCTTTTCAATTTGGCTACGAGATAGCCCCAATTTTTTCACTACATCAATATTTATACTGTAGCTGATTTGTTTTTTTATGGCACGCCTTTCATTATTGGCACTGGTATGATAGGTAAAATTATTTTTAGCAAAATAATGCTAAACTTTGCAAAATAAAAAATGACAAGTGATAAATAAACATTTTTGGTGCAACGAAATGCTAATAAATTTTGATAATTTGCATAACTTATGACTTATCCGCTAAAATCTTTTCACTAAGCATTTCAAATTTTGGTGCAACGCTTATCTATGAGTTTGAGTGATTGTTTTACTTATCAATACCCACTTGAGCGACTTTTCCTTCTGACTAATTGACGCTTTATTCGTTATCTTTGATCGTCGATATGTTTTTAGTCTTACAGTGATGCCATGCGATGGACACAACTGAAATTAGAAACGAGCTCCATACATAATGTATAAAGATATTTGGTGGTACAAATGTACCACTACCTTGTCTGTAAGGACTATGGGTACCCAGACCCTAAAAAAATTAGCTTTTTCAGACGGTTTGGACTTTAAAAAGGTTTGCGGAAGGCTATCATGGAATTGTTTGTAAACATTCGTTTAGGGGATCTTCATCGCTGAAGCCAAAGCAAAATCTCAAGAACTGTCAAATAATAACACAGTTCAATAAAATTTGGTCGAATGTAACCAAAAAAAAAACGGGGCCTACCTCGTCTTAGAGTCTTATTTCAAGAAGTAAAAGGGACAAAAAAGATTTCTTTAATTAGTGTGAAAAGAAGTATGAAATCAATAAACATAGTAAATACCAAGCCAATTTTGATACAAAGATGAGAGAATTTGAATTGCATGTATTTTTTCCCGTTTTTGGTTGACTAGGTCACCAAATTTTGCCGCTTAATTTGGTATCAGACAAAAATATTATATACAACTTGTTTCATATATTTACAAATAATAATATTTCTATCTAAAAGCACTTTTAAATTTTGTCCAATGACAATACAATAAATAATATCTACTATCGAAATGAGTAGTCTAAGAACCGAGAAACTATCAAAGGCCACAATTTCGTTTCAGTATTTATTGAGTAAATATTGAACTAAATACAAAATCAAATATGCATGACTGATCAAATGCTGCATAGAACAGTTACTCACATACATACATATGTATATATACATACCCTGTAGGAAATGGATCTAACTATAAGCTAACTTTAACTTGATTAGGAAGGAGCTGAAAGTCACTTATTATCCGTATATTTTCTTTGACGAGGGCTAACTATATTTCTATGGCGATGGCCGCGAAATAATCAAGGGCGATTACCTCTGCATTTGATGTAACTAACTTGTAATTAACTACTTTTGGACATAAAATATGAATGGTCCCATATTCCAACTCCATCAGGCATAACTTCAAAATGATAATATGAAACTTCGATCTTCCTTTTATTTGTCCTCAATTCGAAAAAGTTTGTGCGAAGTGCAGGATATTTAAATAGAAATGCGTTTAAAGAAAAAAAATCTCCTTCGTTACTCCTCCATTACTTGTCAACTAGTTTCAAGTTAGCTTTTTGAAGCTAACTACATGTTATATATTTTATATAAATCCCGCAAAAATGCTGACTACAATTATTTTTTATCAATTGATAATTTTTTCTGCAGGGTATGTATCATTGTATGCAATCCTATACTTACATATGTATGCGTGTATACTTATTTACATACATCCACAAGTATTTGCTGTTGTGCGTATGCCAATAATTGATTCAGCTGACAAACAAAGCAGACAAATATAAAGTTATAAAACGTTTATCAGTGATGATGGCAAATTTGTGGCCAGCAATGCCACTGACAATAAATATCGAATTTATTGCAATACAGTTCGATTAAAAACAAAAAGCTCGCATAGGAATAAGAATAATTTGGAACAGCAAATAAATTCTCGCCAGATAGACATCAGAAATAGCGGGGATTAACAGAAGCAGCATAAATATCAACTGTGTGTGTGACACTAAAGCTAAAATATTACAATTCGCATAATTAAATTCCTTTGAAGACTAATTGCGCTGCAAAGCCAATTAAGTGATCAATGTGGAAACATACATACGTACATACCTACATACTTAGTATGTACATATGTTTCCACCCCATTTTCTGCGGTACGTATACGCCATGGGGCTGCCCAGAAAGAAATGATTACTTCGCACACCACTGAGTGGCTGATTACTGGCTTGGCATGACTTTCATAAACTAAAAAGGCAAAACTTGTACAAAAACAACGCATTACAAGGCAGTCATGAAGTTTTTT
>NW_023458556.1:8620644-8646841 GCF_013731165.1 Rhagoletis pomonella | reverse complement strand
CCAAACAATAGATCCGTATTCTAGTATAGGTCTAACTAAACTGGACTCGAAGACCAGATGCCGTGCGGATAGTAAATTATTTTGTTGCACGTAAGCTGAGATCTGTGCTGCCAAATTAGATCCAGAAACCTTCGAAAAGGCAGGAAATATGGTGATTGGCCTCTCATCAGTGGTATCAAGTGCAATTGTTTTTTAGCAACAGATATAGTAAATAGCTTTTTCCATGCAGAGAGAAATGATGCGCTTGGGAGACTAAAACGAATGATGTGGGTAAAGGTACTTATAATATATGATAATGCAATCATGATGAATTTCTGAAACATTCACAACATTGAATTCACTAACACCTTCAAACTAAAATTCCTTTTCGACACGAGAATGCCCCAGATTAACATCCGTAAACGAAATTATTATTAGTGTTTCAGGATCAATAGTACACTACGATAAAATTTTTCCATACACATTACGGTTTTTCGTATTGCGTCTTAGATCTTTCGAGGGGAGCGAATGATATTATATATTATTGAAGTACAAACGTTCCGGGCCATTTTATATTGGTCCCAGCAGAAGCCAGTCATATGTATTTCTTCTCCATTTAGCATGCAGTTTGTTTCGTTTTCTTATACCATGGTATAACCATGGGCATGAGCAATTTTGCCAGCACATACAAGCACATGAAGGTCAAACAACAAAATAAAGTTATAATTTAAAAAATCAATTGGTTAAAGAAACCACAACACGCATTACACAAATCATAGTACAAAGCACTGAGATTCAAAGACCGATCACGATCCGATCACGATACGAATATTTTCTACTATAATTGGGCAAACCTTACTTAAATGACCACTTCTAATGTTGGTTAAGGTATTTCGGCAATGGTTTTATTTACTCGTGCCCATACTGGATCAGGCATGCATAGTCCTGGTGTGGTTGAACGATTAGAAAAAAAAAGGAACAGTCCAGCGCCTTCGTCTTGGTCTGCAGGCTGTATCGGAGATACAGCCGCTATATTTAAACGTAGAATACGTGGTATGGTTAAGAGCATATCCAAGTCAAAAACGAAATCACACACTAAGAAAAAAAGGGTTTTTCCAAAATTTTACAAATTTACATACTTCTAAGTGAAAAGAACTCAATGAGAATATAAGCGAAAGCCCTATTTTTATTTTTATTTTATACCATTGTTTTTTGTGTTTATTTTTACCTTGGCCTTTATCCTTTTCTTTATCTATGTACGTCCTCACCTTTACTTTTATTCTTGGATTGGACTTTTTCTAAATGTTGTTTCACTTCGAAAAGTCTTCGCGTATTATGCATACATGTGTTCATATATGTATGTACATATATAATATGTATGTACATATGTATGTATAGACATACATAGATTACTAAAAATAGAAACAGATCCACATTAACTGCAATCAACATATGTACGTATGTATGTATTTACATATGTACACACGCTGCGATTAGGTTATAAATAGCGCGCCTCTGTTTATCAAAAGCCGCATTACATACGCATACATACTTTTTGTCTCCTTCCCACACTTCCAACATATGCACGTGTTTGCAAAATGATGACGAGGTGATTTTGTATGGAAAATCATTTATGCCCATATATTTGAATAAAATAAACATATATAGAAGATATCAACCAATACTTCCCATATACCAAACGAAAGGAAAACTCTTGAATTTTTGATTAAAGAAAACAAAAACAAAATTATTCGAGCGGTTTTCGAGCATTTTGGTAATGAAAAAAATTTGCAAATTTTTTCAACAATTTGTTGCCTTAAAATGCTCAATATTTGTTAAATTTATATAAAATTTGTACCCGATAATATTTCTACTGCTCCAAAGAACCTATATCCCGAAAATGAAAGTAATATATGCCAACAATAAGTTGCTAGAGCACTTTAAAGGCTCAAAATTGACCCCAAAATAAGGCAATGTTTACCGTTGTTTTTACGACAGAAACCGAATTGGTTATTTACAAAAATGAATCTGTCGACAGGTTTGGAATTTTATCTTTGAAACGCCATACTTTTCTTTGAAATCGCTTTATTAGTTCTCGTGCAATAAGCGTTTTTGTGAAGCTCTAAAAATTACAACTACAACATTTGAACATAGCCCCCATACCTTAAGGTAAGACGTATTCTACGTCAAAAATATCTACAGTAAGGGTTCTTAAGGGGCACTATGAGCGCTCAAATAAAATACGTAAGTTAAGTAATTACTTCCATTCAAAACACTCTTAAACAAAGCTGGAACAGCGTTGGAAAAGTATTCGGTGACGTGCAATAATGTCAATGAAATTAATTTCATTGACATAAATACACAATTGAAAAGCGAATTAATGTCGGTGACATTAATACACAGGTCAAAAGTGAAATAATGTCAGAAGAATTGTGGACATAATGTCAGTGGCATTAATACATAATTTAAAAGTGAATTAATGCCAGAAATGTTCAAAATAATGCAAGCTTTACGGTAACGTGTAATAAGACGCTGCGGAAATAACGGCCATGGACACCATTTCTTATCACAGACAAAAGTATTATCTTTTCGCAAGCGCAGTAAAATCCATGAACATTATTGCTCTATCAAAAAATATTGACAAACATACCACATACTATGAACATGGTATAGATACATCTTTAAAAGTTCGTAACACCACGGAGGTCAGCGTTCGGGCGGCGTGCTATCCCGCGTCGTGTAGCTGATTAGTTCTTTTATGGCACGCCTTTTAGTATTTGCACTGGTATGATAGGTAAAATTATTTTTAGCAAAATAATGCTAAACTTAGCAAAATGAAAAATGAATGGGATAACTAAAAGTTTTTGGTGCAACGAAATGTTAATAAATTTTGATAATTTGCATAACTTATGACTTAGCCGCTAAAATCTTTTCGCTAAGCATTTCAAATTTTGGTGCAACGCTTATCTATGAGTTTGAGTTGTTTTTTTACTTATCAATACTCATTCGAGCGACTTTTCCTTATCATGTTGGTGAAACACAAAACCTTTCGCAAGTTCGATAATTTGCTAAAATGCTAATATAATTCATTGGTGCAATAGGGCCCTGGTTTCTCGTGCTTAGGATAATTCCATTCAATTCTCGGCAATTGCTTCTGATTTATCGACGCTTTATTCGTTATTTTTGATCGTTGATATGTTTTTAGTCTCACAGTGATGCCATGCGATGGACACAACTGAAATTAGAAACGAGTCCCATACATAATGTATAAAGATATTTGGTGGTACAAATGTACCACTACCTTGTCTTTAAGGATAGTAAGGGTACCCAGACCCTAAAAAAATTAGCTTTTTCAAACGGCATGGAATTTAAAAAGGTTTGCGCAAGGCTATCATGAAATTTTTTGTAAACATTCGTTTAGGGGATCTTCATCGCTGGACCCAAAGCAATATTTTTTAAGTTTAAATCGCGGTACGTTAAATAATAACAGTTCAATAAAATTTGGTCGAATGTAACCAAAAAAAAAAACGGGGCCGACCTCGTCTTATAGTAAGGCTATTTAGAGCCTTATTTCAGTAAAAGGGACAAGAAAAGATTTCTTAAATTACTGTGAAAAGAAGTATGAATTTAGTAAATATTTTACCATGCCAATTTTGATACAAAGTTGAGAGAATTTGAATTGCATGCATTTCTTTCGTTTTTGGTTGACTACTTCACGGATATGCCCATATACGAGACGCTCTGCTTTATTTAAGAATTTTTCGGAAGACTAGCATGGCATTTTTGGGCCTTTCGGGTGTAAACAAAGGATCGCGAATTCATTTTATTGAAATCTCTTACGTTTTGAAGTTATTTCATGAAATTTATCTATCTATTTAATGAGATTTTAAATTAGTTTAAATTTTACCGCTTAATTTTGTATCAGAAAAAAATATTACATAAAACTAAAGTTTATAAACTTTTTTTATATATTTACAAATAATAATATTTCTATCTAAAAAAAACTTAAAAATTTTGTCCAATGACAATGCAATAAATAATCTATACTATCGAAATGAGTAGCCTACGAATCGATAAACTATCAAAGGCCACAATTTCGTTTCAGTATTTATTGAGTAAATATTGAACTAAATACAAAATCAAATATGCATGACTGATCAAATGCTGCATAGAACACTCACTCACATACATGTGTATATATGTATCTTTGTATGCATTCCAATACTTACATATGCGTGTATACTTATTTACATACATCCACAAGTATTTGCTGTTGTGCGTATGCGAATAATTGATTCAGCTGACAAACAAAGCAGACAAATAAAGCTATAAAACGTTTATCAGTGATGATGGCAAATTTGTGGCCAGCAATGCCACTGACAATAAATATCGAATTTATTGCAATACAGTTCGATTAAAAATAAAAGCTCGCATAGGAATAAGAATAATTTGGAACAGCAAATAAATTCACGCCAGATAGACATCAGAAATAGCGGGGATTAAGAGAAGCAGCATAAATATCAACTGTGTGTGTGACACTAAAGCTAAAATATTACAATTCGCATAATTAAATTCCTTTATAAACTAATTGCTGCAAAGCCAATTAAGTGATCAATGTGGAAACATACATATATACCTACACAAGTACTTATTTATGTATGCATGTATGTAGACATGTTTCCCCCCATTTTCTGTGTTACGTATACGCCATGGGGCTGCCCAAGGAGAAATGATTACTTTGCACACCACTGAGTGGCTGATTACTGGCTTGGCATGACTTTCATAAACTAAAAAGGCAAAACTTGTACAAAAGCAGCGCATTACAAGGCAGTCATGAAGTTTTTTCAGAGTTGTTACAGCAACAATTGTGAAAGCGAAAGTAAAATGAACAGCGGGTTAGTAGGTCGCAGGTTAAGAACTCGCTGCGGAGGCGTAACAATTGATGGCCAACTAATAACCGCAACGGCAGGGAGGTAGTAGCTCGCACGCCAAAAGAAATTTCGTTAAGGTAAAGGGAAAAGTGAAGTTGAATAGCTGAATGAAGTTGGGCACGAGTTAACTAGGCTAAATAACCAGGCAATTCCCCCAAAGCGCAGCGGGAACGGGAGCAGCTGATCCAGCCGCAGCACCGCGGAGACCACAGCTGCAAATGAAGGCAGTTGGAAAATTACTATTTGATGAAACTGAGTGAAAAAAAAAATTGTGAAAATATAGGGCATAAGCCACCAGTAAAAATGGGTGAAATAAAATGCAAAAGCAGCAGAAGAAGAAAAGTAGCAAAATGACTCGCAAGTCGTAAATCACTTAGATTCATTTAAATTGTTAGCGTAGGAAATCGCTGTGACAAAAACCAGTGGCAACAACTCGCGAAGTTGTATGTGTGACGCAGTAATGCGCGAGCACAGTAAAAGCAACAACAGCAACGGCGGCGGCAAAGTCGAGCGCAATAAGAAAAGCTCAGCGCTTGTGTGGCACGTGCAGCGGCATGGAAATCCGCATTGACTTCCTGCCTGCGCGCCTTCCAGTGTGACTGCGGAATGCAGAATTGGCAAATGGCGGAATGTGCAATATTCATACGTGTGCATGTTGAAGCATGCAGTTGTGCGTACGTGCTAATGTGTACGCTGTGTGTGCGCATGTGCGTGTGTGTGTAGAGCATGCCCCACTGAACTAATTACGCGCCAAAGGGACAATGCCGGCAAAGAAACCGACAATACAGACAAAAGAAAAAGATTCATAGCATAAAGCGAGAGAAATATGCGAGGCAGGAAATCGAGTAGTGAACAAAATTGATATTAGCTAAGCTTCGAAGTTGACTTTTATTCATATAAATAATGTATAAAATGAGATTAACACACACACATGAATTGTTGTATAAAACTCAGAAATTGTGGTTGCTGCAAAAAATGCGAACCGCACGTGATTTAGAAGCGCGATGCAAGCGTCACAGCTGTGGCTAACGGAAAGGAGTACAAACGAAAGCTTTTAGTTTTTCTCTTTCATTGCAGCTTCCTTGTTTTTGTTCGCATTTTGTGTGGCTGTATGTGTAAATGTTGCCTTTATTTAATTTTTTTTTTGGTTATGCGGCAAAAAGTACCAGGACGCAATTGAGCTTTTTTAACATAATTTCTTTTTTCTTCAAAATGGGAGCTAATGAATGGCGGACTGTTCAACAAATAACCTAGGGTGCAATACCGCTCAGCGACATCTTTTGCGAATTTCGGGAAATGTAACTGCAAGCTTTGTTGCTTAAAAGGAAACGGAAAAAGGAAAGTGCATCATTGCCATTAAGCTTCGAAAAACTTGGTATAACTAAAGCTTAAAGCTAGCAAAGGCTTTTGGAAAGTCTTCCATTACTAACACATCTACTCCTAAGAGTTGTGCGTAAATTTTTGTTTTATAATACATTTTAGAGCAAAAAAATGTGTGGCAAATAAGTTTTAAATTGTCCTTGGAATTTTTGAAATCTTTGTGAACGTATTAGCTTACCTATTTTTTTGCCTTCACAATAAAAATTAAAAACCAACTAACTTTAACATGGAAAATGTTACTCATACGAGTACTTGCAAAACGGGGTATGAGTAATATTATTCCCTACTCGCATTTCACACCAATAAAATATTGCGCATTTTCAGTTGACCATTCAACAAATGTTTATTCATGCACCGATTTTCATCATAATTAGCTTGATTTTCGCAAAAGTGCAGGCTTTAAAACAAATCAAACAAAATTACAAAAGATTTTTAATTTTTCAACCGACTTCAAAAAGAGCAGGAGGTTATCAATTGGTCCAAATATTTTTTTTCTTTTGTCGCATACTAATTTGCTTTAGATCCGATCACTAGATTATGAACAGGTTAACGGTACTCTTAAATTTGTATATGAGCGTTGATGTTGGTTTTGTTTTTTGCTTAAAAATTACTTGTTAGCTGTTAAAATTATATTTTATTTTTTTCATAAAAATTAAACTATCTTGGGAAAACGACCTGATCTGAAAAACGGTATACATATCCATAATCTACAACCCTTTATTAAATCCACGTGTTTCAGCATTTTTTGTGCAAGTTCACCACTTAAGATTTCCCTACAGTCTAGTTTAAGCATCACGGTTACTAGGTCGCCAATGTTGTTGATACAGGAGTTCGTCCAGGTCTTGAAAACTTCCGTAGGTTGCCTAAATCTCTTGTAAAGTTTTCGGACGTTTTTCCTGTCGGCCAGCATTTTAAGCTCTTCGCTCCCACGTATTTCAGTCTCTCTCTTCTTATTGTGGAATATATGTCTCGCTTCCCTCTTCAGTTCCCTATGACCAACATATAAAGCTCGCGTTGTGCCCGATCGCAGCATGGCCCTTCAGGCGGCGGCTTTTTTCGTTACAGCTTCTTGAAGCTGCTCATCGAACCAATTGTTCTTTCTGGCTCGATGAAATCCGACTACTTCTTTGGAGGCGGTATGTAATGAGAGGGTAATGTGGCTCCACTGCTCGCAAATGTCTCTGAGAGCAGGCGTGAGAGTCTAGTGGCGAATAGATTGGCCGTCTGTTGTGATTGCAGCGTTTCAACGTTGAGCCTTCCTTGAATTGTTGGGCTCATATTCCTTTCTTGTCCACTCTGGCATTGAAATAACCAAGCACGATTTTGTATATTCACTGCAAGCGCTCATAGAAGAGATCCCTGGACACTTCGTCCTTCTCTTTCGTTGCAACATGGGTAGCAGATGAGCGAGATGTTGAAGAGTATCGCTTTGATGCGGATTGTGGCTAGACGTTCGTCTACCGGGGTGTGTCCTTTACGCGGCAACTGTATTAGGCGTCGCAAGGCTCCGCGCTTACATTTTCTTGGCCCGTCCATAGCATTTCTTGGATGACGGTGATGTCAGCCTTTGTCTTCTCGAGGAAGCCAACCAGCCGGACAGAGGCACCTTCTCATTAAGGATCCGGATGCTCACGGTGCATACCCTCAAATTATGGTTCTTTATTCTTTGTCGTTATCATCGTCAAAAGAAAGCGGTCTCATCCGAGGCATATTTATTTTTTTCTTGTGTGGGGTTTTAAAGAGGCGCACCCGAGGTTCTTCTCCTTCTCACTTCAGTTCGCTGCCAAACCGTTGGCCGTTAAATAGCTGTTCCATAATCCAGATAAGCGCATTTTGTAGACCTAAAATTAGAATGAACTTCTATGGGTGACATGATTTTTCTGTTTATTTGAATGCAGGGACAAATGTTTGTACATTAGGGCGGGTCGAAAAATTAATTTTTCTCTATATTGTATCATGAGGTCAACAACAAGCCTTTAAAATATTAATCGTTTAGTTTAATTGCAATAGCCCGACCGACCCCAAAGTGACCCAAAACACCCTGGTCGAATAAGGCGGATTCTTTAATTTATGTTAACTCTCCACATAAGTGTTTTTCTACCAAATTGTAATTGTTCTATTGATAATTGCACTGGTCTTTAGTCAAAAGTTGTAAAGAACAGCATTCAAATTTTTGGGGCGTATTTAGGTCGCTGGTTTCAAATATACTAATATACTTTTCATATTAGCTATTCTTTCCGAATTTTTGGAAATTTGGGAACCATTTCGGGAGCTATAACACCGTGCAACTGTATGTTTTACACACAAAAAAATTTATACATTCGCGAAACTATGGGTAAATTATAGTACAACTGCTTGGTTTTTCTCTCTGACGTCAGGATTTTTTAAAAGGACTTTAAAATTAAAGAAATAGGATTATTTCAAAAGACCACGTGAAAAATTGAGTGAAATGTAGGATAACAATAAGGGTATCATATAAAAGAAAAATTCTGTAGAATTATAACAGAGTAAATTTTTTATGCATAAGGACGAATGGGTATGGAAAATGTCCTTTACAAATTTTGTCCATAAATATCATTAAAAATTTGCTATATTTTTTTTTTTCAATTTATTAACTTAAAAACATAAAGTTTATTAAAGCACATTTTCAATACCTATTCGTCCTTGAAAACCAAAAAACTTTATATCTGTATCTATTTTTCAAAATGCTATCGACAAATTTCGTTACTTCGTTACAATCTGTTAACACGATAAAATCCGATAAGCCGTGATAACTCGATAAACTTATATAACTTAGAAATTTCGACCAATAATTATCGATAACTCTGCAAGTCGAAAGCAATCGACGCATTGCGATTAACTCGTAAGTTAAGTATATAAATAATTATAATTTAATAAATATCGATAACTTGATAAATTTCTTTAACTTGACAAAGTTCAAAAATCCCATACATTTTCATAGCTCGATTACTATCCGTTTCTGTGTCTATAAATTGCGACAACTCAATAAACATTGATCAATTTGAATAATTCGATATGTTGCGATAACTCAATAAGCATGGATAACTCGATAACTATAAACTTCGATGATTCGATAAATTTCGTTAAATTTTATGACTGAATTTATTTCGATTCGTGGTCAATTATTATTGGCTGAGACCAGTGGCGGATCCAGCTGGGGGAGTTTTGGGGGTTAAACTACGTGTCAGTCAGTAAGTGGCGGGCCCACGGGGGGTGTTTTAATATGGCGCATATGTATGTATAATATGGCGTCTATGTATCGAAACACCACCCTTGGGTCCGCCACTGACTGACACGTAGTTTAACCCCCAAAATCTCCCCGCTGGATCCGCCACTGGCTGAGACCTAAGACAACATAATATTACCATTACAGTAGGATCAAATGCCTTTTATTTTCCCCCATACAAAAATTTACCCAGCCTAATGTAGATATGTATGTATGTAAATATGTGGTTGCAGATAGTTTAAAGGAATATATTGCGACGAAATGGACAACAAAATCGTTCTCGTAACAAAAATAAAAGCTAAACTGGGTTTCTTTTACCAATGTCCCAAAAACAATGTTAGCTAAGGGGATGTGTAAGAACAAACAAAAAAAACAGAAGTGTAGTTTTACTATTCGCCCCATTGTTACTTTCATTGCAGCAACATTTCAACTAGCTGCAGGCTAAACAGAAAAAACGTTCTCACATTGATCTTCCTTGTTTTCCCTACAATAACAGCAAACGGACGTTTGCTGTTCTTTTATTTACCTTTGCTGTAGCTAAAAGCATAGGCATTGCAGCCATAAAAACATACATTATGTACTATATATGTATAAATATTTGGCAAAATATGATTTTAAGCAACTACCGCACGTAATATAGTAACATTGATGGCGAGAGGTTACTGTAAACGGTCGTTGCAAATCTTCCTTGGTGCTATCAATTTTTTTTTTAACAGCGCCCCCCCAGTGCTGAGCTTATCCATCATTTTTATGTATTTATGTATGTGGAAACTGTTGTTAATTCGATTTCATTCTGTTTTGAGCAATTGCCTTCTCACTTCATTTCTGCTGCTCTTACATTCATTCTCTTAGCACTGCTGTATATTTTACCAATATTCAATGCATTCTATCAGACTTGAATCAAGCTTCTCAATTTCACTGATTTATTCCTAAATCTCGCATACATTCAAATGCATTCGTACAATTATTCATTGGGCATGAATAATGTAGTTCCGGTGGTAACTATCAAAAGTGCATTACACTACACAAATTTATTTCATTTCGCTGCTTTATACATATTTACAACTATATATATATAAATGTGTTTGAATTTCTGTTTCCGCACAGAGACAAAGTGTCCCAGCAAAAAGAAAAATAAGCTTAAAGAGAGAAAAAATAAACCAAGTATGGATTGTATGTTTCGAGCAAGTTTCATACTCAGGTCTCGAACATCAATGTGATCGCCTAAGAGATGCTAAGTATTTATATTGAAAGGGCGAAATCTGATTATAAACTGATTAAAGTCCAATCCCTTTTCTTCTATATGTATATAATTTGTGTCAATGAAAGGGTCACATTTGGCAAATATTCAACCTTTCGAGACGTATTCCTCGTAATAAAAATATACTAGTGAACCCGCATGGCGTTAAAACGCCCAAAATTGAATTTCAAAAATTAAAAAAATATTCCAAATATTAGTCAGATTTATAGGAGATCCAAGTGCTATATTTCATGAAAATCGTGCAGCCGTTTCTGAGTGAAGAGCAGTCTCGCATAGTGCATGTTTTTATTTTCATCCAAATCACCCTATACCTATGAAAAAATTTATTTTAATAATTTATCCAACTTACTGAATAGCTTGAATGTAACTTTTAAAGCACGTATCGTAAGCATCTTCAAACATTCCAAATGGTTAAACTAAAGATTTTTTTAACATTCTTTCGTTTGACTACAGTATTTATTTCATAAACTTTTTGAATTAGTTAATTGAGTTAGACCTTTCAAACAGGTGGCAGCCCTCTTCAAAAGTATTTTCAAGCTTAATCCTCGTTAACTCTTCTTCGCCTGACATTGCGATACATATTTTAATTAATTGATGAATTAAGTGGAATTTGATTTTTTAAACATGTGGCAACCCCGCTTTGAACATCTCAAAAATATTCTTAGCGTTCAAACTAAAGATTTCCTTCGTTTGACATCCATATTTTGGTGTTTCATATAACTTGTGTATAAGTAAACTAAATTCGAAATTTCAAGCAGGTGGCAACCATCTTCAAAATATTTTCAAACTACCACTTTCTGAAACCCTTTTCATTTGGTACCCATATATTGATATATATTTTTCTTACCTAATATAATTTTTTAAACAGCTGGCAATCCTCTACAGCTAGCAATGGCTAAGAAACAAAGCTTTTCAAAACCATTTCGATTGATATCCATTTTGCAACCATTGATTTATTTTTTTTTATAATTTGAATATAATTTTTTAAAAGGTGAAAAGTTGAAAAGATGCGTGGACCAACACCCCGAAGAATATGATTATATGAATGCATGCCCGACGAGTGGAATTTAGTGTACCCTTCCCTATTGCAAGAAAAATGACCCCGCCAAATGCACCCCTGAATCACTGCTACGTATATGGCGCAGAAGCATGGACAATGACAACATCTGATGAGGCAGCTCTGGGAGTGTTCGACAGAAAGATTCTGAGCAGGAATTACGGGCCTTTGCCCATTGGCGACGACGAACACTGCAGACGATGGAACGATGAGTTGTATGAACCTTTCAACGATATGTATAGACATAGTGAGGCAGGTTAAAATACAGCTGGGTATGCAATAGCGTATAAAGGATTCAAATTCGATTTTGTTCTTTATGAATTTGGATTTTGAAGAAAATTAAAAAATTTTAAAAAATAATTTTGGAAAATTTTTCCAACAGGGCTGGGGTGTTCGAATACATCGTGTGTACGTTTGCATCCATCGCGCCTGCCCGAAGGCACTCTTCGCCTGAATGTTATTGCCAACACAACACAACTACAACATCTACAATTTAGTACACAGTTTGCAACATCGAGTAGCTACTTATTTGTACTTCACTTTCTTGGCCAGTGCTATTTTCTCGAGTGCAAACTTTGCTCTTAAATGTGTTTAAGTATGCTCGTAGACATACATATGTATGTATGTATGTATATGAATGTGCATGTGTACTGTGCCTGGATGTATCGTTTATATAAACATTTCCTTGCATTGCTACACACATAGAAAAAAAAACGTATGCATACAATTGCAAACCAATGTATGTATATTTTGTGTACTGACTCCTTCCTAACTAAATCATTTTCATGCTTCCAGTGGCCTGGCATCTCCTGGCATCGCTGATCAGCAATATCGTTTCACTATTGAATAATTTATGGCACTGCTATCTTCTCTGCATTGGCTAAAGCATTGGTGGAAGCCCAGAGTCACGGTCAAGTGCATTTTCCATCTTTCGCAGCATTCCACCTTGTGCCATCCAACAACAACAACAACAAAGGAATTGCTATGCTACAAATGCTCATTGATTTATTATTTTCTACTTAAATTACAATTACATTTTTCATCTTAGTGTTGCATTGTACAGCATTTTCAATTAAAAGGGCTAATACGAAAATTTAATTAATTTGCTCGTAATTATGTAATGGCATAAGGCGCTCGTTTGCTTACGTGCAAGTTTATTTCAGACAGCTACATATGTATGTAGTAGTTCAGTAGTATTGTTATTTTGTTTTTTATTCCTTGTTAACTATAGCTTATAAATGAGCGTTTCCTTAAGCCATCGTGAGATTTTGTAAGGCATGCAATAGAAGTAACTTTGAAGTTAAAAAAAGAGGCACAGGCACACAAGTATCATTTAGTTTCTGAATGCAGCAAAAGCTTAATGATAAGTCAAATATTCCATTCAAGTCATTTTCTTTTTGATTTTCATATTAGCAGGAATGTAATTAGTAGTTTACTGTACATTATGGATATGTATGAATACCGTTTTTCCATATCAGATGATTTTCCCAAGATATTTTAGTTTTTATGAAAAAAAAATCAAATTTTAACGGGTAAAAAATTTAAAACATTACAAATCTATGCATAAATAAAAATTTTTTGAATACGATCGGTAATCATTATGAGTAAAATAATTTAAATCAGCATTTAATCATTATTTTATGAGTTTTACTTTTTTTCGCTTAAAAATAATTATTATTATTGATTTTTATTTTTCCATCACAAATAACGATTATTTTATGATTTTTTTTTCGCTCAGAGATAATCATTACTTTTGAATTTTATTTTTTCACCCAAAAATAATTATTATTTATAAAATTTAAAAGGCCATACAGACACAACCTACTGAAATTGTGGCCTGAAAAGTTTGGGACTTATTTCTTATATTAGGGTGTCACTTCCTCTGAAAAGGATACGTCGGAAAACGCGCTGGTATAGCTTTTGGGTTTTTTGAATTATCATTATTCTTAAGTGAAAAAATAAAAATCAAGTAATAATAATTACGAAAAAACAAAACTCAAATTTTAATTATTAGTTTTAATCTTTATTGATTAAACTCGAAAAATAAAAGTCATTGTAAATTACAATAGGACGAACGAACACAAATAGGTGAGTATAGTTTAAATTATTTTACGACGATTACAACTTGTTGATTTTTTTTTTTGTTGAAATGTAAACAATAATGATTAATTTTCCATCCCTGGTTTTGAATGGTCAAATTAAAATGTGCAATAATTTTTTCGATGAATTAGGAGCAGGACCTACGAGACCTACGTGGCGTATGAGTAACATTTTCTATGTTAAAGTTTTAATTCATTCAGTCGCCTTGCAAACTTAAAATGAAATTATCTTGGAAAAATTACCTGATCTAGAAAAACCGCAAATAGATCCGTAATCTACGGCCCAAATTTAAGTTTATTTGCCTCGGCGTTTTTTGTGTCATTTTAGCGTGTAGGGACGTAGGGTGTTATAGGAGGAATGAAGAAGTTCCGAAATGTATACACATGTGCATATGTATGTAGAAATAACGCCAGCGCACTTATGTCCTGATCGAACTTGTTGCAAGCGAACACAATCCAACTCAGAGAGGCAACCGGCAAATGAAATGCAACTTTGCAAACAGTTTACCGGTGTCCTTTCCACGTGATGGTTTTATTTCCTATATGTCTCGTTAATGGCCACACAACTACATATTCACACGTGTGCAAAATTTTTGGCGCGCAATAATTTCGTTGTAACTATGTGCTTTAAAGAATTCTACTCAAACGACGAATACCAATGAAACTTATTCTTATTTAAGATCAACTAAAAAGTGTTATCGCCAGGGGATATGCCTTAATTTTTCTTTGTCATTGCCTCTAAAAGTTTGAATGTTTAAAATTTTAAATATTATTTGAATAGCAAATTACTATTTTGAATACACTTTTGTTTCAGGATTGAAAGGCAACTTAATAAAATTAAATGCGATAAGAAGTTCAGAGGTTCAGAAAAGTTTTTATATTGACTAACTTTGAATAGGGTGGCATCTAAAAATTTTTAAATTAATTGCTATGTTGGTTAAAAATGTATGGCAGCGTGCGGTAGTCTATTTCACACACAATAAACTCAATATGCCCGCGAAATAAGGTGTCAGGATTTTTTAAAAGGATTTCGGATTTTCAATAATATGATAATACAAAAAATTTGAAAATAACATTTTTTAATAAAATCATTGGTTTCTAAAAAATAAAAATGAAAATTGTGTAGCACTAAAAAAGATTAAATCTTTTGATGTATGAAGGCGCATAGTTATGTAAAATGTCTTTTTTAAAAAGTTATCCTTAAATATTTTTGAAGATTTGCAAATTTTCTTTTTTTTTATTATTTGTTAGACTTGGCCCTATGCGCCAAAAATTTGAACTTTTTCAATTCTAGAGAATTTTCTCTTTTATTTAACACCCATAATATTATTCAACATTTCACTGAATTTTTGGCAACTTTCTTCTTTTTTTGTATTTATTATATCTTTGAAATTTCAAAGTCCTTTAAAAAATTCTGACGTCAGAGAGAAAAACTAAAAAACGCTGTACTATATTTTTGACTCCTAGTTACGTTGGAATACTAATTGTGTATTTTTTGGTATTTTCTTTATAAATATATTAATTTGTTAAAAGAGGTTGCCATTAAAATACAAATATTTATGTATACCTATTTAAGAATATAAGAAATTAATATTGTTACCACCTATTCAAATATTGATGTTACTAATTTCCTAACGTGTGAAAAATATTTTTAAATAGATTTGCCATTTGTGTATATTATTTACAATAAGTAAAATGTCAAATATGGTTTCTAAAATTTGTCAAAAAGCTTCAGCCCGAGAGAAGGGTAAGAAGAGTTATAGAAAAGCATCTTCATATGACGGACATAAAAAAAAATATCTGGCGCTTACACATTGACTCAGGCTTTGTATTTCCCCTCCAATTTGTAGTGTGGCCACGGCGGCCGCTAACATAGGATTTTAGATAAGTGAGAGTTTAACCAGCAACGACGTCCAGAATGGAGTTGTGCGAAAGTAGCGCAGGTCCAATGAGGCAACGAAGATTTTAATAAACTCTTGATCATCAAAATGCAATAATTAGCGATTATTTTCGGCTCAATAAAATACCAGACAAACTTTGCCATTGCATGCATTTAGGTAAACAAATTTGTATAAAGGCGGTGCCACCTGCACAGTGATATCAAAATTTTTAATTTTTTTAAATATTCCTTGCTATTTTTTATACTCTAAAAGTTTATTTGTGCCTTGAATACAAAAATTTTATCTATGAAATTAAGACAAAAAAATTCTCCAACACAGCCAATTAAATATTTATAAGTGGCAGTGTACACGAATGGCTTCGAGGCAGAACTAACATCCTCGAAAATGCATTTTTCTTCCATTTGCATAAGTTAAAGCTGGTGATTGTACGTGCAGTTAGACACTCGGACATTTATCAAGTTGAAATACAATGCTGGCAATAGAATTGATAGAATGAACTGTAAATATGTTAGTGACACGCACTGCTGCCATGAAAGTGAATTTTATCTAAACTTCGGCACTTTGCAAAGATTTGTCTTTTGCTTTTCATAGAAACTTTCACTAGCAATTCTGCGTTCGCTTTGAGCCAATTCTATCCAATTTCTCAACAGCTATATACAAACAAACAAACATATACTTATGTGTTGTGATTGCAACTGAAGGAAAACGAGCATCCCTGCAAAAATCACGACCACTCCATGTACGCCGAGCAGTACTCCAAGATGGACCGAAATGCATTTAAAGAAATAAAGGAAGTGCGCTGTCTAAGGCTATGCTGAAGGCTTCTGCACTTGAAATTAGTTGTTGGGAGCTAAGCGTAATTTTTATATTGGCTACATACATAGATAGAGGAGTTTTATAAAAAAAATTATATCTGAACACTCAGTGGTAGGGGAGCTTTATGTTATAGTGGTCGGATTTATCCGGTTCCGTCAAGTTATTGGTATAAAAATGTGATCCATTTAACATTGCGACGTCCGCGGAAGAGACACAACCTGGTTCCTAACTGCAATGCCGAGAAGTATTTTGTAAGTACTCCAATATCGCACAAATGGACCACATGGTTCAACGATTTTTGCAGGGATATTCGGCTAACAAGTGTATGTGTATGTATGTGAGTATTTTTTTATTGTAAATTGTATAGTAGATTGCGAAAAGTTGCAAGCTAGTATGCATGGGAACTTGTTTATTTTGTTAGCAAACAACTTGTAAAGAGCATGATAGCTCATTCTTTGCTGCAACTTTAACTCTTGAAAAGTTCTCCTTTGACATCTTTCTTTCATTCACATTCTTTTCATTTATAAATATGTCTTTTTTTAGAAGTATTCTGAATGCCCTTCTTCACTATTCTTAAGTAGCATTTATGTAGATGTATAACTGCATAGCTAGCGTGTTGTTGTTAGTATGACAACCGCAAAAATGAAATTGCAACAAATTCATGAATTAAACCCAAAAAAAAAAAAAAGTTCTTAAAAAGTTTTCGTTTGTATTTTGCGCTCCACATAATTGAAAAGTGTAGTCCTCATAACAACAAAGTTAGTCAGTCAATCGCTTGTTTTGAAAGCCATTAACCGAATTAGTGCGCTATTTGCATTTGTTTTCGCTGGCAAAGAACACTCGAATGCGGCTCAACCTAATTCTGGTTGTGTTGTGCTTGTCAAGGCTTTAACGGCCTGTTTTGACAAATCATCCCCGCGCCCAAAATATTCACACATATCGACGGTACTTTGGCAAAATGGCGTATCTCAAAATACTGTCAAACAATGCCCTCTAACAAAAAAAACTCTCCACTAATAACAGAAAATCATTTAAAAAATTTTTTTGTTAATGTTAAAGATTAAATACTCTTTAGTTAATTGATATTATATAGTGAACTGTAGTATTTTAAGGCCTATTTTCGAAACAATTTTACGAGATAAGAAGTGTAGTAGTGAGTTCTGAGATACGAGGTTTTTCCAAAGTACCGTCGATATGTTCATAGTACGTGCCCAGTGGGAAATAAATAATGTAATGTATTTCTTGTGAGTTATAGATTTTATTTCTGTTTAATATGTAATCAGCATTCCAATGCATCCAAAATGTTCTAAAAAATTCATATAAAATGACATACATTCCTCGATACTGGGTAATGCAAAATTTAATGCTATATTTTTCTTAGGATATCGCCCTGGGAAAAAATTCATTTTCGGTAATGAAAACGGCATGCATTAAATTTTCCCACTGGGTACGTGAGTAAATAGTTCATGTACATGCAATCATAGAATCATATGTGTACGTACATAAGTATGTATGATTAATATATGTATGTATATAGGCACTCTTACTGATAAAGGTAATGCGATCCATTTTAGCTGCACTACGAATTCAAATTCACCTAATTTACGTCAAAGGCTGTGCGGCAACTAAATGAGTGGGCTTATTACGCGCTCACAAAGTTCTTACACTTAAAAAAAAAATTAGCAGTTTTGAAATGAAAGTGAATGCGGTTTCGTCATTAATTTATTGCACGTTAAAAAATAGATTAAGGATGACTTCTATGAGGTTTTTGGACAAGGCGTGGTATCCTTAGCCATTTAAAGTTTTAGGCGTGCTATTGAATTACAGCTGAAACTTAGTATTTCTGAATTAAATCTTTTTTTGTTTTTAAATACACTGCGACATCCCTACAACGAACTCCTCTATAACAAATTTCTCTCTAATACGATTTTTTTCCGGACGTAAAAAAAGCTTATATTACTCTCAAACAATTCTTAGAACTATAAAATTTCATGAAGCCTTCGAACTAACATGAGAATTCTGTTTGCCAGAGATGATGTTACAAAAATTAATAGAAAAAATCGTTTCACTGAAACCCTATAACAGAATTTATAAGAAAAGGTTGGGAAATTATGGATGAATACAAGTCGTGAACACCACGAAATATTTATCATTTGTGCTGTAAATACTTTTGTCAGTGGTCAAAGAGTGTGCTTTGGTCCACATTTTTTGCACAAGTCAAAATCAAGACAACTGAAATTTTTTTCTATTTATGCCATCAGTATGAGATTCTAAAAACTAACAATCATAACTTCGTTAAACCAAAACAACTATATTATAATACAAAATGGTTTCTCGCGACTTATTCATTTATTGTACTAAAGGAGTTAAAGAGGTCCTACCACTACAGAACTAAACTTTTCTTATGTATATTCAAATCATATAAAAACATCCATACGTCTATAACGCTTTCAAATTAAAATATGAATGTATGTATATACCAAATATACCAGCCATGTCCTTACGCCGCCTGCCAATTGAAATCCTCCACAATTTCTCAACACCAAATATTTAATCAATGAAATACGGCTTTATAACTAATACAAGAGTGACATCCTCACTACTTAACGCGGTGAAGGTGTGAACACATAAACTTTCACTGACACACAAAACTTTTTTTTTGTATTCATACTTTCGTAAAACTTTTAAGAAAGTATTTTATTCATTCTGAACGCCATGAAAGACCAGCAACTTTGCGCGTAAATTGTCTGCTTAGGAAGCGCGCATTGCTCTTATATCTCGCCATTCTTCATTCAGTCCTTGTGGGATGTTATTTTTTTTACCTTTGACGTTGCACTTTCACACCTTAAATTTGTTATGTCCCATACCTATTTTCTCTTTTGCTGTTCGTGGCTGCCTTAGACATAAGTGCACACACAAGATTATCTGGGGAGAAGCTGCTTTCGTTGACATTGCCATCAATTTTGTTATTGTCGAAGGCGTTTAAGGCTGCGCTTGTAGCAACAGTTTTAAAGATTTTATGCTTCTGTAAGGCGGATGTAAGTTTGCCATAAAAGAAGTCATTCTGTCATGAAGAAGAACGTTCGGAGACATCATCAAAAAACACCTGTGTAACTTCTCCATTTAAAGACGATAATTTCAGACAAATGTCTAGCACTGGATATAAGCGCCATTTTTACTTTTTTTATTATAATTTTTTGACGCGGTTGAAATATGTAAATAAATTGGTTAAATATGTGTAAATAGCAGACAATGTCATTCTGTTATACTCAGTTGCTGTCCTGCACTGCGAAATGAGTTGCTGTAATTTTCCGGCAACCACGTTCGATTTGAGTAAGGATTTTACTAATTAACCGTGGAGTTAAGCTCATTAAATTCAGTGTGTAGTAATTGACAGAGGCACTACCGCGACAGCCATGTCGTAGTTCTTTTACTGCAACTGACGTGGAAATTTCACCCCTCTCAAACCGATTGATTACAAATATCGCTGTTGTCGAACTTGCGCTGGGCTTTAATGGTTTCATATTGAACTGTGAGAAAAAAATATCATTTTCCATGCTTTCAATACACAGATTCGTTCGTATTAATCGATTTTACTATAGCTATATTTTATAGTAATATATGTATGTACATTAGGGTGCTTTTATTTTTTGCGACCATTGTTTTTTTCACTCCTACTTCGAAATTTTGTGGAAAACACCTAAAAAAAACTCCCTGAAAATTTTAACCCTTAATAGCCGCAAAAAAAATGACCCTAATGTACATATGTACATATTAGCAAATACCCGGCGAGCTTCGCTGCGTATCTCTCTCCTAAGCTGATGCCAGATAAAACGCTTGCTTCGCTTTACGTTACGTATTCGCTTTGGCAGATAAGATGAAATGTATGAAAATGCACAAAGCATGCCACATATTTCGTTTATGCTGCGGCGCGGAGTTTGAGCTGAAGTGAGATTTTCAAAAAAATTTTTTATTTATGAAGCATCCCTATAAAAATTCTTATTCAATTGAGAGTCAAAAAATTCTCAGAACTCTGAGCTGTAACCCTCTTTATGAGCTCAAAAAAGAGTAAGAAAAGAGCATATTTCCCTTCTTAGAGGGCACGCCAATCTGAGTTCAAGTTATCAGTCATATTAGAGTCTGAAATGACGCTTTTCCGAGTTCTAAAAACAAATATTCTTAAAAATTCTGATTATTAATAAACTTTTACTTCCACCTCAACTTTGTTACTTTTGCTCAAAACAGAATTTATGACAACAAAAGAGTCTGATATGGGTCTGTCTTATTGACCGGTCTCAGAAGTATATTTATAACAGAAGAAAGACTTATTTTAGATTCATTCGTTTTTAATTTGAAAAATCTGTCTACTGTGGAATGGACTAATAAAGCAAAAGCACTTTGGAGGCAACGCAAATCACGCAGGGTGTTTTCTAGTTGAAGATATTTATAAATTAAAGATTTCCCAAATAATTTCGTTTGATATCCGTATTGTAATATTTAGCTTAACTTGTCGATTCAACTGAATTAAATTTTTCAAATATATGGTAACCCGCCTCAAAAATACTTTCGACATTAAACTTTCTTAATCCTTTTTAGTTTGATACATGTATTGTAATATTTCATTTATTTTATCAATTTAATTAAATAAATGTTTCAAAAAATGTTTGTTCAGCAGTAAAGTTTCGCAAACCTCTATAGTTTGATACCCATTCTGCAATATTTAATTTAACAAAATTAAATTAAAATTTTCAAACAGGTGGCAACTTTCCACAAAAATATTTTCGGCTGAAAGCATTCTTAAAGTAAAGTGGATTGTAAGGAAGAAGGGTTAGGTAAGGTTTGGTTAGGCGGCTTCTTCAAGCGAGGTTTACTTAGACATTATTTATGTTGTCTGATGTGTTACGACTTAATAATTTTCTTTCGACAGAATCAATTATCCACATAATATTATTAACAGAATCGCAGTCCACTCTAGAGAGTTCTTCGTACGTTTTAACCAAATAAGGGACGATGTTCAAACCTTTGTCTTCAGAAAGCGGGGTATCCTTTAGAGAAATAATGTACTGATACTACCTCCTTGGCGCTTAGCCAGTTGCAGTCGTAGTCGGTTACTTACCAGAGCAGTTCACAGGTTGACACAAAAGCCATGCAACTTCTTACAATTTCCCTTTGCTTGGCGAACCAAATCATCGAGGCGATCGGGCGAGAGATTAAGCATTTCCGACCAGCAGCGATCGTGCCGTGAGCTATAGCAAAGGCCTGACTGCCACTGGCTGTAAAAGCCAGTTTTCCCCAAAATCTACTGTCCAACTTCCACAGTGGAAGTAAAAATTTTACTATCTCTATATTTGTTCTGCATGTCATCGATGATCCTTACTGCTTTAGCTGCATGCTGGATTATGAGGTGAAGTCATTTCAACAACTGCTGGTCTGGTACCCTGCCTATACGAGGTTAAGGTTCAAGCTCCTTGGGTCCTTTTTTTCCAAACAAAAAAAAAGGTTGCCTTCTAAAAGCAGTCGCCCCTCGGCAGGCAATGGAAAACATTCGAGTGCATATTTCCATGAAAAAGAGCTTCTCATAAAAATACAATCGCTGTTGGGAGTAGGCGTAAAACTGTAGGTTCCTCTCCTTTGCGTGACAACATCAAGTCTCAGGCACATTTCCTACATAGTAAAAAGAAACCACGTATTTTGTGCAATTGGCTACAACGAATACAATCAAAACTGCAATGAAATTCCCTGGGAAACGATAAATGAGCCACTATAAATTTTTGTTTTTATGAAACTATTGTTGCTGCTTTCGGTCCCGCTTGCATTAGCGCAAACAAAGCAAAAGAAGTTTTTCATTTTCCCTCTCTAAAGGCAGCAAAAGTCGCTGTGGCAGCTCCGCGCCTTTTTCTTGTTGGAGCAAGAGTGCCATCCCTGCAGTAAAATTTAGAGACAGTACTACATATATCAGAACCATCTCTGAACTAGTGCAAAACGGATACAGAGCGGGACAGTTGAAACTTACTGTGCAAATGCTCACTACTCGAACAATACGAAAGTAGCTCAGCGAGAAGACCTCCGACTCAAGCATTGTTGGTCGCGAGTTCAAATCGCGGTGGAGGCAGTTGTGAGTTTTCAAATTAAATGAATTTAAATTGTTGCCTGCAGCTTACAATAATTTTTTCTCTTTAATAAAATATGTAACAAAATGTAAACTATAAAAAATTTTCTTATAAAAAAAAACTGTCAAACATATGAAAGCATTGCTTTGGCAAAAGGTCTAGTTCTACGCTAGTTCTAAGCTACTCAGATTTTCTGCAGGGATAGCAATGAACAAATAAAAATATATTCGTATATTTATGTGCGTTCACAAATATGTACATACTTACATATTATATAAAATATATGAAGTGTCGGTGTGTCAATGCTGGTCCGCAAGGTTCAACACCAGTGCATATTTACTCGAGTGTATGAGTTTGTGCTTATGTTTGCCGGCAATTGTGTGCAATGGCCTGCAATAGCGAAATTGTTGCCACAACAGCATTTAACGCCTTCATAAGTCAACACGAATGCAGCAGGCCGCCGAATGGCAATATTATTGCTTCTCCTCTAGATATTTGTATGCAGCACTTGTATGTGTTTACATTTTTGTTTGTGTGTAAACAACAATAACCACTTTGTACAAACAAACACTTCCCTCGTGATGATAACAACAACAACGTGGCAACAATAACTGCGGCGGGTGCAAAGAGCACAACAATGCCGCTTTGTTGCATTTATGTAACAAAGTTGCCGTTACCTTCTCCAAACGGAAGCGGCTCGACAAGTGGAATGCCAAATTGCCGCGAGGCTGTGCACTATTTTTGCCTCCTTTTTACGCCCTTCATCTGTAACCGCGCTCAGCAGCGCTGCTTAAGGGCATCTAGCAATTGAGTGAGCGATAAACCTGAAATGGAGTGTTGATGCAAGGGTCATTGAATTTGCAACAATTAAAAGCAATTGTGTGTGAATTAAATGGTTGCAAATTTGTGTGGGGTGTAACTGAACTTAGTGTTTTTTGTTTTTTATTTACTTGGTGGCCGTTTTATTGAAGGTGAATATGCGAATTGAATAATCAAATATATTTACAAGTAATTTTTAGCAAAAAAAACCGACTTCAACTCTCATATAAAAAAAAAAAAAATAAAATAAAAAATAAAAATAAAAAAAATAAAAAAATATATCCTCCTCCTTTTTTGGAAGTCGGTTAAAAAGTCCTCATTTTTGGCCGCTAGTCAGTGGCTTAGTGCGCATTGCAAGGTTCACGAATACGATTACGATTGCCATAAATGTTACGATTTCGATTACGACTACGACTACGATAACGATTAGAATTAGTATTAAGATTACGTTTTGACAACGATTACGGGTATGAACACGATTACCACTACTAATACAAATGCAATTACGATTACAATTATGATATCGATATCGATAACGATTATGATTGCTATTACGACAAATATTACTATGCGACTATGATTAC
The DNA here is from genome assembly GCF_013731165.1 of Rhagoletis pomonella. Taxonomy (NCBI): domain Eukaryota; kingdom Metazoa; phylum Arthropoda; class Insecta; order Diptera; family Tephritidae; genus Rhagoletis; species Rhagoletis pomonella. Next base: position 8,622,657 of record NW_023458556.1, on the reverse strand, counting down.
GATTCCGACTACAATTACGTTTACTATTACGAATAAGATATTGATAATTATTACGACTGCGATTAGGACTTGGATTACGATTAAGGTTATCATAATGGTTAGAATTGCGGTTATGATTAAGTTACGATTACCATTACGACTAATTGTCGTGATTATTTCGATTACAATTACGATTAAGATGGCGGTTACAACTACGACTCCTTTTATACAAACAAAATAGTTCTCCATACACCCCGCAACGTAAAGTATTTTTTGGGAGCAAGTTCGAAAAAAATTCTAGCCGAGTCGCCTTTTTGCATTTTTCGGTGATACCAATACTCAGCATTAAATTTTGCTTAAATAGTCCTACTGCATTAGTCGAAATACTTCCTTAGCGAAAGTTTAATTATTTTTTTTTTTAGCTTTAATTTACCGACGTTAAGGTGGTCCGTTAGGATGATAAAAGCTAAGATCTAGGGGGGAAATGTTAGAAGAGCGTAGTTGGCTCAATGAGTGATTAGAAAAAAAAACTCGCTTCCAAACAGTGTTGCTAGATTTTTTCAAATCTGTTTCCTTAATAAATACTTAGTTTTTAAAATACTAAATTTTTTTTGTTTGGGTTGAAACTCGTTACCAGTAGGTTTCTGGGGTTGTTGATTACGAATCTGAGGTCAGATTTTCAAACTCCAATCATTTTTTAAACAATTTGTGGACATTTTGGACCCGCCATTTTGAATTTTGAAAAACTGACTTCAGATTCCTAATTAGCAACCCCAGAAACCCCCTGGTAACAAGTTCCGACCCATGAAAATGCGGAAATCGTTCACTGTCAACGTTTTAATTTTAGTACTCTCTTTTCGTAAGCATATTTTCGGGCACTAGGCCCATTCTAACTACCGAACAGAGGTATGTAATTAAGGGAATGTTCCCACTAATATAAGTGTAATTAAATACATTTAAATGCAATATTTTCAGCTGCATTTTAACATGTCACGAAAATAAAAAAATTAGAGTATCAGCGTTTTTATAAAAAACCGATCAGGGCGAGCCCTAAAAAACTTTTTTTGCAAAATAAAAAAAGTATTTCCTTTTTTCGCACAAAAATTTGAGGTGGCGTTTATGAATTCAAAAAAATTTCAACCACCCTACTGTATATATTTTACTACAATACCCAAATTTTTTGTTTCTAACAAGCCAAGCACAATTTTTGTATTTTTGGAGTCTTTCTAAATTACAACATTTTCTTTAGTTCAAATGAAAGTTTGTCTTCGTCAACATTTAGAAAGTACGAAATTTTTAAAGAAATCTACCTGAAAAGAAACTCAATTTCAGCGTTCGTTAAGAGAGTGGTTATATATTTTTATGTATGTATGTCAGTAATTAATTTTTCACAATTTTTCGTAAAATTGCTGCTTCCGCTGCACTTTGCTCCAAGCACTCAACCCTTCTTCGCTGTTACCGTTACCGGAATTCGCGTATTATGAACACTTTCAAAGTTAATGAAAACTTTCATTTAATGACTTCCTTTATGAACTATGCAGCTGCAGCGCCAGCAACGAACTTAATCTTATTTGTAGCCAGTAGAATCGCCTTAAAATATGCAAGCCATAAGGTTACACGAACTCACTAATTTGGCTGCGTATACTTGCATACATACGAAAGTATAATGAAAAGTTTCAAAATATATAAATATAAACGAGTGAAAGTACTCTGCAGATAATCACAAAATGCAGCATCTTAAGGATTTCAGTAATTAGCGAATCGTGAAAGCTTATTATTATTTTTAGGTACTACATACAAACATATTTATGCAAATCGTACGCCAAATGTCAAGATGGCGATGAATGTCTTTCAGTTAACTTGTTGCCTTCTACTTTCATATTTTAGTTTTACTAAATTGCGGATATGCTAAAAGTTAGAGTGCAGCAGCTGTGAACGATTTTTTTCAATTTAAATAAATCATTTCATTAAATTTTCAATTCTCACACAAACCACACAAAAAGTGAAAAGGCGAGGAAATGAATTACCTAAAAC
>NW_023458556.1:8604501-8620544 GCF_013731165.1 Rhagoletis pomonella | reverse complement strand
GTTTTAGGTAATTCATTTCCTCGCCTTTTCACTTTTTGTGTGGTTTGCAGAATTGAAAATTTAATGAAATAATTTATTTAAATTGAAAAATCGTTCACAGCTGCTGCACTCTAACTTTTAGCATATTCGTAATTTAATAAAACTAAAATATGAAAGTAAAAGTCAACAAGTTAACTGAAAGACATTCATCGCCATCTTGACATTTGGCGTACGATTTGCATAAATATGTATGTTTGTTTGTAGTACCTAAAAGTAATAATAAGCGTTGACGATGCACTAATTACTGAAATCCTTAAGATGCTGCATTTTGTGATTATCTGCAGAGTACTTTCACTCGTTTATATTTATTTATTTTGAAACTTTTCATTATACTTTCGTATGTATGCAAGTATACGCAGCCAAATTAGTGAGTTCGTGTAACCTTATGGCTTGCATATTTTAAGGCGATTCTACTGGCTACAAATAAGATTAAGTTCGTTGCTGGCGCTGCAGCTGCACAGTTCATAAAGGAAGTCATTAAATGAAAGTTTTCATTAACTTTGAAAGTGTTCATAATACGCGAATTCCGGTAACGGTAACAGCGAAGAAGGGTTGAGTGCATAGAGCAAAGTGCAGCGGAAGCAGCAATTTTACGAAAAATTGTGAAAAATTAATTACTGACATACATACATAAAAATATTTTGCCACTCTCTTAACGAACGCTGAAATTGAGTTTCTTTTCAGGTAGATTTCTTTAAAAAAATCGTACTTTCTAAATGTTGACGAAGACAAACTTTCTTTTGAACTAAAGGAAGTGTTGTAATTTAGAAAGACTCCAAACATATAAAAATTGTGCTTGGCTTGTTAGAAACAAAAAAATTGGATATTGTAGTAAAATATATACAGTAGCGTGGTTGAAATTTTTTTTGAATTCATAAACGCCACCTCAAATTATTGTTATTTGCGAAAAAAGGAAACGTATTTTTTTTTTATTTTACGAAAAATTTTTTTTAGAGGTCGCGCTGATCGTTCTTTTATAAAAACGCTGATGTTCTCAATTTTTTTATTTTCGTGACATGTTAAAATGCAGCAAAAAATATTGTATATACATATAATTACTCTGGTATTAGTGGGGAGCATTCCCTGAATTACATACCTGTGTTCGGTAGTTAGAATGGGCCTAGCGCCCGAAAATATGCTTTCGAAAAGAGACTATTAAAATTAAAACGTTGACAGTGGGTTTCTGGGGTTGCTGATTACGAATCTGAAGTCAGTTTTTCAAAATTCAAAATGGCGGATCCAAAATGTCGATGAATAAAAAAAAAAATGATTGGAGTTTGAAAATCTGACATCAGATTCGTAATCAGCAACCGCAGAAACCTACTGGTAACGAGTTTCAACTCAAACAAAAAAAAATTTGGTATTTTAAAAACTAAGTATAAGTAGAAAACAGATTTGAAAAAATCTAGCAACCCTGTTTGAAAACGAGTTTTTTTTTCTAACAGCTCATTGAGCCAACTACGCTCTTCTAAGATTCCCCCCTAGATCTTAGCTTTTATCATCCTAACGGACCACCTTAACGTCGGTAAATTAAAGCTAAAAAAATCATTAAACTTTCGCTAATGAAGTATTTCGATTAATGCAGTAGGACTATTTCAACAAAATGCAGTAGTATTTCAAAAAATTTTAATGCTGAGTGTAGGTGTCAACGAAAAATGCAAAAAGGCGGCTCGGCTAGAATTTTTTTCGAAATTGCCTCCAAAAAATACTTTACGTTGCGGGGTGTATGGGGAACGTTTTTGTTTATATAAAATGAGTCGTAGTTGTAACCGCCATCTTAATCGTAATTGTAATCGCAATAATTACGACAATCGTAGTCGTAATGGTAATCGTAATCGTAACTTAATTATAACAGTAATTCTAACCGTTATGGTAACCTCAATCATAATCCTCGTCCTAATCGCAGTCGTAATAATTATCATTATCTTAGTCGTAATAGTAAACGTAATCCTAGTCGGAATCGTAATCATAGTCGAATAGTAATATTTGTCGTAATAGCAATCAGAATCGTTATCGATATCGATATCATAATTGTAATCGCAATTGTATTTGTATTAGTAGTGGTAATAGTGTTCATACCCGTAATCGTTGTCAAAAGTCACTAACTAGCAGCCAAAAATGAGGACTTGTAAATATATTTGATCATTCAACTCGCATATTCACCTTCAATAAAACGGCCACCAAGTAAATAAAAAAGCACTAAGTTCAGTTAGACCACACAAATTTGCAACCATTTAATTCACACACAATTGCTTTTAATTGTTGCAAATTCAATGACCCTTGCATCAACACTCCATTTCAGGTTTATCGCTCACTCAATTGCTAGATGCCCTTAAGCAGCGCGGCTGAGCGCGGTTACAGATGAAGGGCGTAAAAAGGAGGCAAAACTAGTGCTCAGCCTCGCGGCAATTTGGCATTCCACTTGTCGAGCCGCTTCCGTTTGGAGAAGGTAACGGCAACTTTGTTATATAAATGCAACAAAGCGCCATTGTTGTGCTTTGCACCCGCCGCAGTTATTGTTGCCACGTTGTTGTTATCATCACGAGGGAAGTGTTTGTTTGTACAAAGTGGTTATTGTTGTTTACACACAAACAAAAATGTAAACACATACAAGTGCTGCATACAAATATCTACAGGAGAAGCAATAATATTGCCATTCGGCGGCCTGCTGCATTCGTGTTGACTTATGAAGGCGTTAAATGCTGTTGTGGCAACAATTTCGCTATTGCAGGCCATTGCACACAATTGCCGGCAAACATAAGCACAAACTCATACACTCGAGTAAATATGCGCTGGTGTTGAACCTTGCGGACCAGCATTGACACACCGACACTTCATATTTTATATAATATGTAAGTATGTACAATATTTGTGAACGCACATAAATATACGAATATATTTTTATTTGTTCATTGCTATCCCTGCAGAAAATCTGACTAGCTTAGAACTAGATCTTTTGCCGACAGTACTAGTTCTAGCCCAATACCAAAGCAATGTTTTCAATTGTCCAGTTTTACACGACGATGCCATTGGCGGTGGCAATTGTCGCCCAGTGCATTAGTTTGCAACTAGTTTTTTACCGGTTCCGTTTTGGACAGTTTTTTTTTTTATAAGAAAACGTTTTTATGATTCGATTTTTGGATAGTTTTTTCGTTTTTTATTTTCTTTTACAGTTTCCATATTGTTACATATTTTATTAAATATATATATATATATATATATATATGCAGTCTCTAAATTTTACTGCAGGGATGCCACTGTTGCTCCAACAAGAAAAAGGCGCGGAGCTGCCACAGCGACTTTTGCTGCCTTTAGAGAGGGCAAATGAAAAATTTCTTTTGCTTTGTTTGCGCTAATGCAAGCGGGACCGAAAGCAGCAACAATAGTTTTATAAAAACAAAAATTTATAGTGGCTTATTTTTCGTTTCCCAGGGAATTCCAATGCAGTTTTGATTGCCTTCGTTGTAGCCAATTGCACAAAATACGTGTTTTTTTTTTACTATGTACTATGTTGTCACGCAAAGGAGAGGAACCTACAGTTTTACGCCTACTCCCAACAGCGATTGTATTTTTATGAGAAGCTGCTTTTCATGGAAATATACACTCGAATGTTTGCAATTGTCTGCCGAGGGGCGACTGCTTTTAGAAGGCAAACTTTTTTTTTGTTTGGAAAAAAAGGACCCAAGGAGCTTGAACCTTAACCTCGTAGAGGCAGTGTATGAGAGCAGCAGTTGTTGTAATGACTTCACCTCATAATTCAGCATGCAGCTAATGCAGTAAGGGTCATCGATGACATGCAGAACAAATATAGAGATAGTTAAATTTTTACTGATGAGTGGAAGTTGGACAGTAGATTTTGGGGAGAACTGGCTTTTACAGCCAGTGGCAGTCAGACCTCTGGTCGGAAATGCTTAATCTCTCTCCTGATCGCCTCGATGATTTGTTTCGCCAAGCAAAGGGAAATTGTAAGAAGTTGCATGGATGTTGCATCAACCTGTGAACTGATCTGGTCAGTAACCGACCACGGATAGTCTGCAGCTGGCTAAGCGCCAAGGAGGTAGTATCAGTACATTATTTCTCTAAAGGATACCCCGCTTTCTGAAGACAAAGGTTTGAACATCGTCCCTTATTTGGTTAAAACGTACGAATAACTCTCTACAGTGGACTGCGATTCTGCTAATAATTTTATGTGGATTATTGATACTGTGGAGAGAAAACTATTAAGTGGTAACACATTGGACAACACAAATAATGTCAAAGTAAAACTCGCTTGAAGAAGCGACCTAACCAAACCTTACCTAACCCTTCTTCCTTACAATCCACTTTACTTTAAGAAGGCTTTCAGTTGATAATGTTTTTGTGGAAAGTTGCCACCTGTTTGAAAATTTTAATTTAATTTTGTTGATAAGATAAATTAAATATTCCAAAATGGCTATCCAACTATAGAGGTTTGCGAAACTGTACTGCCGAACAAATTTTTGCGTATTTTTGAGTAGGGTTGTCACCTATTTGAAACATTTTATTTAATTAAATTGATAAAATAAATGAAATATTACAATACATGTATCAAACTAAAAAGGATTAAGAAAGTTTACTGTCGAAAGTAATTTTGGAGCGGGTTACCACATATTTGAAAAATTTAATTCAGTTGAATCGACAAGTTAAGCTAAATATTACAATACGGATATCAAACGAAATTATTTGGGAAATCTTTAATTTATAAATATCTTCAACTAGAAAACACCCTGCGTGATTTGCGTTGCCTCCAAAGTGCTTTTGCTTTATTAATCCATTCCACAGTAGACAGATTTTTCAAATTAAAAAACGAATGAATCTAAAATGAGTCTTTCTTCCATTATATGTAAATATACTTCTGAGACCGGTCAATAAGACAGACCCATATCAGACTCTTTTGTTGTCATAAATTCTGTTTTGAGCAAAAGTAACAAAGTTGAGGTAGAAGTAAAAGTTTATTAATAATCAGAATTATTAAGAATATTTGTTTTTAGAACTCGGAAGAGCGTCATTTCAGACTCTAATATGACTGATAACTTGGACTCGGATTGGTGTGCCCTCTAAGAAGGGAAATATGCTCTTTTCTTACTCATTTTTGAGCTCATAAAGAGGGTTACAGCTCAGAGTTCTGAGAATTTTTTGACTCTCAATTGAATAGGAATATTCATAGGGATGCTTCATAAATCAAAAATTTTGTTGAAAATCTCATTTCAGCTTAAACTTCGCGCCGCAGCATAAACGATATATGTGGCATGCTTTGTGCATTTTCATACATTTCATCTTATCTGCCAAAGCGAATACGTAACGCAAAGCGAAGCAAGCGTTTTATCTGGCATCAGCTTAGGAGAGAGATACGCAGCGAAGCTCAGGGAGTTTTTTTTAGGTGTTTTCCACAAAATTTCGAAGTAGAAGTGAAAAAAACAATGGTCGCAAAAATAAAAACACCCTAATGTACATAGATATATTATTATGAAAAAATATAGCTATAGTAAAATCGATTAATACGCACGAATTTGTGTATTAAAAGCATGGAAAATGAGATTTTTTTCTCACAGCTTAATATGAAACCATTAAAGCCCAGCGCAAATTCGACAACTGCGATATTTGTAATCAATCGGTTTGAGAGGGGTGAAATTTCCACGCCACTTGGAGTAAAAGAACTATGACATGGCTGTCGCGGTAGTGCCTCTGTCAATTACTACACACTGCATTTAATGAACTTAACTCCACGGTTAATTAATAAAATCCTTACTCAAATCGAACGTGGTTGGCGGAAAATTACAGCAACTCATTTCGCAATGCAGGACAGCAACTGAGTATGACAGAATGACAGTGTCTGCTATTTACATATATTTAACCAATTTATTTACATATTTCAACCGTGTTAAAAAATTATAATAAAAAAAAGTAAAAATGGCGCTTATATCCAGTTCTAGACATTTGTCTGAAATTATCGTCTTTAAATAGAAAAGCTACACAGGTGTTTTTTGATGATGTCTCCGAACGTTCTTCTTCATGACAGAATGACTTCTTTTATGGCAAACTTACATCCGCCTTACAGAAGCATAAAATCTTTAAAACTGTTGCTACAAGCGCAGCCTTAAACGCCTTCGACAACAGCAAAATTGATGGCAATGTCAACGAAAGCAGCTTCTCCCCAGATAATCTTGTGTGTGCACTTATGTCTAAGGCAGCCACGAACAGCAAAAGAGAAAATAGGTATGGGACATAAAGATTTAAGGTGTGAAAGTGCAACGTCAAAGGTAAAAAAATAACATCCCACAAGGACTGAATGAAGAATGGCGAGATATAAGAGCAATGCGCGCTTCCTAAAAAGACAATTTACGCGCAAAGTTGCTGGTCTTTCATGGCGTTGTGAATGAATAAAATTCTTTCTTAAAAGTTTTACGAAAGTATGAATAAATACAAAAAAAGTTTTGTGTGTCAGTGAAAGTTTATGCGTTCACACCTTCACCGCGTTAAGTAGTGAGGATGTCACTCTTGTATTAGTTATAAAGCCGTAATCTATTGATTAAATATTTGGTGTTGAGAAATTGTGGAAAATTTCAATTGGCAGTCGACGTAGGGACATGGCTGGTATATTTGGTATATACATACATACATATTTTAATTTGTAAGCGTTATAGACATACTTATGTATGTTTTTATATAATTTGAATATAACAAAAGTTTAGTTCTGTAGTGATAGGACCTCTGCGTTTTTAAAATTTCTGCTCAATTTTGCAAACAACCAGATTGGCTTTTTAAGCCTTAGCGAGGATCCTCAGAAATCTCTAAATTTCTCGAGATGACAAGTTGTGTTCATTCAGGCAATAACCCTAGGCACTGCCAGTATTTCCATATGGAGTAGAATACTAAACTTTGTGGGTCTCCAGAAGCTCCATGTTTTTCGTTGGCCCATCTTTGACCACAGCAAATAAGATCTTCTCCTGGCGCCTAGAATTGACCATCCGTTATGGCGTTGGATGCTCATATAAATTGCCTATCATTGCTTGTAAGAAACTGCAGTAGTCTGGCGGTCTGAGAGCTTTCATAAGAGAGGGGGGGGGGGCCTTCAGAAAACACCCTGTTATAGTTAAGTCTTCTAAGACAACATAAAGAGTTTACTCATATAAATTTTATTTTAAAATTTCACAGAAATCCAACCAAAAAAAATTATTTTTTTCGGTAAAATTTTTTGTGAAGTGGGCCACCATTTTTTCGAAGGTCGAGCCTTTTTTGTGCAATTATCTGTTTATGCTTCACAACGATAAAAGGAAAATACAAATTTAAAAAATTTTCGAAATTCGAATTAGGATAATGGAAACCATCTATCCGGGTATACGGAAAAAGATAACCGCTTAGCAGGGTCCTGGAAAATATAACCTGCTATTCAAGTAGCCGGATAAAGATAACTCTCAATCCGGGTACCCAGATAAAGATAACCATATATCCGGGTATTCGTATAAAAATAACCATCTATCCAGATGTATCATCATCTCTGGCAAGCAGAATATTCTCATGTTCGTTCGAAGGCTTCGTGAAATTTTATAGTTCTAAGAATTGTTTGAGAGTTATATACGCTCTTTTTACGTCCGGAAAAAAATCTTATTAGAGAGAAATTTGTTATAGAGGAGTTCGTTGTAGGGATGTCCGAGTGTATTTAAGAACAAAAAAAGATTAAATTCAGAAATACTAAGTTTCAGCTGTAATTCAATAGCACGCCTGAAACTTTAAATGACTAAGGATACCAAGCCTTGCCCAAAAACCTCTTAGAAGTCATCCTTAATCTATTTTTCAACGTGCAATAAATTAATGACGAAACCACATTCACTTTCATTTCAAAACTGCAAATTTTTTTTTTAAGTGTAAGAACTTTGTGAGCGCGTAATAAGCCCACTCATTTAGTTGCCGCACAGCCTTTGACGTAAATTAGGTGAATTTGAATTCGTAGTGCAGCTAAAATGGATCGCATTACCTTTATCAGTAAGAGTGCCTATATATATATATATATTAAACATACATACATACGTACTTACGTACACATATGATTCGAGAGCACGAATACTTCTATGATTGCATGTATATGGACTATTTACTCACGTACCCAGTGGGAAAATTTAATGAATGGTAAACGAAAAAGTTTTCAGTAAAACCGCCGTTTTCATAATCGAAAATGATTTTTTTTCCCAGGAATGTATGTCATTTGATATGAATTTTTTAGAACTTTTTGGATGCATTGGAATGCTGATTACATACTAAACAGAAATTAAATATATAACTCACAAGAAATACATTACATTATTTATTTCCCGCTGGGCACGTACTATGAACATATCGATGGTAATTTGGCAAAACCTCGTATCTCAGAACTCACTACTACACTTCTTATCTCCTAAAATTGTTTCGAAAATACGCCTTAAAATACTACGATTCATTATACATATATTATTCTCAAATAACTAAAGAGTATTTAATCTTTAATATTCAGAAAAAAAGTTTTTAAAAATGATTTTCTGTTATTAGTGGAGAGTTTTTTTTTTGTTTTGTTGGATAGTGTTTTTTGACAGTATTTTGAGATACGCGATTTTGCCAAAGTACCGTCGATATGTGAATATTTTGGGCGCGGGGATGATTTGTCAAAACAGGCCGCTAAAGCCTTGACAAGCACAACACAACCAGAATTGGGTTGAGCCGCATTCGAGTGTTCTTTGCCAGCGAAAACAAATGCAAATAGCGCACTAATTCGGTTAATGGCTTTCAAAACAAGCGATTGACTAACTTTGTTGTTATGAGGACTACACTTTTCAATTATGTGGAGCGCAAAATACAGAGGAAAACTTTTTAAGAACTTTTTTTTTTTGGGTTTAATTCATGAATTTGTTGCAATTTAATTTTTGCGGTTGTCATACTAACAACAACACGCTAGCTATACAGTTATACATCAACATAATGCTATTTAAGAATAGTGAAGAAGGGCATTCAAAATACTTGTAAAAAAAAGACATATTTATAAATGAAAAGAATGTGAATGAAAGAAAGATGTCAAAAGAGAACTCGTCAAGAGTTAAAGTTGCAGCAAAGAATGAGCTATCATGCTCTTGACAAGTTGTTTGCTAACAAAATATACAAGTTCCCATGCATACTTGCTTGCAACTTTTCGCAATCTACTACACAATTTACAATAAAAAATACACACACATACACTTGTTAGCCGAATATCCCTGCAAAAATCGTTGAACCATGTGGTCCATTTGTGCCATTTTGGAGTACTTGCAAAATGCTTCTCGGCAATGCAGTTGGGAACCAGGTTGTGTCTCTTCCTCGGACGTCGCAATGCTAAATGGACCACATTTTTATACCAATAACTTGTCGGAACCGGATAAATCCGACCACTATAACATAAAGCTCCCCTACCACTGATTGTTCAGATATAATTTTTTTTATATAACTCCTCTATCTATGTATGTATGCAGCGAATATAAAAATTACGCTTAGCTCCCAACAACTAATTTCAAATGCAGAAAGCGATTAAAGTAAAAAAGGTTTGCAGCCGTCGGCATAGCCTAGACTTCCCTTACTTGTTCATATGCATTTCGGTTCATCTTGGAGTACTCCTTGGCCCTAAGGGAGTACTCTTTACGCGCATACATGGAGTGGTTGTGATTTTGGCAGGGATGTTCGTTTGCCTTCAGTTGCAATCACAATACATAAGTGTATGTTTGTTTGTTTGAATATAGCTGTTGAGAAATTGGATAGAATTGGCTCAAAGCGAACGCAGAATTGCTAGTGAAAGTTTCTATGAAAAGCAAAAGACAAATCTTTGCAAAGTGCCCAAGTTTAGATAAAATTCACTTTCATGGCAGCAGTGCGTGTCACTAACACATTTACAGTTCATTCTATCAATTTTATTGCCAGCATTGTATTTCAACTTGATATATCTCCGAGTGTCTAACTGCACGTACAATCACAAGCATTAACTTATGCAAATGGAAGAAAAATGCATTTTCAAGGATGTTAGTTCTGCCTCGAAGCCACTCGTGTACAATGCCACTTATAAATATTTAATTGGCTGTGTTGGAGATTTTTTTTGTCTTAATTTCATAGAAAAAATTTTTGTATTCAAGGCACGAATAAACTTTTCGAGTATAAAAAATAGCAAGGAATATTTAAAAAAATACAAAGTTTTGATATCACTGTGCAGGTGGCCCCGTAGTTATACAAATTTGTTTACCTAAATGCATGCAATGGCAAAATGTGTCTGGTATTTTGTTGAGCCGAAAATAATCGCTAATTATTGCGTTTTATTGATCAAGAGATCATTAAAATCTTCGTTGCCTCATTGGACCTGCGCTACTTTCGCACAACTCCATTCTGGACATCGTTGCTGGTTAAACTCTCACTTATTCAGAATCTTATGTTAGCGGCCACCGTGGCCACACTACAAATTCGAGGAGAAATACAAAGCCTGAGTCAAATGTGTAAGCGCCAGATATTTTTTTTATGTCCAACATATGAAGTTGCTTTTCACCCACTCTTCTTACCCTTCTCTTCCTTTAGTCAACTCGGGCTGAAACCGCTCCTTTGAAAGAACTTTTTCGTAAGAATAAAAGCTTTTTTTTTGGCAAATTTTAGAAACCATATTTGACATTTTACTTATTGTAAATAATATACACAAATGTCAAATCTATTTAAAAATATTTTTTACCTAAAATTTTTTTCACGCGTTAAGAAATTAGTAACATCAATATTTTAATAGGTGGTCACAATAATAATTTTATATATTTTTAAATAGGTATACATAAATATTTGTATTTTAATGGCAACCTCTTAAAACAAATTAATATAAATAAAAAGAATAAACAAAAAAAAATACACAATTAATATTCTAACGTAACTAGGGGTCAAAAATATAGTACGGCGTTTTTTTAGTTTTTCTCTCTGACGTCAGGATTTTTTAAAGGACTTAGAAATTTCAACGATATAATAAATACAAAACAAAAGTATTTAAAAATTCAGTGAAATGTTGAATAATATTATGGGTGTTAAATAAAGAGAAAATTCTGTAGAATTGAAAAAGATTAAATTTTTGGCGCATAATGCCAAAGTCTTTAACAAAAAAAAAAAAAAAATGCAAATCTTCAAAAATATTTAAGGATAACTTTTTAAAAAAGACATTTTACATAACTCTGCGCCTCTATACATCAAAAGATTTAATCTTTTTTAGTGCCACACAATTTCCATTTTTATTTTTTAGATACCAATGATGTTATTAAAAAATGTTATTTTAAAATTTTATGTATTAATTGAAAATTCGAAATCCTTTTAAAAAACGCCGACACCTTGTTTCGCGGGTATATTGAGTTTATTGTGTGTGAAATTAACTGCCGCACGCGGTAATACATTTTTAACCAACATAGCAATTAATTTAAAATTTTTTAGATGCCACTCGATTCAAAGTTAGTCAATATAATAACTTTTCTGAACCTCTGAACTTCTTATCGCATTTAATTTTATTAAGTTGCCTCACTATCCTGAAACAAAGGTGTATTTAAAATTAAAATAATTATTAAAATTTTAAACATTCAAATTATTAAAAACAATTACAAAAAAAATATGGCATATCCCCTGGCGATAACACTTTTTAGTTGATCTTAAATAAGAATAAGTTTCACTGGTATTCGTATTTTGAGTAGAATTCCTTAAAGCACATAGTTACTACGAAATTATCGCGCGCCAAAATTTTGCACACGTGTGAATATGTAGTTGTGAGGCCATTAACGAGACATTTATGAAATAAAACCGTCACGTGGAAAGGACACCGGTAAACTGTTTGCAAAGTTGCATTTCATTTGCCGGTTGCCTCTCTGAGTTGGATTATGTTCGTTTGCAACAAGTTCGATGAGGACATAAGTGCGCTGGCGTTATTTCTACATACATATGCACGTATGAATTTCGGAATTTTTTCTTCTATAACACCCTACGTCCCTACACGCTAAAATGACACAAAAAACGCCGAGACACGTAAACTTAATTTTGGGTCTTAGATTATGGATCTGTTTGCCGTTTTTCTAGATCAGGTAATTTTTCCAAGATATTTTCATTTTAAGTTTGCATTGCGAATGAATGAATTTAAACTTTAACATGGAAAATGTTACTCATACGCCACGTAGGTCTCGTAGGTCCTGCTCGTAATTCATCGAAAAAATTATTGCACATTTTAATTTGACCATTCAAAACCAGGGATGGAAAATTAATCATTATTTTTTACATTTCAACTAAAAAAAAAATCAACAAGTTGTAATCGTCGTAAAATAATTTTAACTATACTCACCTATTTGTGTTCGTACGTCCTACTGTAATTTACAATGACTTTTATTTTTCGAGTTTAATCAATAAAGATTAAAACTAATAATTAAAATTTGAGTTTTGTTTTTTCGTAATTATTATTACTTGATTTTTATTTTTTCACTTAAGAATAATGATAATTCAAAAATCTCAAAAGCTATACCAGCTCGATTTCCGACGAATCCTTTTCAGAAGTAGTGACACCCTAATATAAGAAATAAGTCCCAAACTTTTCAGGCCACAATTTCAGTAGGTTGTGTCTGTATGGCCTTTTAAATTTTATAAATAATAATTATTTTTGGGTGAAAAAATAAAATTCAAAAGTAATGATTATCTCTGAGCGAAAAAAAAATCATAAAATAATCGTTATTTGTGATGGAAAAATAAAAATCAATAATAATAATTATTTTTAAGCGAAAAAAAGTAAAACTCATAAAATAATGATTAAATGCTGATTTAAATTATTTTACTCATAATGATTACCGATCGTATTCAAAAAATTTTTATTTATGCATAGATTTGTAATGTTTTAAATTTTTTACTTATTAAAATTTGATTTTTTTTTCATAAAAATTAAAATATCTTGGAAGAATCACCTGATATGGAGAAACGGTATACATACATATCCATAATGTACAGTAAACTACTATTTACATTCCGGCTAATATGAAAATCAAAAAGTAAATGACTTGAACGGAATATT
This sequence comes from Rhagoletis pomonella, assembly GCF_013731165.1. NCBI lineage: Eukaryota > Metazoa > Arthropoda > Insecta > Diptera > Tephritidae > Rhagoletis > Rhagoletis pomonella. Next base: position 8,607,439 of record NW_023458556.1, on the reverse strand, counting down.
TGACTTATCATTAAGCTTTTGCTGCATTCAGGAGGTAAATGATACTGTTGTGCCTGTGCCTCTTTTTTTAGCTTCAAATTTACTTCTATTGCATGGCTTTAAAAATCCCACTATGGCTTAAGGAAATGCTCATTTATAAGCTATAGTTAAAAAGGAATAAAAAACAAAATAGCAATACTTCTGAACTACATATTTATGTAGTTGTCTGAAATAAACTTCCACGTAAGCAAACGAGAGCCTTATGCCATTACATAATTACGAGCAAATTAATTAAATTTTCGTATTAGCCCTTTTAATTGAAAATGCTGTACAACGCAACACTGAGATGAAAAATGTAATTGTAATTTAAGTAGCAAATAATAAATCAATGAGCATTTGCAGCATAGCAATTCCTTTGTTGTTGTTGTTGTTGGATGGCACAAGGTGGAATGCTGCGCAAGATGGAAAATGCACTTGACCGTGACTCTGGGCATCCACCAAGGCTTTAGCCAATGCAGAGAAGATAGCAGTGCCATAAATTATTCAAGAGTGAAACGATATTGCTGATCAGCGGGGAGATGCCAGGCAGCTGGAAGCATGAAAATGATTTAGTTAGGAAGGAGTCAGTACACACAATATACATACATAGGTTTGCAATTGTATGCATACGCATTTATGTATGTGTGTAGCAATGCAAGGAAATGTTTATATAAACGATACATCCAGGCACTGTACACATGCACATTCATATACATACATCGTACGTATGTATGTCTACGAGCATACTTAAACACATTTAAGAGCAAAGTTTGCACTTGAGAAATAGCACTGGCTAAGAAAGTGAAGTACAAATAAGTAGCTACTCGATGTTGCAAACTGTGTACTAAATTGTAGATATTGTAGTTGTTTTGTGTTGGCAATAACATTCAGGGGGAAGGGTGCCTACGGACAGGCGCGACGGATGCAAACGTACACACGATGTATTCGAACCCCAGCCCTGTTGGAAAAATTTTCCAAAATTTATTTTTCAAATTTTTTAAATTTTCTTCAAAATCTAAATTCATAAAAAACAAAATAGAATTTGAATCCTTTATACGCTATTGCATACCCAGCGGAGGAGCTGTATTTTAAACTGCCGCACTATGTCTATACATATCGTCGTAAAGCTCTTACAACTCATTGTTCCATCGTCTGTATCAGTATCTTTCCATCGAAAACTCCCAGAACCGCCTCATCAGATGTTGTCATTGGGTACACTAAATTCCACTCATTCATATAACCATATTCTTCGGGGTGTTGATCCACGCATCTTTTCAACTTTTCACCTTTTAAAAAATTATATTCAAATTATTAAAAAAAATAAATCAATAGCTACAAAATGGATATCAATCGAAATGGTTTTGAAAAGTATTGTTTCTTAGCCATTGCCAGCTGTAGAGGATTGCCAGCTGTTTAAAAAATCATATTAGGTAAGAAAAATATATATCACCATATGGGTACCAAATGAAAAGGGTTTCAGAAAGTAGTAGTTTGAAAATATTTTGAAGATGGTTGCCACCTGCTTGAAATTTCGAATTTAGTTTACTTATACACAAGTTATATGAAACACCAAAATAAGGATGTCCAACGAAGGAAATCTTTAGTTTCAACGCTAAGAATATTTTTAAGATGTTGCAAGAGGGTTGCCGCCTATTAAATTCAAATTATTTAACAAGTATAATGAATTATTAAAATATGGGTATCAGTTTGAAAAACTTTTATTTCTGAACCGTACTTAGCGGGGTTGCCACATGTTAAAAAAATCAAATTCCACTTAATTCAACAATTAATTAAAATATGTATCGCAATGTCAGGCGAAGGAGAGTTAACGAGGATTAAGCTTGAAAATACTTTTGAAGAGGGCTGCCACCTGTTCGAAAGGTCTAACTCAATTAACTAATACAAAAAATAAAAAATACTGTAGTCAAACCAAAGAATGTTAAAAAAATCTTTAGTTTGACCATTGGATAGTTTGAAGAGGGTTGCCACGTGTTTAAAAAGCCACATTCAAACTATTCAGCAAGTTGGATAAATTATTAAAAGAAATTTTTTCATAGGTATAGGGTGATTTGAAATTAGATGAAAATAAAAACATGCACTATGCGAGACTGCTCTTTATTCAGAAACGGCTGCACGATTTTCATGAAATATGGCACTCAGATCTCCTATAAATCTGACTAACATTTGGAATATTTTTTTAATTTTTGAAATTCAATTTTGGACGTTTTAACGCCATGCGGGTTCACTGGTATCTTTTTATTACGAGGAATACGTCTAGCAAGATTGAATATTTGCCAAATATGACCCTTACATTGATAAAAATTATATACAGAAGATGGACTTTAATCAGTTCATATTGAGATTTCGCCTTTTCAATACACTTAGAATCTCTTAGGCGATCACATTGATGTTTGAGACCTGAGAATGATACTTGCTCGAAACATTCAATCCACACTTGGTTTATTTTTTCTCTGGTGAAGCTTATTTTTCTTTTTGCTGGGAAACTTTGTCTCTGCGCGGAAACAAAAATTCAAAAGCATATACATTTGTACATATAGTTGTAAATCATCATTATATAAATAGGCAATCATGTTTCCTTTACACCCCTTTTACGGCTAAACTATACTTCTAAGGTATAAACAGTTATATATCATTAGAAAGGTATTTTGATGCTGATGTGCAGGCAATTTTTAAAATTTCAAATCAGTTTAAAATAGAGCGAAAAAATCAATTCAAAAGTCACACCAATTCCAATGCACACATGTACATGGTTGGGGCGGAAATGCCCCCTAAATGTATGCTTTAATATTGATAGCGAATTAAAGAAACGTGCTAAGCAGCAGTTCAGGAATAAAATGTATGTATGTATGTACATGAATAGATTAGACTCAAACAAGGAAGAAGGTAAAGTTGAGTATGG
>NW_023458556.1:8603108-8604401 GCF_013731165.1 Rhagoletis pomonella | reverse complement strand
CAATACGGAGCCCCACGTGGCCCTCAGCCTATCAGCGGCCCATCCAGAGAATACACGGCAGAGTTTCTAAGAAGGTGGGAGGACTCTCAGATTGCAGCCCACTATCGCATGTCAAAGGTCAAATGGCTATCCAAGAGATTTGAATCGCTCTTTCGTGGAGTCATTGAACGCAGACGGTCGTTTGCTTTTTGAAAAAATACATAATCTTCGATATCATTAAAATTCTCGCGTTATAAATTGAGTTCAAACACCTTTGTATGGGACTTTTTGATTTGATAATAAAGAGCCTAAGGTTGGAGCTACTTTTTGAATGTTACCTCAATAGATCAACTAGATCGCAGCGCTAGTTGGTTCTAATGACAAAATTATTACTAAAAAATGTATTTCTAAATAGGTACTCTAAAGATTTATTTTATTCCTAAATCACCTTCTTTACAAATAATTATGCAACGAAAATACCTTAAAATCGAGTTATATGTAAATAAAAAAGTTATGAAAAAAACTTGATTTTGACTGTTTCAGGGCGTGGCTCGGACGAAAATTTTAGCTTCAAAATTTGGTGGGATAGTTTTAACCTTTTTGCTTTCGTACAAAAGCCAACGCTGTCTAATGTGCCATAGAAAGGAAGTGGACATTATCACCGCCATAGTCTTGCCATGGTGAGAGCTAGAAGACATTCCTTTCAATATTCCGTGTTGCCTGTCGGCCAAAGTACTTATACAGTATTTCGTGCAGTTTATGAATAGATTTGCAGACAAATTTCCTTCGATCTATGTGGAAATCTTACCGAAAATCGAACCGATTTCAAATCGTACGATGATCAGCACATGCCCGTATGCTGCTGAGACGTTTAAGATATCAAACTAAATTGCAGTCAACTTTCCCGCCCACGTATTAGGTCCTAAATCGAAAAAAAATTTTTAGTAAGAAAACAAATTTAACGTTCAAGCTTTTGCACTCACGCACATTGCATCCATATGGACTACCCTCTACGTGCATTGTGGACTTTAAACTCGCTTAATGTACATGTCGCATAGTCGACGATGCGTTTTTTATGCTATCACTTTTTTACCGTACCTAAAATTTCAGTGCACCTTGGTGTGCATGAGTCATTCCATACTAAATACATATTAGAGGGCTGCATGAATTCATTCAAAACGGCTTATGAATTATTCATATTTCATTCATTACACTGGTCTACAAGGGTTTTGCGAATAAGACGGGACCTGGTGTTTCCGAACGGATTTTTCGTGCTGAACACGAATCTGGGGTCCAAAACTTCCCATCACGTCA
>NW_023458556.1:8601699-8603008 GCF_013731165.1 Rhagoletis pomonella | reverse complement strand
TGGAAAACGTTCAAATTATTCAAACTCATTTCGGTTATAGTTTTTTTTCTACAAACAAGTTTGTTAGTATTGTACTAGGAGCTCAGCAATACATATATACATACATATGTATGTTTGTACAAAAAATTTCATTTATTTCATTTCTATATATTTACACTTTGTTTGAATATTGTTATGCCGACACATATGTGTATCAGATCAGATATTCACTCACATCAAACAAATTTGAAGCCAAAATCATTCATTTGTTTTGTGTATGAATAATTCATAAGCCGTTTTGAAAGAATTCATGCAGCCCTCTAATATGTATTAGTATGGTATGACTCATGCACACTGAGATGCACTGAAATTTTAAGGTACGTTAAAAAAGTGGTAGCATAAAAAACGCATCGTCGACTATGCGACATGTACATTAAGCGAGTTTAAAGTCCGCTATGCACATAAAGGGTGGTCCGTATAGATGCAATGTCCGTTCGATTTGCAAAAAAAAATTTTGAATGTGTGCAAGAAAAGATTTCCAAACGTAAGATTTGCAAATAGATCGAACGAAAATTGTCTACAAATTATTTTATAAACTGCACGAAATACTGGATAAGTACTTTGGCCAACAGGCAACACGGAATATTGAAAGGAATGTCTTCTAGCTCTCACCATGGCAAGACTATGGCGGTGATAATGTCCACTTCCTTTCTATGGCACATTAGACAGCATCGGCCTTTGTACGAAAGCAAAAAGGTTGAAAGTATCCCACCAAATTTTGAAGCTAAAATTTTCGTCCGAGCCACACCCTGAAACAGTCAAAATCAAGTTTTTTCATAACTTTTTTATTTACATATAACTCGATTTTTATGTATTTTTGTTGCATAATTATTTGTAAAGAAGGTGATTTAGGAATAAAATAAATCTTTAGAGTACCTATTAAGAAATACATTTTTTAGTAATAATTTTGTTATTAGAACCAACTAGCGCTGCGATCTAGTTGATCTATTGAGCTAACTTTCAAAAAGTCACTCCAACCTTAGGCTCTTTATTATCTCATCAAAAAGTCCCATACAAAGGTGTTTGAACTCAAGTTATAACGCGAGAATTTTACTGATATCGAAGGTTATGTATTTTGTCAAAAATCAAACGACCGTCTGCGTTCAATGACTCCACGAGAGAGCGATTCAAATCTCTTGGATTGCCATTTGACCTTTGACATGCGATAGTGGGCTGCAATCTGAGAGTCCTCCCACCTTCTTAGGAACTCTGCCGTGTATTCCCTGGATGGGCCGCTGATAGGCTGAGGGCCACGTGGGGCTCCGTATTG
>NW_023458556.1:8596298-8601599 GCF_013731165.1 Rhagoletis pomonella | reverse complement strand
CTGGATGGGCCGCTGATAGGCTGAGGGCCACGTGGGGCTCCGTATTGTGACATCCCTTTCGTTGCCATCACAGCCCCCCTGACCTGGAGTACAACTCAACGTAACCATGTTACTGGTTCCAGGATACTTTTGCAACTATTCTCTAGGCTTCAGTCCGTTTACGTAAGTTTCGTTATGCTGCAAACATTTCTGGCTGGAATGTTGGTTGGTACCCATCAGAATATGTTTCTGGAATCTAAGCGAGCCCAACAAGCAACCATCATACGTATGGATGTGTGAAAGGAACCTTCAATTCGGCACCGTTTTGAGAAATCGAAAGTATTATCGTTTTCGTTGTTCGCGCTGTAACCGCCCAAGCGATTTTGGAATAGTCAAGTGAAGCCATGGCCTTCTCCAAATGGTCTTTCCAACGCCATCAGAATCTGTACCCAGCATCGCGATCCACGGACGTAGCTTCGCAAAGGAAAGGCAGTTGCGAAGTTTCCTGTTATCGCTCAAAACCTCAAAACCGAACTATAAAACCAAAAGTAAATGAATGTTTTACAACTCCCATAAAAAAAAACTCAAAAGGATTTTTACCCTATAGACCTGGTTTTGTTTTGCGCATATTTAAATTTGGTGACCCTGTATACAGAAAAAATTTACTACAAAAAATCTATCAAATAATGAAATTCTTCTGGAAAGTTATGGTATATTAAGGCCCGTCTACATGGAGCTTTGGCGTCGCTTCCACAGCTGACTATCAATAAATGAATTCAAATGCAACCGTCCGCATATCCAAAATTTGGCAACGCTAACGCCAACACAACCCAGAAAGATGGCCAACTCTCAACTTTTCGCGTGCATCGTTCATCAGCTGTTGCAAATAATTAAAATTTTGTGAAATATTTTTCATTTTTAATCAACTGTTACTGTTTTTTGGCTCGGGGAAAAGTTCATTTTTACCTAAAGCCTACGCTAGATGACTCTGTGGTAAAATGTTTGCTATTTTTGTATGGGTATTCATAGAAAAATTGTATTTTAGTAAGGCTGAGGCCATTATTTATGCTTGCTTCATTATAAAGGGAAGGCTAGATGATGTGACAAAGATTATTACACTTTTTTTGATAAAGAAAGATAGCATTATCGTGATAAAAAATTTTTGTGAAATATAAATATTTATCTTTAAAAAAACTATGGTATGAATTTACTAGATCTATGGGCTAAAAATCCTGTTGGGATTTTGTTATGACGGAGACAGGTACCTCAATTTCGTATCGCAATGTTATGGAGAGGCTTTCTTGGAAATCAATATTTCTAGATTTATGTCTTCCTTTTTAAACCAGAATAACCTAAGTTCTCTGGTATATTTCATATTGTAGTTCTTCTTTAAAATAAACCAGCTCTTGGCCGACCGTTTATTTAATTACATACCTATGTAAATGCAACACATAAATACGTATACAAGTTTAAAGGTACAAAATTATATATATGTACATAGTTACGTAGTTCTGTAGATATGTACAATGTCTGTCTGTATACAACAAATTGTAAAGTCCAGCGCAACGCTAACCAACAGCTGAACTTACGCTGTTGCTTTTAAGGGCTCGTAAGGATATTTCGTGGTACCTCGAGCACTTTCCAGCAAACTGCGAAAATAACAATGCCAAATACAAAGTACAAAGAAGTGCACAAAGTTTTTTTACTATGTACATAGATACGGTTATATTTACGTAGCATATCTTTATGTGAAGGTAAGTGTATGCTTATGTGCGTTTGTGTGTGACCCTCAAATGGATATACTTGGCACGCTTTTTTAAAACAATTTCAAAGCGTAATTTTTTGTAACGCTTACTTTTTACCTGCTCAACCTTGTGGCGCATAAAAATAAAAGTTTATAATAATAATGATGGTGCTAATGTGCAGCATTTTTTTGTGTGACTTACAGCATTTTTTTGTGACTTTTTTTTTGTTCGTATGCATTAGCATATGTATGTAAAAATTCTGCACCTAGTAAGGGAAAGTTGAAAAAACTTAAATCCACTTCGTTTTATGCTACTATTAAAATGTTAGATTTGCCGTTAGATGGAATAAATATATATATGCTGCTGTAAAAATGATTACTTCTGGATCAGATTATAAAATGTTAATACTTTTGCTAGGTTTTCTAAATATACGTTCGCTTCTACAGAGCTCTTGATTGGCTTCAAACCAAGAGGAGATACATATATGTACACGAGACCAGACCACCTTACATGCAAACAAAAAAAAAGTTCACCATACACGCCTGAGTCAAAAGAATTTTTCCTAGCCAATATAAAAAAATTGCTTTTTCAAATTTCTGATTACACCTAAATTTGGCAATAATATTTTTTTTTTAATACAAGTAGTTCTACTAGAATTATCAAAATAGTACTTACTTAGAAAAAATTTAATAATTTGTGGTGAATGCTAATTTGCTGACATTATGGTGGTGACCACTGAGATCTGGTAGGTAGGTATTAGAACGAATCTTAAAACAAAAAAAAAAAACTGCCTCCTCGAGACGTGAACTTCATTTTATCCTACCTTAAGACCCCACTATAAATGCCAAAGATATAACAAAAAAGTGTAGAAAGGCGGCCTCTAAGTTGGGCCAAAAAATATTTTTTTGATGCCGAACTTTTTTTCGGATACGATCTAATGTACAACCATATATTTAACAGTAACGTTTTAATTATGCAGTCAGCAGCTACGAATAAGCGCCCTTTAAGTGATTAGCCAATATTTAAAGAAAACTCCCTTCTATTCATAAAAAAACGTAAAAGAGTATTTCAATTTTAAGCTAGGATTTCATAAAGCACAACACCAAACGGAGAAAACAAATTTAATTTTGCTGGGAACTCGCTTGCAAAAACAGCGCACAGCGGCAGTCTACACATTCATAGACAAGCATTGATTAAGGCGTAAAACAACAACAACACGTTGTGTATATTCCATGAATTTGGCGGGGAAAAAATATAAATAAACGAAAGCAACCGCAGAGCACAGCGTTTAACAAACGTGAAAGGAATCTTTTAATGAAATCTCTTCACGCTTTTACCTAAGTTGCAACTGCGAGTATCAACCGACGATGATGGGTGCTATTCCTCACACACTAAGCAATTGTTTTTATTTTTGTTGCTACTTTCGAATTTTTATCTCTTTCACAATGTTTTTTTTTCGCTTTTTTTTTCTTTCGCTTGACTGTTAGAGAGCTTAGAAACTTCAATGTTGGCTTAGGGAGCAAACTCGACATGCAACTGATGTGAAAGCGAAACTCAAATATCAGAAAGGCAAACTGTTGCTTGCGCGGAACGTCAAATAGTGTTGTAAGCAGGGTTGCCACTGACGAAAAAAAATATTTACCATCCACTTGAAAAAAATCTACCAAATCTGGGGAATATAAAATTATTTTAATAAAAACTATAGTTTTGTTATTTTTTATTTATTTTTAGTTATTTCAATAAGAAAACTCTTTTTAAGAACTTTTTATTTAACTAGTTATACGGTATTTGAGTCATATTATTGGCATATTCTCAGTTTTCTTCAACCAAAAGCGGAAGTGATGAAACTAAAGGCAACAGTGAAACTTCTTTATTTAAAAAACTTCAACTCGAGTTGTTATAAAAAAATACATTGACTCAAAAAAGTGATTTTTTTTTAATATTCGCACTATTTTTCGACTAAAATTTTTTTATTGCTTTAACTAAATCCAAAAAAATCGAGGATTCAAACTATATACAACATATAGAAAAATTCCAAAAATTTTCGTCTAAATTTGGAATTTTTTACTCTGAATTTTTAGAACAATTTAAGGTTTGGAGTTTTGAAGCAAATACTATTTGAGTGTAGCCAACAATGTGCTGCTTAAAATACCCGTTGATTTTTTTATTTTTTTTCCATTGATAAAAAATGGCGTTGATTTTTTTTGCGAACAATCATAGTTACATACCTGTCAAAATTTCTTTATATTTAAATAATCATTTAAAATATTTAGGCAATCAAAAGCTCCTCGGGATTCCAGTAAAATTAGTTTTGAATGGAGCGCAATATGTTCGCCTTATATCGATATACATTTATACGTATGTAAGTATATAAAAAGCATGCAAAGAAATTTATAATATATTTAAAGATAAATACGAAAAATAAATCGGGAACAGAAAGTTCATCAAAAATCTACCAAAATGAGAAAAAATTTACCTTTTTACCAACCCAAATTTTTTCTACCAATTTTGGTAACAATTTACCAAAGTGGCAACCCTGGTTGTAAGTATGGCGCGAATGAAGGGCCACAAAGGAGTGCAATACATAGGAACCGACAAACATACACACATAAATATGTATGTATCTACAAGTGTAACCGCGGATACCCACTGCTTGGAAACTGCTTTTGAGCTACAGCTGTGGGTATATTAAATTTTGATGCCACTTTTGTTTCAAAGTATCAGCTACCCTTATTGTTAAAATTGCCGAGGTAATAAAAGTTTGCAGCACTTTGAAAAATACAAAATGGAAAGGGCCTGCCCTCTGCCGAGAACATTGTTTATAGTTTTTTGCACGTTGCCGTTTCACATTAGTACAATATTTTGTAAGCTGGGGAGGCTAAGTACTACATACAAAATTATCGAATTATTAATAGATGTCCTGATAGCTTGGCTGTCTTTAGAGAGTAATTTTTTACGCCAAATTGAATTTCAGCAAAAAATTTCTCAACCCCCGAAGATGCAGCATCCTTGTCAAACGTCTCATTGATTTCAAAATCTTGAGTCCTTTTATCAAATTTAATTTCTGCAAATCGAAAATCAATCATTGTCCATTGAAGGCTACCAACACTTCGCCGTAGCTATTAAGGCTTTCAAAATTGTATGTAAACAACAAATCTGCTCACAGCGACCAACAACTATTTCAAAATGTTTTAGATTTTGTTACTTTACTGCTTTTAGGCAAAGCTTTATGAACCTTCAAACGTACAAACATACAGGTATATACGTATAGCAATGTGGCCAGATATCCAGTCTAAACATTTATCTTTAGTGTGACAAACAGCACACAAACACATAGATAAAAGTGTGTTGATGTCTTTACAACTCAGTTGCACAAATTTTTGAAAACAAAGGCAATTGCAGAAAACTGCCAAAAGTTGGACAGTTGAGGTTATATAACCACATTTACCACACTTCAAGCATTTCCGCTCAATTAGACTAACAGTGGAGCAAAGCAAACAAGTTAAGCAATATGGGTAAGCTGGCGGTTTTTGGTAACCAAAGAAAGTTTCAAACTGCAATTGGATACATACAAAGT
>NW_023458556.1:8594870-8596198 GCF_013731165.1 Rhagoletis pomonella | reverse complement strand
TTGGTAACCAAAGAAAGTTTCAAACTGCAATTGGATACATACAAAGTATACAAAGTGGAAAAGTAAAGAAATACATACACATACACATACATATGTATATGTTGCCTGCGTTACTTGTGTGTGTGTGTGTATCTTCCCAATCAACGCCACAAGCGTTTTTTTTTTTTGCCAATTCAACTATCAACTGCGAAGTCGTATGCGCAAGTTTGAATGCGAAACATTTTTCCATAAAAATTGCATTTTGTAACAGTTTCCTGCAAGAACTGCAATTTCCGTTTCCGCTGGTTTGCCTTCACTTCCGTCTCATACCCGTTTGCATTCTATCTCCTCTGTCACTTGGTTGTATTCCTTATTTCACAGTCACTACATTCGTTTATAACTATTTGCGTTATTTGCTAGTGTTTATTGTTTTTCATATGCACTTCATTACAATGTGCATATGTACATACTCTCACACGTACATATGTAAATATCATCAGCGTTTTTATTCTGACTATGTTATACTTGTTTCGGGACTTTTTTGCCACCAACATTTTGCAACATCTCTATCAAGTCGGTCGGCATTCTGACTTTTTTCAAGAAAATTCAACTTTTCCCCAAAATAATAACATAGAGTATATAAATATTTACACCCTTCAGCAACTTCAAAATTTTCTCCGGATTTTTCAGGAATTTTAGGGGCACTATTTTGATTTATTGATACAAATTTTCAGTACTATAATTTCATAAATAAAAATTTTCCAAAACTTATTTTTTCTTCAATAATCGTGCTAATGTTCTGAAAGGATAGCTTTTTTTACTTTACTACTTAGCAAATTTAAAATTTTAGGTACATAAATATTAGGAATGTTAATCCCGGGATCCCGGACTTTTTAAGGTCTCGAAAATCCTGGGATTCTTGGCAAGTAGTCCCGGAATTTTAGGGATTTGTAATTTGCACTGATGGCAATAATAGAAACTCCTTGTCTTGACCAGTGTTGGCTATATTTTTTTTATTTTTATTAATTAATATTTTTCTATAAATGTCTAGCTCATAATACATATAACACCACGCGATAGTAAATCTTAAACACAAATATCAATATATTCGCGAAACCATGGGCCAAATATAGTAAAATTGCGTTTTTAGTTTTTCACTCTGACGTCAGTAATTTAAAAATGATTTAAAAAATTTAAAGAAATGTGTTAGAGAAGAAGTATGGGTATCAGATGAATGAGGAAATCCTGTAGAATTTAAACAGATTCAAGTTCCTGGTGCAGAAGGGCTGGTAAGTTTTGAAAATGTCATTTTCAAATTGTATCCTTGAAATTTCATAATATTTTTTTTT
>NW_023458556.1:8593679-8594770 GCF_013731165.1 Rhagoletis pomonella | reverse complement strand
TTTGCCCATTTTCAATACCATCCGTCCTACGCCCGAAAGAAGAACGCGTACCAAGTTTCGTTAAGATATCTCTATTTTTACACGAGTTATCGTGTGCACAGACGGACGGACGGACGGACGGAGGGACGGACAGACAGTCACCGCATTAAAGTTTCATTCGGGGACAGGGCGACTGAGTTGTCCAGGGGCCAATCTCAAATTACCACCGTTAAATCAACCAACAGAACCATTACGCTCCTTGATAAGACATTTAAGGTATTTCATCTGAAATAAGTCTATATACATTGGATCTCTGTGAGCTAACGATATACAACCAGTTTGAAATTGTCACCAAATATACTATATAGATTCAGGAATAGATTTCCCATCGATCGGCGCCATTATTGCCGCCAGGGAGTAAAGAGGATAAAGTTCTTCAAATTTATTTCATTGTGCGATTAACCGTGCTATGAAGCGCTAGATCATTGGAGAATTTCAAGAACTTCTTCACGGACCTAACGCTTTTGTTAGATTATATAATACGGCAACAGAAATATGCTTCCTGACGACAAGAAAACCATAATCTAAGCAGATAAATGTGCTACTGGCAATCGCGAACGTGAATTGTTGATGAAAAAGTATCAAAAATTTTTCTATACAAAAAGTTTATTTTGGACGAAGTTCGCCGGGTCTACTTGTGTGCTAACATCGACGACTCAACCTTTATTTCTTATAAAATTTAGCTCGGTATAAATACATATCGCACAATTATTGTAAAACGTCAACTCATGCATACTTAACTCCAACATTCTACTGATCAACGGGCGATATATTTTAAGCATTTGGCACACGAATATTCTTCTTTTCTTTATTTTGTTTGTACCTTTAATCACAGCCTAGACCGTAACCCGAACTCAAGCATCCATGGCGTATGAGTAACCAATTCGCATGGAACAATCGCTCGAGTTTGTGTTTACTGTGCGCTGATTTTTGAAAAATTAATTCTCAAAAATGTATGTGGCAATAAATCTGCAAAGCTTTAATAGCACCCACACAATGAAGTACCATAAATTGGCACAACTAATCGCCAGCTTGCGGAAAAGAATTGGCTC
>NW_023458556.1:8586597-8593579 GCF_013731165.1 Rhagoletis pomonella | reverse complement strand
ATTTCAAGGCACGCGCTTCGGCTGCGTCGCTGAAGCTGCAGCAAAAAGAAAAAAAAAAACAAAACAAAAATAGTAGGTATTTGAAATTAGAAAAAAAGTATATATATTTTTTAAGCGACATCTCATTTACCGAAAGGCTTCAGGTCCTAATTTAGTGGCGGTTCTTGCGTAGCTCTCATGGCAGGTATTTGTCAGACCCTTGCCGATTTCCATAAATTTATTAGCATATTGGTTTTGTCGCGTATTGGCTGCTAAGGCGAAGAGACCACCTGGAGAGCGAGCGCAAATAATAGGAGAGATAAGTTTAGAAATACATAAGAAAGCGGATTTTCACATACATACAGACCTAAATGTATACAGTGGAGGCGGAAATAATACAAATGTCTAATTTTAATCAGTTTATGTGTACAGTCTGATGATAGCCCATTAAATTTTAATATAAAAGATGCCACCTTTTCGATGAAAAAATACTCGAAAACGGTTCACGTGATACAAAGTTATTCGGTAATATATTATAAATAATAAAAATAAATCTGATCAATTAAAAACATTCCTCCTTTTTCTACAGTCGGCCAATAAAAAGCAATGCGCACCACCGTTGCCTAAAAAATTGTCAAAAATCAACACTATATTTTGTTTGACATTTTTTTGAATTTTTATAATTTTTGTACATAGTTTGAAATGTGCATTTATATGCAGCAGAGCTGTAAAATGATTGAATCAGTAGGATCTGCATTCACTCGGCATTCTTTTCAAAATTTTGATTGTTTGTTTGTATAAAAAAACCTCATTACTGAGTGGCTTAAAATATTTGAAAACAAAGAAACTGTGTTGTGTTATTGATTGGTAGATTGACACTCAGTATAGAATGTGAATGTAACAGAAGCATTCGCACACAGACATGATTGTATATTTAAAATGAATGCACACGTTTTTTACCATTCAGTACTAATGCTTTTTTCCCCAGGGTTGATACATTTTATACTTTAAAGTTTAAACATATCTGGAATTGAAAAAAAAAAAACAAATATTTTATTTCAATGTGTATGTAAGTATGGACGTTTTCTGTCATTAAACCATGGCCAATGAATGGTGAGAAATTATTCCAAATAAACATCGCAACCGTCGAGCACAAAGGACACATCTTTATACATACATACACATATATTAGATTCGAAACTAGTGAACTATATATAGAAATATAAAACAGAGTCAATAGAATTGACAGTTTTTAAAACTCTTGCTTGAAGAAGCTTAGAAGCTTATTTTCTTAGCAAGCTTGCTTAGTCCATGTCCGTCTGTCTGTCTGTCGGTTTTTTGTGTACACGATAACTCTAGCAAAAGTTTAGATATCTGAAGAAAATTCGGCACGCGGGTTTCCCTTTATGCAGGGCAGCATTGAAAATACAAAAATTAAACAATAAATAACCTGGTCCTGGCGTTCTTCAACAAACTTCTGAAATATGGTGTTCTTGAACAGTTTTTTGAGATAGGGAGTTTTTGAACTGGCTGCCGATATAGGTCGATCTTTCACTTAGGTGTCGATATGTAGTTTTTATGTTAACAAACAAACCGAAACTTGGGTTAAAAAGCGTGCCAAACCTTCTGCAATGAAATGGGTATGCATTCTCAAATATTGCACTTACAGTAAAGAGTGTTAATGAAAATATAGAGCAACGAATTTTGTTAAATATTTTTATTTGGAAATTGTTGATAATTTGTGACTTATTGTAAATAAAAAAACCTCCATTAACCCACAAATTCGATTTTCCATCAACTGCTTGACCCAATAACGAAGGAAAAAAATACGAAGAAATTTTGTATCAAAAATGTTTATAATTAAGTAATGAAACGTAAATGTATGTCTAATGTTAGAACCAGAAGCTCTTAAATTTGTTAGTTTATATTAACTTATACATATATGTATGTACTAATTTATGCAGAATACATTATTAATGGTACATTGGTAACACTTATTTGGAAAGCTGACAATTTTCTAAACAGAGATGTTAAAATCATAAATAATTTATATTTTTCATAACGTCATTCTAACGACACGTTCACTAAAAAATATTTCTCCAATTAATATTTTTTATTCTTATAAATACTTATACAAATTTAAGTGAAATTAATGACTATGGATAACGTTCTATAAACAATTTTTTGTGTTGAAATTTTGAAATCTGTTTAATAAAATTCAACCTTGCGTACTTTTCAGTGGGTTTTGTGTGTTTAGAATATTTATACCGATTGATTGGTACTGAATGAATGTGTGCACACATAGCAAAAGCTGCATTCATCTGAATGCGTATTCAGTGTTAAAAGTTGATGTTTCGTCATTCAATTTTTTCAATCTTTCTTTGAATATGTTAATGTGTGCAATCATATCTACTTTGAGTGAATGTAGAATTGGAAAATTATAAGCCACATTCCCCAACAAGGAAAAATTCAATGAAAACATAATAGCATAAAATTGATGATTTTTAAATTCAAATGATTTCACAGTTTTACAGCTCTGGTATCTGTACCACCTACATTAGGGTGGTCAAAAATAAGTAAAGTCGGAATTTTAATGCTCTCAACCTCTAGGATGGTTCTAGATCGAAAAAATATTACCCCTATTTTTTTGCAATCAAAAAATATTTAGAGGTCGCTCAAAGTAATCAAAGTAATCAAAGGCGAAAAGCAACTTTTCGTAGATATGCTCTAGAATCCTCGAAAATCTATTTTTTCGATCGGATAACTCTGGTTCTCTTCAGGCGACTTCCAATAAAAATACCCTCTAAATACTATTGGTTTCAAAATAAAAAATTGGGGTTAATTTTTTTCGGTTTAAAGGTTTTACAGAGGGGTGAGAGCATAAAAATTCCGACTTTACTTTTTCACAAGAAATTTTGGGCCACCCTAACCTACATACATATTTGCCTGTATCTACTATACAACTGCGCTTTCATCATGAAGATCATACTTATTAATGAAATAACAAAAACTGAATTATTTTTTTTTTTACAATTAATGGAGCTGGAATGAAAATTCTGTATGAAAATGGCGTTCCCTGCATGGGTATGCAAATGTTCTGCAGCGCCATTCAAAGTCCCAGCAATTTATACATGACAAATATGAATGCAAGCATGTATGCCTGTTGTACGTAAAATAACAAGTGAAGGACAATATCGAAATGCAATAAATAATGAAAGACAAATTAATTTTCACGAACGTGCAAAAAGTAATTTACTTGTGTTCATTGATCCGTGAAGCGCATAAAGTGCTTATCGTAGTATGGGTATCTGATATAAAATGAAAATACAAGTTTGAATTGTGTGTGAAAAAAATACGAAGAGGTGGTGGGGCAATTGGCAGTTGATCACAACTATCTGGCGGAAATAAGCAAGCGGACCTTTATACACGTACATATGTATGAGTGTGTATTCATACCTTAACTCATACATACATGCATATGTATGTATGTGCTTACTATTTTAAATTGTGTATGAGTTACATGTTTTCCCGTATGCTTAAACACGATTTTATTTACAAACTTCACAAAGCAAGGAGGAAAATCATCACTGTTTCACATAAATATGTACGCATCGTTAAGTGTCCTATTAGTAAACGCAATGGTTCCGAAATGGTGCGCGGAATTTTGAGTCATGACTGGGCTGGAATTTTTCACTTAAACGAGTGTGGAATTTTCATTAATATACCTAGATTACCTTAAACCAAATAAATCCACAGATAACATCAAGTCCTTCTAAGAAGCTTTTGCCAAGCGTTTGATTCTTTCGTCTAGCAAAGGTCGTGGAATGGCAATGCAGGTGTTGATTTCTCCTGCTCCGCATTCAAGCAGTGTCTGTAGAAGTCATTCCATGATTTTTCTATATAGATATACGCCTTCCAAGCATTATCCGTCAAGAACAACTTCTCTAATTTGGGAACCCATATTTATTAAGCCGGTAACTTTTATCTGAGTCACTTAATGTCGATCAAGGGGGGTGGTGAGTTCTTGCTGAATAAATTTGAAGAGTGTCAAAATATTCCCTGATGGTCTCGGAGGAAGTGCCTATTAAAAATAATTTTTGCTTGGATATCTGTAAGGGTAACTAACAGGGAGCACAAGAAGAGCTTGTATAAATGAAAAGCGAGGTATTGCATTCGTTATCGAAAGCCAGAACGCAGTACTTAAGAACTTATTTATTCAGAAACATTTCACTAGTTTTAAATCACTCATTTAAAGTCATTGTTGAACCAGTTATCACTTAACTGTATAATATAGTCCTACATGAAACGGAACCAGAAATTTGTCTCGCAATGCCTCTTCACATACTCACATACATACGACACACACACATACATACACTAAACCAATGACAATGGCAATGACAACACTAACAACAACAACACCAAACACCAGCTCTTTAATCTGCAATGTATACACAATAAACAAAACGTCCATTGTGGGAATGAGTTGAAGCGTTAAAGGAAACATGCTTGTTTGTAGGAGGAAGCGACACACATACACGCACACACGCACACACGCACTCTCCCACAGCCATTTGCACACACAAAACATGTGCAATTTTGTGAATGTGTGCTTTTAAATGTTTGGCTAGGGTATTGTGCTGGCGCTTTTGTAAACAAGCGCTGGTAAATAATGCGTTAAGCGAGCGAAGGATGCGTATGAAACGCTGGTCGGAAATTTAATTTTAAAATATATGTTCGACTGATGTTTAACAAAGGAAGCAAGGCTTTTGTAAAAGAAATTGCTGAAAGGAATATCATGAAGCACTTAAAGAATTAAATTGAATCAGTGTTTGATTGAAATATTTCCATGATTACGCAGTCAAACATGAAATAATCAAACGGTAAAAAAAAGGTTGAATCAAAGTCTCTTTGCAATACAAATATTGCCTAAATAAAAAAAAAAATATAGCAAAGAGGCGCTTAGCTTTGTTCAAAAATTTATATATTTTCATTTTTTGTTCTAAATTTCGGGGGATTTTCAAATTGTTTTTTGCATCTTCCAAGATGAAATATTCTGCGGCAAATACTTATTTTTTAATCTAATAAGGAGTGTCAGTTACAGCCAAAATATACCAACATAGGTAGTAAAAAAATACTACACTGCTGTTTTCAAAAGTTCGACAAGAGAATAATTTAATAAAAAATTAAATAGATATTGGTATTTTTTTTTGTATCTTGTCGAGAATTTTCGAGATTTTTTTAGTAATGTTTTTGATACCCTTTGGAGTTTTTTGCTGAAATCGGTTGGTGTTTTTTTTTGTGATAAATTTGAGACTTGCAGTAAGTTTTTGTAATTTCAAGAGTTTTACGGAAATTTTCACTCGGACACAATACTCAAAACTCTCAATTTATCTTGAAACAAAAACGCACCATAGCATTTGAGGCTGGCTCTCAAAAGGGCCGGTTACTTTTTTTCTTCGGAGAATTCTTTGCTTAAAATTACACTTTACTAATTTTCCTCCACTAAAAATGGCACAACTCCTTCCTCGTTGTTATTTCCTCACTATTGCTTTTAACATCAAGATTACGATATAAATTCATTACCTCTCATCACGTTGACAGCTGGTGACAATAACGCGCCGCCAATCTTAAATGTCCCAACAGCCACCCACCAACCGACCGGTAAGCTTTCCTTCCAGCCGCTGGTTATAAAATGCCACTTTATTTAAGTGCGCTTCAAAATGAAAACCCGTAAGGTCAATAACATCATTTCCTTTAGCACCAAACAGAAAGCAACAACGGCCGGAACTCACAGCAAAATCAAGCAATTGCGCCTTTTTAACAAGCTTAGCAAAGTGGCTCAATCACAAGCAGAAGCAGAAGCAGAAGCAACAGACAGCCGAACAGTAAGAATGGAGAGGGGAAAAGAGGAGGCAGGCGTAGGCAATATAAACGACAAGAAAAAGCAAGAATAAACTAAATATAACAAGAAAGTCAATAACGACGGTGACGATAGCGCGACGAGAACGCTGCTGGTAATACAGCAAGTAATTTGTAGAGTTTTTAAAGCATTGGATATTTTGCACGAGAGGTGGACGAAATGATGGCAAGGGGCAACCAAGAACAAGTAGGCCAAAAAGCTTCATGAGGAAAATCAATGGCTTTTGAAATATTTGTTTGTTTTTATGCTGCTGATTTATAATTTACATATTTAACAACTTTGTAAAGAGAAATTAATTTTTGAACGACAAAACTGGCCATTTATATTTAAAGCAAGTAAGAAAGTCTAAGTTCGGGCGGAGCCGAACATCAAATACCCGGCGCAAGTATTATTATGTTTTTCACCTTTCCGCAAGCTACCGCTACATGGTAAGCCGGGGTGTATCAATTTTGAGTAAGTTAGCGTCCTTAAATTTCGAAATATGGAAATTTCAAGCATTTCTGAAATGTGGCATGCACAATAACCGTACCAAGTTTGGTGCAAATTGGTAGAACGGTTACCGAGATACATATATGTGACCATAAGTGGGCGGTGCCACGCCCATTTTCTAAAATTTTATCATAAACGTATTTCTTGGTAAGGAATTGTTGTAAGTGTCAATTTTGAATAAATTAGCTTTAATATTTACTGATTTATCTAAGAATTCGTATTTCTCTAAATTACCCTTATATGGAATGTGGGCGTGGTTATTGTACGATTTTAAAAATTTTCGGCTCTTTGATATGTTGTACCAAGGGCAACAACTGTGCCAAGTTGGGAAGAAATCGGTACAGCGGTTGCCAAGATATACACATGTAACCATAAGTGGGCGTGGCTACGCCCATTTTTCAAAAATTTATAATATTCTTATTTCTCGTCTACAAATTATTATAAGTATCAATTTTGAGTGAATTATTTTCAATAGTTACTAAAATATCGCAGTTTTCGTATTTCTGAAAATTACCGTTATATGGGAGGTAGGCGTGGTTATTGTCCGATTTTGCCCATTTTCAATACCATCCGTCCTACGCCCGAAAGAAG
>NW_023458556.1:8581865-8586497 GCF_013731165.1 Rhagoletis pomonella | reverse complement strand
GCGGACTGTAGAGCAAGTGCTAGAATAATGAGGACACCAGCACGAGTGGCGAAGCGCCACCAATTGACCATTGTTTTAGTCGCTGCAAATTATTATTGTATTTGTATTTGTATTTGTTAAGCGCTGTTGGCTGCCAACATTGAGCCGAGGTGAGGCTGGGTGAGGTGAGACGAGGTAAGGTGCGGTGAGGTGAGGTGGAGCGGTGACGTGGCATGCCAACAACATGACTTGTGTGCTCGAGTGCGGCGAACGAGCAACAACCCCAGCGGATTACAAAGTGGAGTAGAACAGTGCAAACATCAACAACTCGGCTGTATTGTCGAGCAAAATGTTGCGGCAATTTAATAGAAACGAGAATGAGCGCTGCAGCAAAGGGGCTGGGCAGGAAGCTGGTTGACTTTGCCAACAAATATTATAGTGAAATTTATGAATTGGGTAGGATGATAGCGAATGGGTTTCGCCGCTGGGTGGCTGAGTTTTAACTGCTTTGTGGTGAAAGTGCCATTAGACCGGCAACGCCATAAACTTTGTTGGGCAATATGAGGTTAGATTATAAGATTGTGACGCACCAACAGAAATTTGTTACAATAAATAGTGGAGCTGAAACACGTTCGCAGTGAAAGCGGTGGGTTGGAGGATCAATAAATATGTAAAAATAGGTAAATATGATTTGAGATGTTACAGAAAGAGTGGTTCCATTTCTAGTCCAATCAACAGACAAAGAAGTATTTTTAAATAGCAGTGAAAATCCTTAGAAACTATAGTATATTTTGAATATTTAGCTTTTTGCGTGACTTTTTTTATAAAACAACCCGAGAAACCTGCTTAAATTTGAATCTGAAATATTATCAAAATCAGCCTACTGCTCGCCTACCAGCCATACAAAAACCATATAAAAGCCAGTTTTAAGCTCTGCGTATATTTTTAGCGCATAATCTCAAAAATACCAGATTTTGAGTTGTGACTCTTTTGAAGATGGTGTGCGAAATGTTCGCAACTCTGAAAGGACAAGCAAACTAGGCATTAAATATAGAGGCAAATCCAACAACAATCGATCATTCAACTAAGTACCGTTGTTAAGTCCGTGAAAAACGCATTCAAATTTTTATTTAAAAGTACGGTTCAAACCACACCGACTTCCAGCGTCCATTGAATTCTACTAGTGCAATTTTTCACAGGAAAATCGTACTACTGTACATGTCAAGAATCTTATCGGCTATGTAGTTGCACATTTTGAGACTTTTTTAATCTAGCATATTCTTCCAACACTCACACCATTCTAGGCCACCAGAACCAGCAGATCTGTTGCTTTTCAAGCTGCGCTTCTTCTATTCCAATTTAGTCATAGTCGTCCATCATCTTCGTCTGGAGCTCGGATTCACCTTCCCAATGGACAGTTAGGTATTTTTAAGCTATCGGTTACTTGGTTGCAGTTATTGTTTTCACAGGAATTCGCACTTGTCTTTACAACCTCTGTAAGTCGATACTGTCCGTCGCCAGGCATTTCGAGCTCGATCGATCCCACATAGCTCGAGTTCGCCTAATCGCAGCGTTGTACTGTAGGCAGCATCTTTTTTCTCTGCTGGTTCCAATTTTAAGAACAAATTTAGAAATCCAGTCGCGTGCTCCTCAACAGACGTCCGCTTGTAGCTGCCTTGCCTGGTGAACAGAAGCTGCAGACTTGAACTGCATCCTCAAACCTCCCTCTCTTTCTGCCGTAATCAGTGACTCTACACCAATAGCTTACTACGCTACCCAAAGCGCACCTTAGATTAGTTAAATTGCCATAAAGCTAACTACTACTTTAGTCTATTACTTTTTTTGTATTCGCCGAAAATTTCCAATCTTCTGTTCAACGAGTAAATATTTTACGTACTGCTAATTAAAAGCTAAGGCCATTGCTTTCCTTTTCGGCTCAGGTTCATGTTTCTGATTCATATTTATTACAAATTTTGTAGCTTGTACTGTATTGCATTAAATTGGTAATTTATTCTATTTTCAGCTTCATCGCTGCAAAACTTCCGAGGAATATTTACTCAGCAGACATTCGCCGGTAAGTGGCAGCACAAAAATTTAATTAAAAGTTCATCATAAGGAAAGTGTTAAAAGTTTGCCAAAATCATTTCCAGAACATAAATGAATATACATAAATACATAAATAATTGCATACGAAGTATGTAGAATGGACCAATGTAAGTATGTGTGTATCTATATAAATAATTTTACTCAAATAGCTCCTCTAAAGGGTAACGAATCGAATCGATATCATTGCGTCCACAAATCTGTAAACAAAACGGATGTGTCAATATTTCATGTTCAGATGTTAATTGTTTTTGTTTGCTATAATTAAATTTTAGACATAACAATTAAAAGTGTGTGAAAGAATAAAAGACTTGCCATCAAGATAGTCATATAAAGATACGTATATGTAAGTACATAAATAAAACAGAGTATTTGACAGAAAAAAAAACGTCATAAAAATGTCTATGTCTGTGGTAAACGTACGCAATGAAACGCAAGTGCGCTTTATTTTAATAACATTGCAACATTAAAGCACAAATGATATTATACATATACGGCATGGTCAATATAATGGTTTATTTTGAAAAATTAAAAAAAAATTACAAAAATCTTTTTCGGTACATTATCGATTTATTCAGAAGTGCAAATATTCCCATTATTTATCGAACACAATTTCATGCATGTGGCTACCTCGGTTGGCTTCGCAGTTGCACATTCTGTTCAAGGCCATGGTGACGTATGGCTTGCTCGATATTCAGCTTAATGGTCTGAATCGGTAATCAACTCCCGGTACTCCATGGCATCCGACAAAAAAAAAAACGTCTAGCGGTATCAAATCACCGAGGATGCTGATAACATCATTAACATGCCATCTAGCTGAAACCAGAGATCGCCCAAGTACAAGTCTTCAATTTCCGGCAACAAAAATTTTTATATCGTGCCTTTGTACCGCTCTCCGTTGACCGAAATTGCGTTTCTCACTCTCTGGGGATGCCTCTCAACGATCGCGTGCGACCTTTCCGATTCCATTAGAAAAGATGATTTTTCGTGAGAAAACTGATACTGACTTGCTCTCAATATGTATATTTAAAAACAACAATTATATAGCACACCCTTTACATAAATATGGGCAATTAAAGTATTCTTTGCCCAGATATTGTCAGAAGCAACAGCTGCTTTAACATGAAATACTTTACTTAGTTTTATTGCTCTACCCATTGGCCATCGCTAACCGACGCCACCCATAGACTTGTGTCAATTTGCATATTTATTACATCACCATGTTGCTCTTTTATGTGTGTGTGAGGTTACATACCTTAACACATTCACATGCCTCTTACAACTTCATATGCGTGTATGTATGTATGTATGTCCTTTAACCATTTTCTGCAAAAAGCAATTCATTTACAAGTTGAATAAATTAATTTACAACAATTTATTGCATATGCATAGGCGCATATGCATATGTACACATTTTTACTGCCGCCGCAGAGCAAACAAACGCTTCCGCAACCAAGCTAGATTCTAGAGCGGTGCAAATTGTGTAGAATCAACAGCGTGGATGGTTGCTCGCTTTGTGTTGCTCTCATACATATGTATGTATGTATGTGGCTGCTGGTGAATATGCGTCGAAAGCATTCAGATTTGCCTGAGAAGGGAAGCTTTAGAAAGATATGCTTTTGAAAGATATGTCTTACGAATGCATATTAATAGCTATATAAGTATATATGTAGATGAACATATGTGTGTATTTATGTACAACTGCAGGTGAAAAGTGCTAAGGCAGCATTTAATAAGCTGCACTTGGAGGCATCCCCGGCTTATGTACACTTTTAGGCTCTGTATGAAGTACGCAGCAGCATTACAAGTTGCGAACATTGTGTTTATCTATATGTAAATGCACAACTACGCTGGCGGTTACATTTAGAGAATTAGTTTAAATATGTACATACTTGTATACCAGAAGACTCAACTACCGTCGCTAATCTTATCTAAAGCTCTTAATGTTAATTATACTCAAGAGAAAGAGAGTGCATGAGGCTTCATGTTGCATAATTCTTTTAATGAATAGTTTCGTACAATCGCGTAAAATATGTATGTGAAAGCCGTGTATACTTAGTGATAATTATATGAGTAAGATGAAAAGTCAGTGTGGTTAGGAGTCAAGGAGTGAAAGGCGCAGGGATTGTGCAAACAACGTAGAGCTAATATGTATAAGTGATATGCATTGTTCGCGGTTAGAATGCACAAATGGATGCACTTAAAGGTACATTTAGTTATGTATGGATACGTAAACTCATGCGTGTTTAACGTGACGGACAATTTAAATAGTTACTTTAAATTTTAATGTGGATATCAATATTTTTAACTAGCTACTACAGAGCGTAGTTAGTATTTACATCATCATCTTTTATGTTTCACTTTGTTGCTGGACCGCTCTCGTATATGAAGGAGTTATATATTAGAGCCTTAGTCGCTCTTTTGACTTGAAGTTCTTCATGAACTCCAGCCTCAGGTTAAGTGACAGCAAATAAATTAAACACACAGTCCTATAAGAAAATTTTATCTGAGTTAAGGCTAGCCAATTCTAATAGATTTTTAGTCGCTGAG
>NW_023458556.1:8557129-8581765 GCF_013731165.1 Rhagoletis pomonella | reverse complement strand
GAGCCAATTCTTTTCCGCAAGCTGGCGATTAGTTGTGCCAATTTATGTTACTTCATTGTGTGGGTGCTATAAAAGCTTTGGAGATTTATTGCCACATACATTTTTGAGAATTAATTTTTCAAAAATCAGCGCACAGTAAACACAAACTCGAGCAATTGTTCCTTGCGAATTGGTTACTCATACGCCATAGATGCTTGAGTTTGGGTTAAGTTCTAGGCTGTGATTAGAGGTACAAAAAAAAAATAAAGAAAACAAGAATATTCGTGTGCCAAATGCTGAAAATATATCGCCCGTTGATCAATAGAATGTTGGAGTTAAGTATGCATGAGTTGATGTTTTCCAATAAATGAGCGATGTGTATTTATATCGAGCTAAATTTTATAAGAAATAAAGGTTGAGTCGTCGATGTTAGCACACAAGTAGACCCGGCGAACTTCGTCCAAAATAAATTTTTTGTATAGAAAAATTTTTAAAACATTTTCATCAACAATTCACGTTCGCGATTTCCAGTGGCACATTAGAACTGCTTAGATTATGGTTTTCTTCCCGTCTGGAAGCATATTTCCGTTGCCGTATTATATAATCTAACAAAAGCGTTAGGTCCGTGGTGAAGTTCTTGAAATTTTTCAATGATCTGGCATTTCATAGCACGGTTAATCGCACAATTAAATAAATTTGAAGAACTTTATCCTCTTCACTCCCTGGCGGCAATAATGACGCCGATCGATGGGGAATCTGTCCTTGAATCTATAATAGTATATTTGGTGACAATTTCAAATTGGTTGAATATCGTTGCTTCACAGAAATCCAATGTATATAGACTTAGTTCATACGAAATACCTGAAGTGTTTTATCAAGGAGCGTAATGGTTCTGTTGGTTGATTTAACGGTGGTAATTTGAGATTGGCCCCTGGACAACTCAATCGCCCTCTCTGCGAATGAAACTGTAAGGCATAGTAATATTGGCAAATTACATATGTACGTTCTACTAGCCTATCCAGGGATTAATTTCCAAGAAAAATTTTTATAGAAAAGACTCATGTCCATGACGATTGGCCTGTTTAAGTTTTCAGGCATAGTACAGAGGACTTTATAAAAATATTATTTTGGGCCATTTAGGCGTTAAAGGATTCAGAATTACATTTAGGTGTCCTTTTATGGGTCCCCAATGAAAAATATTTTCCTCACTTTCCTTTTCAAGGTTTAAAAAATCTTGGGTAAAGTGGTTTTCACATAATTCACTATATCCCTGGCTCTTGCATAGTCTCTAATGTTTTTTTGCTTACTTTGTACTTTATTGTCATTAAACGCTCTGATATTGTAGAGAGATCAAGTAATGTTTTTCATGTTTTTCGCATGTTTCGTTTATTCTAAATACACTGACACACTGAACCAAAAACTCACCTACAGCCTGCTAGAAAAAACGGTAAGAAGAAGAGTTACGTTACTTATGGAACTGCACGATGGTTTCGGCATACAAAATTTACAAAAAAATTCAGAGTTCGTTCGCTTTCAGGGAAGTTATTTCAGCATTATAATATACAACGAGATTATATTTAGTGGAATGCTTGTTAAGATTTCACAGTAGATTTTGGTAGTTTTAGTTCAGCTGCTGTGTTTACCAAGACTTTTTAAAGTCTACTTAGAAATAGTCCACATTTCATTCCGCATACGTTATTGCTATTGGTTTAATTTAGATTTCCTTTTCTCTCATTCTGTCACTATTTATGAAGATCTCAACGAGCAAATATTCTTAAGGACCAAAGGACTAAAGACACCAACACAATGGCACCGAAACAACCCCCTTTTTTTAAATATAAATGGCCAGTTGCGTCATTTAAAAATTAATTTCTCTTTACAAAGTTGTTAAATATGTAAATTATACAGCCTCAAATTAGGGGGGAAAATCAGCAGCAGCATAAAAGCAAACAAATATTTCAAAAGCCATTGATTTTCCTTATGAAGCTTTTTGGTCTACTTGTTCTTGGTTGCCCCTTGCCATCATTTGCCCACCTCTCGTGCAAAATATCCAATGCTTTAAAAACTCTACAAATTACTTGCTGTATTACCAGCAGCGTTCTCGTCGCGCTATCGTCACCGTCGTTATTGACTTTCTTGTTATAGTTCATTCTTGGTTTTTCTTTGTCGTTTATATTGCCAACGTCTGCCTCCTATTTTCCCATCTCCATTCTTACTGTACGGCTGTCTGTTGCTTCTGCTTCTGCTTCTGCTTCTGCTTGTGATTGAGCCACTTCGCTAAGCTTGTTAAAAAGGCGCAATTGCTTGATTTTGCTGTGAGTTCCGGCCGTTGTTGCTTTCTGTTTGGTGCTAAAGGAAATGATGTTATTGACCTTACGGGTTTTCATTTTGAAGCGCACTTAAGTAAAGTGGCATTTTATAACCAGCGGCTGGAAGGAAAGCTTACCGGTCGGTTGGTTGGTAGCTGTTGGGACATTTAAGATTGGCGGCGCGTTATTGTCACCAGCTGTCAACGTGATGAGAGGTAATGAATTTATATCGTAATCTTGATGTTAAAAGCAATAGTGAGGAAATAACAACGAGGAAGGAGTTGTGCCATTTTTAGTGGAGGAAAATTAGTAAAGTGTAATTTTAAGCAAAGAATTCTCCAAAGAAAAAATGCTGTGGTGCGTTTCTGTTTCAAGATAAATTGAGGGTTTTAAGTGTTGTGTCCGAGTATACACTTTTTTTGAAGCAACAAATTTAAGTAAACAAAAAACCCAAATAGCCTTCATTTTTATTTCTTAAGGCACTTATAAGACATAATTGCTTTTGGAAGTGAAAATTTCCGTAAAACTTCTAAAATTACAAAAACTTACTGCAAGTCTCAAATTTACCACAAAAAAACACCGACCGATTTCAGCAAAAACCCCTAAAGGGTATCAAAAACATTACTAAAAAATCTCGAAAATTCTCGAACAAATACACAAAAAAAAAATTACGAATATCTATCTAGTTTTTTATTAAATTATTCTCTTGTCGAACTTTTGAAAAAGCAGTGTAGTATTTTTTTACTACCTATGTTGTTATATTTTGGTAGTAACTGACACTCCCTGTTAGATTAAAAGTGCAATTTTCAAATAAATGAATAAATATTTGCCGCAGAATATTTCACCTTGGAAGATGAAAAAACAATTTGAAAATCCCCCGAAATTTAGAACAAAAAATGAAAATATATAAATTTTTGATCAAAGCTAAGTGCCTCTTTGCTATATTTGTTTTATTTAGGCAATATTTGCATTGCAAAGAGACTTTGAGTCAACTTTTTTTACCGTTTGATTATTTCAATGGTTGACTGCGTAATCATGGAAATATTTCAATCAAACACTGATTCAATTTAATTCTTAAAGTGCTTCATGATATTGCTTTCAGCAATTTCTTTAACAAAAGCCTTGCTTCCTTTGTTGAACATCAGTCAAACATATATTTTAAAATTAAATTTCCGACGAGCGTTTCATACGCATCCTTCGCTCGCTTAACGCATTATTTCCCAGCGCTTGTTTGTAAAAGCGCCAGCACAATACACTAGCCAAACATTTAAAAGCACACATTCACAAAATTGCACATGTTTTGTGTGTGCAAATGGCTGTGGGAGAGTGCGTGGGTGCGTGTGTGCGTGTGTGCGTGTGTGCGTGTATGTGTGTCGCTTCCTCCTACAAACAAGCATGTTTCCTTTAACGCTTCAACTCATTCCCACAATGGACGTTTTGTTTATTGTGTATACATTGCAGATTAAAGAGCTGGTGGTATCGTTGTTGTTGTTGTTAGTGTTGTCATTGCCATTGTCATTGGTTTAGTGTATGCATGTGTGTGTGTCGTGTGTATGTGAGTATGTGCAGAGGCAATGCGAGACAAATTTCTGGTTCCGTTTCATGTAGGACTATTTTTACAGTTAAGTGATAACTAGTTCTACAATGACTTTAAATGAGTGATTTAAAACTAGTGGAATGTTTCTGAATAAATAAATAAATAAATTTTTAAGTACTGCGCACTGCAATACCTCCATTTTCTTTTATACCGTAATAGTTTAGGATAGAATGTTTGGAATGGAAATTGTTGTCTTGCAAATTTTGATGACTGGCATAACTATTTGAAATACATAAATGATTATCATTTTACTATGGTTTGTGGATCCACCCCAAATCGGCCTAGTTGACATGTAGAGGATCTTTTCTTTGGTTTAATGTGGGGTCTGAACTGTAAGTGAATAAAATCTCTGGATCACAGTATCAATGAACTGAATCGTTACCCTCAAGTATTTTTCAGGGTGGGCTCCACTCAATGTTTTAGTTGAAGCAGCAGCAGCGAAATTATCTGGCGGTACACTTAATAAGAAAAGTTAGTTACCCTTACAGATATCCAAGCAAAAATCATTTTTAATAGCCACTTCCTCCGAGACCATCAGGGAATATTTTGACACTCTTCAAATTTATTCAGCAAGAAATCACCACCCCTTTTGATCGACATTAAGTGGCTCAGATAAAAGTTCCCGGCTTAATAAATATGGGTTCCCAAATTACAGAAGTTGTTCTTGACGGATAATGCTTGGCGTATATCTATATAGAAAAATTATGGAATGACTTCTGCAGACACTGCTTAAATGAGGAGGAGGAGAAATCAACACCTGCATTGCCATTCCACGACCTTTGCTAGATGTAGGAATCCAACGCTTGGCAAAAGCTTCTTAGAAGAACTTGATGTTATCTGGGGATTAATTTGGTTTTAGGAAATATTGGTATATTAATGAAAACTCCACAGTCGTTTAAGTGAAAAATTCCAGCCGTGTTATGACTCAAAATTCCGCGCACCATTTCGGAACCATAGCGTTTACTAATAGGACACTTAACGATGCATACATATTTATGTGAAACAGTGATGATTTTCCTCCTTGCTTTGTGAAGTTTGTAAATAAAATCGTGTTTAAGCATACCGGAAAACATGTAACTCATACACAATTTAAAATAGTATGCACATACATACGAGTTAAGGTATGAGTATACACTCATACATATGTACGTGTATAAAGGTGCGCTTGCTTATTTCCGCCAGATAGTTGTGATCAACTGCCAATTGCACCACCACATCTTCGTATTTTTTTCACACACAATTCAAACTCGTATTTTCATTTTATATCAGATACCCATACTATGATAAGCACTTTATGCGCTTCACGGATCAATGAACACAAGTAAATTACTTTTTGCAAGTTCGTGAAAATTAATTTGTCTTTCATTATTTATTGCAATTCGATATTGTCCTTCACTTGTTATTTTACGTAGAACAGGCATACATGCTTGCATTCATATTTGTCATGTATAAATTGCTTGAACTTTGAATGGCGCTGCAGAACATTTGCATACCCATGCAGGGACCGCCATTTTCATACAGAATTTCCATTCCAGCTCCATTAATTGTAAAAAAAATAATAATAATTCAGTTTTTGTTATTTCATTAATAACTATGATCTTCATGATGAAAGCGCAGCTGTATAGTAGATGTAGATGTAGGTTAGGGTGGTCCAAAATTTCATGTGAAAAAGTAAAGTCGGAAATTTTATGCTCTCACCCCCTGTATTTTTCTAAACCGAAAAAAATATCCCCCTATTTTTTTTTTTTAAACTAATAGTATTTAGAGGGTATTTTATTGGAAGTCTCCTGAAGAGAGCCAGAGTTATCCGATCGAAAAATACAGATTTTAAAGAATTCTATAGCATATGTACGAAGTTGCTTTTCCCCATATGAAATACGTACATGGAAAGCTTTGATTACTTTGAGCGACCTCTAAATAGTTTTTGATTAAAAAAAAATAGGGATATATTTTTTCGATCTAGAACCATCCTAGAGGTTGAGAGCTTTAAAACTCCGACTTCACATCTTTTTGACCACCCTAATGTAGGTGGTACAGATACACATGCACTTATGTATGTGTATATTTAAATGTTGGGAAATGAGTTATTTTTATTAAATCTCAAATTATGTTTACGTTTGAATATTTTCTTTGCCTCTCTTTAATCTCATGCGTGCACGCACGCACACCCACTCACATCAAAATATCCACCTAACCACACAAATACCGACCCAAGCCATTTACTAACATTGCTGTGCCTTTTTCATGTCTTGTTTGCCTAAAATTATACCACATAAAATTTAATCACACTCTGTTGACTCAGCCTTTTCTGTGTTACTGGCATTTTATGTTTGGCTATTTTTTTTTATCACTCCTTCCACTTTGCGGCGTAGTGGCCACATTTATTTATTCATTGCTGTGAGGTAAACCATTTTTATGAAATAGTTTTTACTAATTTTATTATTGTTTGTTTGCGGTTGTTAGAAAGTGACGTTACAAGGGAAAACTATGGGGCTTCAGAAGGCAGAATTTATGTTTGTTCAGAAATATGAATGTTGATGCGGAATACCCTTTACGTTTGCCTTAAATGAAGCGATTTATTATATCCGATTCTGAACCATTAAACACTTATTCTTTGAAATTTTTATCATATTTATTTATATGCATATGCAATGGCAAAGTGTCTTGTGATGACACCGGGTATGCACATTTATGGCACATCTGTTGAGTTTGAGAAGGGTTGCCGTCTTTTTTCCTCTTTAACTTTCCTACCTTGTATTGCCTTAAAACCAGTAGCCTGCTAGCTCAGCGTGGAAGGTGCTTAACAGCGTGTGAAAGGACAAGAAATATTCTTAAATATGCTTTACACAGTTTTGGAGAAACAAAAACGTTGCGATGCTATGTAACCTCAAAAATAGGTCATAATCGCATTTTTCGCTTGTTTTTTTGGGATAGAGCAATTTGGGCTCAGCGACTAAAAATCTATTAGAATTGGCTAGCCTTAACTCAGATACAATTTTCTTATAGGACTGTGTGTTTAATTTGTTTACTGTCACTTAACCTGAGGCTGGAGTTCATGAAG
Organism: Rhagoletis pomonella; assembly: GCF_013731165.1. NCBI lineage: Eukaryota > Metazoa > Arthropoda > Insecta > Diptera > Tephritidae > Rhagoletis > Rhagoletis pomonella. Next base: position 8,574,819 of record NW_023458556.1, on the reverse strand, counting down.
AACTTCAAGTCAAAAGAGCGACTAAGGCTCTAATATATAACTCCTTCATATACGGAAGCGCTCCAGCAACAAAGTGTAATATAAAATATGATGATGTAAATACTCTAACTACGCTCAGTAGTAGCTAGTTAAAAATATTGATATCCACATTAAAATTTAAAGTAACTATTTAAATTGTCCGTCACGTTAAACACGCATGAATTTACGTATCTATACATAACTAAATGTACCTTTAAGTGCATCCAATTGCGCATTGTAACAGCGAACAATGCATATCACTCATACATATTTGCTCTACGTTGTTTGCACAATCCCTGCGCCTTTTACTCCTTGACTCCTAGCCACACTGACTTTTGCTCTTACTCATATAATTATCACTAAGTATACACGGCTTTCACATACATATTTTACGCGATTGTACGAAACTATTCATTAAAAGAATTATGCAACATGAAGCCGCATGCACACTCCCTTTCTCTTGAGTATAATTAACATTAAGAGCTTTAGATAAGATTAGCGACGGTAGTTGAGTCTTCTGGTATACAAGTACATATGTGTTTAAACTAATTCTCTAAATGTAACCGCCAGCGTAGTTGTGCATTTACATAGATAAACACAATGTTCGCAACTTCATACAGAGCCTAAAAGTGTACATAAGCCGGGGATGCCTCCAAGTGCAGCTTATTAAATGCTGCCTTAGCACTTTTCACTTGCAGTTGTACATAAATACGCACACATGCCCTTCTATATATATCTACTTATATAGCTATTAATATGCATTCGTAAGACATATCTTTCAAAAGCATATCTTTCTAAAGCTTCCCTTTTCAGGCAAATCTGAATGCTTTCGACGCATTCACCAGCAGCCACATACATACATACATATGTATGAGAGCAACACAAAGCGAGCAACCATCCACGCTGTTGATTCTACACAATTTGCACCGCTCTAGAACCTAGAGCTTGGTTGCGGAAGCGTTTGTTTGCTCTGCGCCGGCAGTAAAAATGTGTACATATGTATATGCGCCTATGCATATGCAATAAATTGTTGTAAATTAATTTATTCAACTTGTAAATGAATTGCTTTTTGCAGAAAATGGTTAAAGGACATACATACATACATGCATATGAAGTTGTAAGAGGCATGTGAATGTGTAAAGGTATGTAACCTCACACATAAAAGAGCAACATGGTGATGTAATAAATATGTAAATTGACACAAGTCTATGGGTGGCGTCGGTTAGCGATGGCCAATGGGTAGAGCAATAAAACTAAGTAAAGTATTTCATGTTAAAGCAGCTGTTGCTTCTGACAATATCTGGGCAAAGAATACTTTAATTGCCCATATACATATGTGTAGAGGGTGACCCATATAGTTGTTGTTTTTAAACATACATACATTATTTGCACAGCTACAGCTGAAAATCTTGACAGAAAGTCTTTTTCACCGAGTTTTCTCGAAAAATCATCTTTTCTAATGGAATCGCAAAGGACGCACGCGATCGTTGAGAAGCCAAGGCATCCCCAGAAAGTGAGAAAAGCAATTTCGGTCAACGGAGAGCGGTACAGAGGCGCGATGAAAAATTTTTTATTGCCGGAAATTGAAGCCTTGAACTTGGGCGATCTCTGGTTTCAACTAGATGGCGCGGTTATCATGTTATCAGCCGTCTCGGTGATTTGATACCGCTAGACGTTTTTTTTTTGTCATATGCCATGGAGTACCGGGAGTTGATTAACGATTCAGACCATTAAGCTGAATATCGAGTAAGCTATTCGTCACCATGGCCTTGGAGAGAATGCGCTATTGCGAAGCCAACCGAGGTAGCCACATAAGTGAAATTGTGTTCCATAAAGAGTGGGAATGTTTGCTCTTTTGAATAAATCAATAATATACCGAAAAAGATTTTTGTAATCTATTTTTTTTTAATTTTTCAAAATAAACCATTATATTGACCATCCTGTATATGTATAATATCATTTTTGCTTTAATGTTGCAATGTGATTAAGATTAAGTGCACTTGCATTTCATTGCGTACGTTTACCACAGACATAGACATTTTTATGATGTGTTTTTTGAGTCAACTACTCTGTTTTATTTATGTACATACATATGCGTATCTTTATATGACTATCTTGATGGCAAGTTTTTTATTCTTTCACAGACTTTTAATTGTTATTTCTAAAATTTAATTATAGCAAACAAAAACAATTAACATCTGAACATGAAATATTGACACATCCGTTTTGTTTAGAGATTTGTGGATGCAATGATATCGATTCAATTCGTTGCCCTTTAGAGGAGCTATTTGAGTAAAATTATTTATATAGATACACACATACTTACATTTGTGCATTCTACATACTTAGTTTGCACTTATTTATGTATATATGTATATTGATTTATGTTCTGGAAATGATTTTGGCAAACTTTTAACACTTTCCCTTATGAAGGAATTTTAATTAAATTTTTGTACTACCACTTACCGGCAAATGTCTGCTGAGTGAATATTCCTCGGAAGTTTTGCAGCGATGCAGCTGAAAATAGAATAAATTACCAATTTAATGCAATGCAGTACAAGCTACAAAATTTGTAATAAATATGAATCAGAAACATGAACCTGAGCCGAAAATGAAAGCAATGGCCTTAGCTTTTAATTAGTAGTACGTAAAATATCTAGCCGTTGAACAGAAGATTGGAAATTTTCGGCGAATACAAAAAAAGTAATAAACTAAAGTAATAGTTAGCTTTATGACAATTTAACCAATTTAAGGTGCGCTTTGGGTAGCGTAGTAAGCTATTGGTGCAGAGTCACTGATTACGGCAAAAAGAGAGTGAGGTTTAAGGATGCAGTTCAAGTCTGCAGATTTTGTTCACCAGGCAAGGCAGCTACAAGCGGACGTCTGTTGAGGAGCAAGCGACTGGATTTCTAAATTTGTTCTTAAAATTGGAACCAGCAGAGAAAAAAGATGCTGCCTACAGTATAACGCTGCGATTAGGCGAACTCGAGCTATGTGGGATCGATCGAGCTCGAAATGCCTGGCGAGGGTTTAAAGACTAGTGCGAATTCATGTGAAAACAACAATGGCAGCCAAGTAACCGATGGCCTAAAAATATCTAACTGTCCATTGGGAAGGTGAACATGAGAACCAGACGAAGATGATGGACGACTATGACTAAATTGGAATAGAAGAAGCGCAGCTTGAAAAGCAACAGATCTGCTGGATCTGATGGCCTAGAGTGGTGTCAGTGTTGGAAGAAAGTGCTAGATTAAAAAGTCTCGAAGTCAACTACGTAGCTGATATGATTCTTGGCATGCCAAGTAGTACGTTTTAAGGATTTTTCTGTGAAAAATTGCACTAGTAGAATTCAATGGACGTTGGAAGTCGGTGTGGTTTGAATCGTACTTTTGCATAAAAATTTGAATCCGCTTAACAACGGTAGTTAGTTGAATGGGCGGTTGTTGTTGGATTTGTCTCTATATTTAATGCCTAGTTTGCTTGTCTTTTCAGAGTTGCGAACATTTGCATATATGCTTTCATGCACGTTTCAATGATTTTCTGGATACTATGGTTATCGTTTTCAAAATACTCTATAGTCTCTCTTCCGTAAATCTTCCACAGACTGGACGCCTAACAATGACCGATTCACTTAAAATATGTTTGCTTGAAGTTTATTTGAAGTTTATTATGTATGTAGTACTTTTGTTTAGGAATGAAGAAGTGTAAAAAATTATGTATAATTATGAACTTTCCCCGGCCGCTATATTAGGAGGCAGATATACTAGATATTTATCGGTTTTTATACGTTTTTTAAATGGCTCTAGGGCGAGCAGTAGGCTGATTTTGATAATCAGCCTTATCATGACTTTAATTTTCCCCGAACCGGTTCACTTTTCACTTTTGGTTTCCATGGTTTTACTATGGGCAGATGAAAAATTTTCGGGTAATTTTTTTGAGGAGAAACTTAGGATAAGGCCGAATATTTCAGGCTCAATTTTTTCTGGTTAAAAGTAAGTTAGGCAGACTCAATTTCATTAAAATCGGATAACACTTAGCTTTTCCGCCCCTTGGTGGTGGTTAAGGATTTTCACTGCTATTTGAAAATACTTCTTTGTCTGTTCATTGGACTGCAAATGGAACCAGTCTTTCTGTAACATCTCAAATCGCATTTACCCATTTTTACAAAATTATTTATCCTCTAACCCCTCGCTTTCACTGCGAACGTGTTTCAGCTCCACTATTTATTGTAACAAATTTCTGTTGGTGCGTCACAATCTTATAATCTAACCTCATATTGCCCAACAAAGTTTATGGCGTTGACGCTCTAATGGCACTTTCACCACAAAGCAGTTAAAACTTAGCCACCCAGCGGCGAAACCCATTCGCTATCATCCTACCCAATTCATAAATTTTACTATAATATTTGTTGGCAAAGTCAACCAGCTTCCTGCCCAGCCCCTTTGCTGCAGCGCTCATTCTCGTTTCTATTAAATTGCCGCAACGTTCTGCTCGACAATACAGCCGAGTTGTTGATGTTTGCACTGTTCTACTCCACTTTGTAATCCGCTGGGGTTGTTGCTCGTTCGCCGCACTCGAGCACACAAGTCATGTTGTTGGCATGCCACGTCACCGCCCCAGCCTCACCTCACCGCACCTTACCTCGTCTCACCTCACCCAGCCTCACCTCGGCTCAATGTTGGTAGCCAACAGCGCTTAACAAATACAAATACAAATACAATAATAATTTGCAGGCGACTAAAACAATGGTCAATTGGTGGCGCTTCGCAACTCGTGCTGGTGTCCTCATTATTCTAGCACTTGCTCTACAGTCCGCTTGGGAGAAAATAGTTTTTGTCGCCACTTTTTCCATATTTCTGTCTATGTTGCTATTGCTGTTTGCTTGATCCTAGTTTTAATGGCTTGTTTTTTTTTTTGTTTTTTTTTTTTTGGTTTTGTTTTCAAGCAGAAAAAGGCTAGCGAGACAGAGAGTGCGAAATGAAAGAAATGAATAGCTATGACGGCAGAAATGAATTTATTGTTTTTATCGCCGCGCAATTTCCACTCGCTTCTTCTCTTTCCCAAACTGTCTCACTTAGAAGTGATGTCACCTTTGCCAAGGGCGCACAAGTGGTCAGCAACACGACGAACTATGAAATGCCAAAGTGGCCCGACGGAAGAGGCGAGGTTAAACCAAAGGCCATTTGCTGGCTTGGAATGGTGGAGCTGGAATTGTGAATCGATATATTTTAAAGAGACGTGGAAGGGAGCTGGGGTGCCGTTTCATAGGAAGATTTTGCAAATTGAAAATTGTATGCACTAATGCGTTTATACAACGCTTGAAATTAAAAAGGGGGTATTCGTTTTTTAAAAATGGTCTTAAATTTTTTGCTATTTAAAAGTTTAATATAATTAAATATCACATGCAAAGCAAAAACTCAAATGCAGTGTGGATTATTTAAAAGTTTAGCACATAAATTGACTGTGACAGGTGGAGACAATCCTTTGTCTTGAAGAGGATTAAAAATATGGATAACAAAAGAAAGATACCGACTATTAATTGGTAAAAACTTAACAACAACAACAACTGCACACTGAAAGGAGTAAAATTATACGCACTTTCCCTTTTATGACATTTTACTGTTAAATTTTATTTGTCTAATTTTCAAAATAAAATAGATTTTAGTTAGTTTTCCGTTTTTTTGTATATTAGTTATTTTTTTCTTCCGTGTAAATATGTATTTAAGACTTAGTTTTAAATAACCAAACATGTATGCCCAATTTTTTTATGGCTGAAAATTTATGTCCATTTTCTAAAAACCAAAAATGTTTTCATGGTGAGTCAATTATACAAAGTCTTTAAGTTTATGTCCAATTTTGAAATGGCCAAAGATTAATGTCTGGTTTTCCCAAAATTTATGCCCGGTATTTATTTTATTTATGTCCAGTTTTCAAATGTTCAAAAAATTATGTTCAGTCATTAAATAAAAAATTATATCCTCATTTTTATTTGGCGAAAATCTATGTTAAAAGTTTATGTCCAGTTTTTAAATAAACAAAAAATTGGTCAGAAAAACAGTGTGTAAATTTTTTCAGTGACTAAATATTTATTTACGGTCGAAAGTTTAGGTCTAAATGTTTATGTTCTATTTTGAAATTACCAAAAATTAAATGTTTATGTCCATTTATTAGATTACCAAAAATTGTTTAAGATGCCCAAAAATGTGTTAATATTGCATGTCCAAAAATTATGTCCATTGATTCGCGGCTGAAAGTTGATACATAAAAGTTTATGTCCAGTTTTAAAATGACCAAAAATTAGATATGTAAATTTTGTGTGTGTTATTAATTAAAATATTACACGACCAGGCTTTAAGTAATCAAATTTCCATCAAAATCGCAATATTTTTGGCTATCATAACGGCAACGATTTATTGTTCGTATTATTAGTATCTTTCGGGTTCGGTAACGCATACTTTTGCCGCAGGATGTAAGTTAGTAGCGACTAGAAGCTCAGCGATCAAGCGCGAAAAACTCCACGCAACGAAACCACTAAATATTTTACGCCTAAAACATCTCGCCGTGCTTCAATGAATTACATCACAAATTTTTTACCTGCCACCCACTTTTTGCACACACTGTGCCATTGACATCGCTCAGTCAACCGTTAACCACAGTGAAAGTTTTAATTATTTTGAATGCGAACAATTTGCCATGCAATTTGACTTTGTACAATAAATGCTACAGCAACAATAAAAACAAACACAACAAAACAATAACAACAATTAATGCAACAACAGTTGCATTAAACAATAGAGGCGCCAATGAAAAACAACAAATCAAACAGCGATGAAGATAACAATTTTGTTTGAGTTTTGTTGTTGCCAGCAGTTGTTGTTGTTGTTGTTGTTGTTTGTATGCGAATAATTTCCAGTGGAAAGTTTCGCCTTGCAATGCGGTTGTTACACCACAACTTTGCACTGCACTGTGGCCAACTCCCATGCTACTGACGACATTGTTGGCAACGTGCAACATGCTACGTGCCATCGCCACTCGGTCATCGATGGTGGCAACTGCAATGCAATGGAAATCAGGAGGCAGAAGGGGCAAAGAAAGCTCCGTTGTACGAATGAGAGTCAAGCGCGGATATTGGCAATGTGCAACGGACTGGCTTAACGGAGGCAGTACGAACCGAGTCAGCCCCCTCCCCCCTCACCCCCAGCATAGTTGAAACTCAGCAAAGGAATAAAGAGAATTTAGTTAGTTGCATGCAACACATGTGTGCGTGTGCGTGTGCCTTTGTTTGTGTTTTCGCTTGTTTTTTGTCTCAGCGATCTGGGTTATTGGAACAGGAAGGTGAACCCGGCAAATATGCAAAGCAAAGCGGGCAATCATCGGTTTTGTAGTAGATATTGAATATCGCTTCAATTTGACTCTGAATATTCATTTGTCGGTGATGATACTTATTTGCATACCGGTTTCAATTTCAAAACTTTGAAAGCACAACTTTTTAAATACAAAAGCATTGCTTTTATTTCCCTACCATCGGAAGTGTATTATTTGAATGCTAAATGAATTCCTGTCCGTTTTTTGCCTTCCACTTGAAATATTTCATTTTTTTAATAAAGTTATTTGTGAGTGTGGGTGGCAAAAACTCGGTAAGAAGAGAGCGCAAAAAAACATCCACTTCCACTACATTTCAATAAAATATTTTGGAAAGTAAAATGTATGTAAAATTGTGTCGAAAACATTAAACAAACAGCTTTGGGCGCTTTGGGCGCTTTGATAGATTTCGTTTTCACTTTCCATTTAATATGAGTCACCGGCATCTGCACCTACTGTCACATGCGGCTGCTGTTGTTGACACTTTTTTGACAAACCCCTGCATTCATTTAGCGAATATAAGAAGCGCGATTCAATTGTTGGATAAGCAGTAAGTTTGGGATAAGTGAAGTCGGAGATTTGTTGGTGGTCGTATTTTGAGTGTCAAAAACTTTCGCCGAGCTGATTTACTTCACCAACTTAAGCTCAATACGCTGTAGAAAATTACGATAGAAATTGTATTGAAAATAAAGGTCGGTTTTTTTTTCATTTATATTATGATTGCGTTATTTTCGCTTACTTTGAACTGCGGTAAGAAATAAAAAGGATTTTTTTTTAAAGTAACTTTGTATAGTTTTGGACAGTTTTTCAACGTTTATTTTCTGTTTATTTTCCACAGCGTATTAATCTTATCGTGGGAGGGGGTTCTTGGTTGGTGTAATTACAAACTTTTTGTACCACTCAGAGTTAACTAAAGTTCCGAAGATTTGAAAAATATCAATAGTTCCGTTCCTACCGAAATTTGAATCTTAATTATTATTGGCCCTCAAAGCCGTACTTCGTGTGTGACTAAAACATTTAGCTGCTACTCATCTCATACATTTACTTAGTTATTACGAAACCTCACTTAAACCAAGAAAGCAATACATCTATTCGGAAGGCAAATAATCGGAGGCAGCTTTTCATAGTGTGGCGATACAGATAGAAAAGGTTCTACATCAAGGATAATATACAATGGAGTCTACTCTTCTATAGCACTAAACAATACATCTACGCTACTGGAAGGCGTTTAGCCTATCGGCCTCGATTCTCCTTGTAGCCAGACGTTGATCATGTCTGCTGGAAATCCCAATTGAAGGAGCTTACTCTTTGACTTTAAATAGCAAAGAATGGACAGTTTTACCACAGACATTTTTAGCCAAGGATCCAATGTATATCCCTATGGAAAAAATATTGCCCGACAAGGAAAAAAAATTACTGTTTTTTAAATTTTTGCTAAAAGTAGATACCCCAAAGAGCCCCATTTGAAATTATTGAAACGAATATATGTAATATCAAAAGCATATCACGAAAATTTGGTTAAGAATTACAGTGCACACTTTCTTCTTTTGTGTCTGGAAGGAAATCTTAATAAAGAAAGAAACCAATGCAGGTATTTAAAGCACAAAAAAAAAAATTTGTTAAAAAGACTAAGTTCTCTTTGACGTACGTCAAAGGTCAAGTAGAAGTTGAAACTTGTATGACTGCCCATTAATAGCTCGGTTATACAGCTTAAGAAAGAATAGATATGTTTAAAGACATTTTTATCAAAGTTGACAAATATGACATTTGACCGGTTTTGTTACACAAATACTCCCACGACCACAGGCAAAAATATTGGCTTCAATTTGTCATTTTGTTTGCCATATATACGTTTTTTCGGTAAACTTGCACAACATTCGCATTCGCAAAAGCTCCGCATTGATTATTGCGAATGCGAATGTTAAAATGAATGCGGAAGCTCCGCGGTTGCGAATGCGAATGCGAATGCGAATATTCGATTGAATGAATTTATATTGCAACAAAGCCCTCGTTCAATAGAAATGAGAAAGATTTTGGGAAACGAATATTTAAACATGAAATCTTAGTGCTACATACTTATAGTATGTACATATATATAGTGTATGTATCTAAGTATATTCGTCATTTATCACCAAAAATAATTGAACGAATTCACGAGAATAAGCACTCGAGATCAAAGCATCTCTTTGTTCAGACATGCGTACATATTCGCTTATCTCCGAATGCTCTGTCTAAAAACAAAGTGAGTTTAAGAAGAAGCAACTGGAATGTTCATAGAGCGGTGTTTACGATGAGCCAGCGTAAGAGCCTCATAGCTGAGAATTTATTTTAGCAATAAATCTGACTGCTTACTCATCATCTCTGCTTGCATCGATCATTTACATACATATGTATGAGTACGTATAAGAGTTAGCAGAAAAAATAACTGTTGCCTTTGCGCTCCGCGCTCTGTTAACAAAGCTATCGCTTTTGTAAATATTATTCGGAAATGTTTATAAATTTAAACTTTTTGTTTTGTTTTTTTAATAGAAAGTTGCCCAGCTACGCTTATTATAATGTATGTACATACTTTAATTATTGTTTTTTCTACAAAAGAATAGTAGCTTTGTGCCAATTTTACAAAAAATTTACAATTTCATTTCTCCAATGAGGCTATTTACTGTGCAACCGGTAGACCTTGAAATTGCAAAATGCAAACACGTCCGTATTTATAAATAAACTTCTACATACATATATATGTACATATGTATGCATGTATGAATGTACTTATATACGAATAATAAACGCGTGATCAACTCCAACTAATGACGTTAACTTACCGCTGCCTTTAATTTAATAACCAGTTTCGGTAGATGTTCGAATAGCGTCATTATCCGACTTGTGAGTCCCAACTGAATATTGGTATTTGTGCATGTACATGTGTGAATTTATACACTAGGGTGGTCCATAAAGAGTAAAGTCGGAATTTTAATATTCCCTCCCCCTAGGATTGTTCTATATCGAAAAAATTATACTCCTGTTTTTTTATTGTAAAATAAAAAAAAATATCTAAAGGTCGCTGAAAGCGCTCAAAAGTTTTCCATATATATTATATGGAAGAAAATAACTTTTCATAGCAATGGTATTGAATTCTTGAAAATCAATATTTTAGATCGGAATACTCAGGTTCTCTTCAGGAGACTTTCAAAAGTAATACACAATTGTTTATTTAACAATTTGTTAATACTTTTTTCGGGGTTTTTGGCGGAGCTATAAATTATAGTTACACCCCACCCCAAAAAAAACGTCTCTTAATTGAAGAAAAACAGCAATCCAAATGAAGAAAAATGGGAACGAAACAGCACTAAAGAAGTTTTATCCTCTTTTCATGCTCAACATTTCTTCAAAATGATAGATTACATCCACGGTTCCATATTTTCGTATACGTTTTTACACATTTCAAAGCAAATTACGCATTCGGGAGAATTTTTTACTCATTCGGAAGAATTTTCGACCTTAAAATAAGGAACGTTTTTCTTTGATCCAGAGATGGATTTTTGGTTCAGTGTACTATGAAAAAATAGTTAAATAGACAACTGAGTAAGTTGTTCTTTTCCCATACAAAATACATGGAAAACTTTGAGCGACCTCAAGGATATATTTTTTCGATATAGAAGAACCCTAGGGGGTGAAAGCGAACAAATTCCGAATTTACTTTTCCCACATGCATTTTTGAACCACCCTTATGTACATGTATGTATTAATGCAAACTTATTTTTTTATTTTTTATTTTTTTTTATTTATATGTATGTATGTATTAACATATTCGAAACAGCGGTATACTTATGTACGTATAGTATGTGCAACTTTAGTTTAGTCACTAGCGTCAAACTTGTGACTCCTAGGCATTTTAATAATTTTGTTTATTGTGTGGCACCTACTTATTAAATGTACAAATAATATCAAAATCCATGTAAAATACTATAGTATTCTTAAGGCCCCTGTGTTATTGTTATTAAATAGATTAGTAGCTAATCCGCATGATTTACGATTTTTAGGCTTGATGAGCCAGTATTTTTTTCATTTAAGCAACAACAACGAATCAGTCTTTTTAAGGCTTAGAAGTCCAAATGCTTCGCCAAGTGCTACTGCCAATCGTTTCAAATAAATTACTTCATTAATTTGAGCTATCTCAAAAATCACATAATCTGAAGCATATTTCTGGAGGCTCAGAAGTCAAACAACAATCACCATAAATTTGACTTCCATCAAAATGATTTGTACTCGTAAGTATGATTTACTGTACGTTGTTCATTTTCCGCCAGAAGTAATGATTAGTTGGATTAATTTTATTGTTACACTAATGACGACAGCATTGATCTCCATAAAAAAGACATAAGTAGCATTAAAGTACGCACACACACAGCGGCAGTAGACAGCAGACAGCCATTTGCAACGAATCAGATATCACAAAAGCTGTTGGCACGAACTTCCTTCCACCCACCGCTGCTGCTGCCTTCCTATCACAAAGTGTGTGTGTGTGCCATTTGCAACGAACCATGCCACACGCTGGTGATGGCTGATGCTCCCCCCCTCCACACAACGAACGCTGAGGGCAGACGCAGAATTACAAAAGAATGGAGCTGAACGAATTTGTGATGAGAGCGATTATGATTGAGTGATAAGCGGGTCGCACAGTCGCGGATCTTTTGTGCCTACTGATGACGCTAAATTACACACTGTGCTTTCTTTTTATGCGCTTATTTTTCGATTTGAAAATGATATTTATGTAAATGCCGATCTGGAATGAAGCGCTTACATGTCGAGAAATAGATTTAAAAATGTACATTCATATATGCACTTTAATACAGCCATATGCATATATACACATACATACATATGTACATTTATATGTAAATTTATACACTCAGCGCCGGTATATTCACTTAAGTACCTTCACATGTACATACATACGTACTAATATGATGAAGCGTAAATGACGGAAAATGTTCTAGCTGTCACTCGATTGAAGCTGGGGAGCAGAATGAAAATAAGGGTGAAGGGGAATTTTTTTTTTTGAATTCAATTCAAATGCAAATACAAAGCGAAGTGTCTGTGAAAATGAAATTTTAATGCGCATCGAAATTTTGTGCGCTTTTCATTCACGCTCCCCGTTTAGGTAAGTAGTACACCCATGTTAGCGAGTATGTATGTAAATTCTGTTGCTTTATGCATTGGCTTAGTGCAGATCAAAGCGACGACATCAATAATAAATAATATTTATGGTATAAAAGGGGATTCTTCAAAGTATTAAATTTGTATGAAGTTGTAAATTAAATATTAAAGATGGCTCATTTTAAAATGTTGCAATATTACTTGAAGAAAAAAATTCGGAGCTCACTATTCGTGGTTTAGTTTTTTCCCCATATTCAAATTGTCTTGCATTTGAAATCTCTTTCGTTAACTTTTATTTAAAATATACATAACTCATTCTATAATAAAAACCATACAAATTAATGGAGCAAGCTTTCTGCAAAATTTCGCGAGTTTCAAAAAGTGTACATAAGTACATAAAAATTGCAAAGTATTTAATCAGAGTTTTTAGAATTAATTGTAGCGATAACGCCCTATCTCAGAATTTGATGGAAGAAGGTCCTATCCCACAAATATGTTAAAAGATGCCCTATCCCAGCTGCCGAATTCTGAGATAGGGCGTTCTTTAACCAAATTCTGATATAAGGTGAGTTCATTAAAATTCTGAAATAGGACGTTCTTAAATCAAATTCTGAGATAGGACGTGTTCTGCCGAGATAGGTCGATCTTCCACTCAGGTTTCGATATGTAGTTAAAATTCATTATCAAAGAAATTTAGTTATCTTTTGACTTTTATTATTTTGAAAAAGAAATATCGATTATTTTTTTTTAGTTAAAATAAAAAAAAGGTTTCAAAAAATCTCCGAAAAACGATACACGGTAAAAAAAACCACACCCGCGGACATCTCAAAAAATCTCGAAAACTCCAAATCATAACGCAAATAAAGAGCAAAAATTACTAGATAACACATTTCGATCGTCCTAGTGATACATTCTTTGCCGTGAAAAATAAAACGCATTTCTAGCTTACCTTATACCTAGTAAAAGGACTTCTGTTTTTTAATTATAACAAAATAATTTTCTACCACGAGGGGGAATTTTATGCAACGTCAAAATATCGGTACTATTATTTTTTTTTTACAATTTCAACTTTGAGTTGAGATTGCACTTTTTTGGCATTCCCTTTTGTTACAATTTGTTCGCTGACTCGGCTAAGAGCGCGAAACTTCACTCCAAGCTAATATTGTGAGCCATCCCTTATAAATTTTAACCTTTTTTCCAATGACAACCCAGAGCTACATCCATATTATTATTTTTTGCTCAATCAGTGTTTATTTAGCTTAACACTGAAACTAACTAATATGGCTTGTATTTTCAAAATTCCCAATTCTCTATTGGCAAACCCTGTAAATACTTCCGCTCCAATTCTCCTCTGATATCCTACAAATAAATTAAAAGTTGCACTAAATTCTCAGCAAACGTCATCGAAAATTTTACCTAGGCAAGCAATTGTACAAAGTGAGACCTTCACCCAGTCACACCCAGCCTAGTAGCTGACTTTATTCGATCCACTTCACCCAGCTTCCCTTTGCTTGGTTTCACATTTTAATTTGGCATCCAATGTCGTACGCTGCTCAATTCGTTTGAACAGCTGATATCGATCGGTAAAAAAAATTGCCACCAGCATACACCGTTATACTCATTACATATTTTCCAGCATTTACCAACGAGTGTACAGCATCCGTTTGCCGCTTTCGGAAGGTTAATGAGGTCTCGCCGCTAAATGGGGCGCGGCTGTGTGGCGGCGTAGTGGCGTAGCGGCGCGACGTTGCAAAAACGGAATGTCAATGTCGGTGTCTGGTGAAAATGACACTTTTCAACTATATTTATTCATTGCTGTTAAATGTTCAGTTGGAAATGGAAATGCGCACGGAAATGGCTGAAAATGTGCGCTCTGCTTGTGGCCAACTTTATCGTTTGCCAATCTTGTAAATGAGCGAATGCTTTTTTATACTTTTTTTTATCGGCAAAATGAAAATAAATTTATATTTAATGTCTTTTTGTGCGATAGCATGAAATATTTGCTGTGTTTGTGTAGGAGTATGTACCGTAAATTTTCTGTAAACATATTTACTCATACACTTTTTTATTTGGCTCAACAGATGTGGCAAAATGGTTGGAATAAAAAACATTAAGGAAAAAAACATAGGCGCATTGGTATTTCGGCGGGCACCGTATGAGATTGGTTGGAAGTGCTGCTCCGAGGAAGGACCCAAGTTCGAGTAGCAGTCGTCTCTCGGCAAGCAATGGTTAATTTACAAGTGTATTTCTGCAATGAAAAAGCTTCCAACGAGAAGCTATCAACCATTCTTAGATGAGGTCAATTGCAGGCCCTTCCATTTGTGTGGCCACGTATCACAAAAGCCGGAGAAGAAGCTTGGCCTTACACCTTGCTGAGAGCCAAATGCGAAAATACATATAAAAAGAAGCCAGATTTGGTTGTAAAGCCTTTCCTTTTTTTTGTTTCAATCTCACTAACAATATTTAAGGATGATTCTTTTCAGAGAAGTCAACATGAAAGAAGGCATGATTTTGAGAGCAGTTTCCGGAAAGCTCGTGATTGTTACATGTACATATGTATGTACTTGTTAAATAGCAAAAAAAAAACGCTCGCATTCGCAGCAGCTGATAATTTTTGCTATAAACAACGTTCGGTTGATACACAAACGGTTTTGACCCAATCGAGAGGTTATCAATGAAGTATGGATTATGAATTACCAATTTCGGATTTTAGTACTCAATTTGTGAAAAGTGAGCGGCTTGTTTTGTTTTAAGCGAATAATGAATTACGCGCATTGTAATTAGATTTGTACTTACATAAATCGGATTTAGCGACGATAACAAAATAGTAAAACATATTATATGAGATGAGGAGAGTCGAGATAATAAAATCCGAAAAGCTTATACTATGTTAACACATTGTCGTCAAGCTTAAAAGCTATTTCGAGATGAATAACATTTCCGTATTTGAAATTTCGCAAAAACAACTTTCATTAAATATATAAATATATATAAGTACATATATACAAGTACATACATACGTAGGCACGAATGATGAAGTAAAGATTACGCCCTCAGCCTTGCTTTAACGTCAAACGAAACAGTACGAATAGCACACAAAGAATAACTGTCAAAATCCCATACAAATGATAAACAAAATTGCGACCATTCATGTAAAATTGTAAAATAATCAATACTTATTAGTTTATTATGAGAAATATTAGAATAAAAAATTAAATAAGTGTACCAGGGATACAACGATGGCTGAGTGAGAGATCGACCTATCTCTGTCGCCGATTCAAAAACACCCTATCTCAGCACAATTTCAACGTATTTTCAACTTTTTTTTTTTTGTGAATACTCACTGCAAAGAAAAACCGTTAAATATTCGATTAATCGATTATTTCACAAAAATAGCGATTGACTGCAATTATTTTTTTATTGTGATTAATCATATGATTAAATAATCGATTATTTTATTTTTTCGCCATCTCTATTGAGCACCAAATTTGTAAAAATCTATTTTTTTCATTTAAATGTTAATTTTTTGCTCTTTGTGGTAAATCGCTTTCGCTTTGCTTTTGACGTCACATCACAGCAGCTAGCTATGAAACTCAAACCAAAAAAGATAGCGGATCGTTCAGGGCGCAATCTTTCTTTCTATCATTATTGATACGTAGGCACATTTGCATTCTCTATCAACGGGAGTCCCCTCCGCTCCCATTTCAATCTTGATTCAAATAAAGTCTGCGATGGCTCAAATTAAAGCTCAGTTAATTTAAAATATTACATATGTATACCTATGTATGTACAAGTATATTTTTTGCGTGCTTCTTTCTTTTCGTTAATAACTTAATTGTCGAATATTGCGTCAAGGTCAATGGCCAGTATTCGCGCATGAACTTGGAATGCCAACACGTGTCTGGGTTCTTAATCATATTAATTTCTAAATCTAATGCTGATCTAGTTAGTGGCGAAATTGAAAACAGATAATTGCTAAAAATTGCATGCCTGTGTAGCTGATTCGCTGATTTTTAGTGTATAATGAATTTCGCGTCTAAAACAAATAAAAAAATACACACACGCACACTGGCTAGGGTATGCTCACGAAAACTCATTAAAAATCGCTAAAAATTCGCTCCATAAATATTTATAAAGCGTACAAATATTTACTTGCTTATTTTTCAACTTTGTTTATTTTCCGCTGAATCACCGGTGTTTTTCATTGGAATCAGATTACGTACTTATACATACACATATTATTTTTATTAAATTCCTTCAACTAATTCATAGGAAATACAATAGATTATTTTGTAATTATTTTGCTTAATGTTTATTAATGACAAGATATTTATTGTTTTCTATCTCCACATTGTACGTACTTATCATATAATGTGTTCACACACATTTTATATATACAAAGATTCGATTTAAGCATTTCTCGAAAACTGGGTGACTAGATTGTGTTCAAACAGGCAGACTGACAAACCGACGGGCATTGCTAAAGCGATTTAGCGCGTCGTTGCGTCGTTGTGATCGTTTTTGAAAACTTTTTTTGGTGGGCCTATCTCTTCTTCTTCTCGAATCTACAAACATCGAACCAAAGTTATGATGACATTTTATGTTCATTACGGTGGCCCTTAAAAATATCAACATCTAAATTTTATATGCTCTACGTACAAATAAAATATATTCACGAAAATTTAAAAATTAAAAAAAAATATTTAGGGGTCGCTACAAAGGTTTGTAAAAATGTTGACATATTATTGAAACGTATTCATATAAATTCATAAATTCGCTGAGTTATAGCTGGTAAAAGTAAAATTTTTGTCGATTTTTAGCGATTAAAAAAAATACCAAATAAATTTTTTGAAACCCCGGTAGTACCCACTGAATATTTTTTTTTAATTTAGAAATTTTTGTATATGATTGTCTATATTTTGTATGTAGAAAAAAAATAAAGGAAATTAAGGACCACCCCAATATTCTTGAACGGTATAATATACTTTGCCACAATTCTCGTAATTTTGGATAAATTGTCTGGCTAGGCATTAAGACAGTATTAATTTTGTTCAAAGGTAAAAAAAAATTGTTTTTACAAAGCACTATGATTGGCTTATGATTTCTCAGATCAATTATATAAATAGGCAATCATGTTTCCTTTACACCCCTTTTAC
>NW_023458556.1:8552676-8557029 GCF_013731165.1 Rhagoletis pomonella | reverse complement strand
GCTGTTAAATGTTCAGTTGGAAATGGAAATGCGCACGGAAATGGCTGCAAATGTGCGCTCTGCTTGTGGCCAACTTTATCGTTTGCCAATCTTGTAAATGAGCGAATGCTTTTTTATACTTTTTTTTTATCGGCAAAATGAAAATAAATTTATATTTAATGTCTTTTTGTGCGATAGCATATAAGATTTGCTGTGTTTGTGTAGGAGTATGTACCGTAAATTTTCTGTAAACATATTTACTCATCCACGTTTTTATTTGGCTCAACAGATGTGGCAAAATGGTTGGAATGAAAAAACATTAAGGAAAAAAGCATAGGCGCATTGGTATTTCGGAGGGTAGCGTATGAGATTGGTTGGAAGTGCTGCTCCGAGGAAGGACCCAAGTTCGAGTAGCAGTCGTCTCTCGGCAAGCAATGGTTAATTTACGAGTGTATTTCTGCAATGAAAAAGCTTCCAGGGAGAAGCAATCAACCATTCCCAGATGAGGTCAATTGCAGGCCCCTCCATTTGTGTGGCCATACATCACAAAAGTCGGAGAAGAAGCTTGGCCTTACACCTTGCAAAATGTGCGACATACATATTTCATGTGCTGAGAGCCAAATGCGAAAATACATATAAAAAGAAGCGAGATTTGGTTGTAAAGCCTTTCCTTTTTTTTGGTTTCAATCTCACTAACCATATTTAAGGATGATTCTTTTCAGAGAAGTCAACATGAAAGAAGGCATGATTTTGAGAGCAGTTTGCGGAAAGCTTGTGATTGTTACATGTACATATATATGTACTTGTTAAATAGCAAAAAAAAAAAACGCTCGCATTCGCAGCTGCTGATAATTTTTGCTATAAACAATGTTCGGTTGATACACAAAACGGTTTTGACCCAATCCAGAGGTTATCAATGAATTATGGATTATGGATTACCAATTTTGGATTTTAGTACTCAATTTGTGAAAAGTGAGCGGCTTGTTGTTTTAAGCGAATAATGAATTACGCGCAATGTAATTAGATTTGTACTTACATAAATCGGATTTAGCGACGATAACAAAATAGTAAAACATTTTATATGAGATAAGGAGAGTCGAGATAATTAAGTCCGAAAAACTTATACTTTCTTAACACATTGTCGTCAAGCTTAGAAGCTATTTCGAAATGAATAACATTTCCGTATTTCAAATTTCGCGAAAACAACTTTCATTAAATATATAAAAAATAAACTGTAAACTACTTCTTTATATGTATATGTAGATACAGGGCCGTAGCCAAGATTTTTTTCGGGGGGAGGGTGGGGGGTGTTTCTGACAAATTATTATTTTTTCAATATAGTTTGATTAAAAGAAAAGTACTGATAAAAATAAAATATTTCACACAAACCGGGTTGAAATTTTGAAGTTCGTGCCCGTATTTTGTTTGTACGTCAAATATTAATGGCATTGTGCAGAGTAATCATTGCATTCTAGTAGAATAGAGTACAAGTTTCAAATGGCTAAAAATTACGGTAGATTTTTTAGAATTTTTAAAAAAGCTCGAAGTTTGTACGAAAGTTTGTAGAAGTTTTTTTTAATAAATATTGAACAAAGTTGGAAACTTTGATTTACGCGGTTTTTGTTAAAGAATTAAATATATTTTTATAAACAATAACCAAAATTAAATAACAACAGAAACATTACGTTAAAACTTGGCAAAAATTGGTTCGGGTATAATTTTGTATATTTAATTTGGCATGCACATTGTACATAAAGGAAGTACACAACAAAATTAAAAAATAATGTCTTTTTTGCTTTTTTCAGAGCTCATTTTTCCCTTTTTCAGAACACCTACAGCCTAAGTTGAAAAGCTGTTGACCAAAATAAAATATCTAAATAAAATCGACGTGGTTTAATTAAAAACTTTGTTCTACACATATACATACATATGTATGTAATGATGAATAACAAAAAGGAATTAGTAAATAATAAAAACTTAGTAACCATTTTAGTGGAGGGTTCTTGAGCACTATGGATGACAGCGATTAATAATTTGATTAAATTAATCGATTATTTTTGTCCAATACACGTTTTAACTTTGTCGTAGTTTTGCACTTAATTAATCGATTAATTGTAAAATAATCGTAAAAGTATTTTCAATAAGTATGAATTCTATAGCTGTCTAAAATTGCAAACAGCCGCAAGAATTGGTCAAGTTCAGAGCATACAATGGTGTAAATAGTTGTGCATGTAAGCCCATTGTAAAAGCTACAAAACCAATAGCCAATTTCACGAATGCAATTTAAGTAAAAAATGATTTTAATTTTTTTAATTTTATATGGAAATTGACAGAAAATAAGAAATCATTTTCAATTTAAATTGCTGGTGAAACCGGCCGTAAGTGTGGCAACGTTAAAGGTATCATTTAGTTGGTACCTCGTTGCCTGTTGAGCGCCTACAGACACCGAGAATCGCAACTGCTTAACAAAAAAAACGCGTATAAAAACTTTAATTTTTGCAAAACTGGTTAAATAATAAATAATTATCGGCTCGTTTTATTTTACTAAAGGCTAATTAACAAGAGAATAGGAAATTTTTTATGGAAATTTTTTTTGTCAATACTCACTGCAAAAACAAAACTTTACAAATTTGATTCATCGATTATTTCACAATAATTGCAATTGATTGAAATATTTTTTTTTTTGATTTTGATTAATCTTATGATTAAATAATCGACTATTTTATTTTTTCGCCATCCCTATTGAGCACTAAATTTGTAAAAATCAACTTTTTTCATTTAAATGTTAATTTTTTGCTCTTTGTGGTAAATCGCTTTCGCTTTGCTTATGACGTCACATCACAGCAGCTGGCTATCAAACTCAAACCAAAAAAGATAGCGGATCGTTCAGGGCGCAATCTTTCTTTCTATCGTTATTGATACTTAGGCACATTTGCATTCTCTGTCAACGGGAGTTCCCCTCCTCCCATTTCAATCTTAATTCAAATAAAGCCTATGATGGCTCAAATGAAAGCTCAGTTAATTTAAAATACTATCTCGCCAAGTCTTGTACTAGTACATATACCTACATATGTATGTATACCTATGTATGCACAAGCATATTTTTTGCGTGCTTCTTTCTTTTCGTTGATAACTTAATTGTCGAATATTGCGTCAAGGTCAATGGCCAGTATTCGCGCATGAACTTGGAATGCCAACACGTGTCTGGGTTTTTAATCACATTAATTTCTAAATCTATTGCTGATCTAGTTAGTGGCGAAATTGAAAACAGATAATTGCTAAAAATTGCATGCCTGTGTAGCTGATTCAGTGATTTTTAGTGTATAACGAATTTCGCGTATAAAACAAATAAAAGCAAAAATACACACACGCACACTGGCTAGGGTATGCTCATGCGAACTCATTAAAAATCGCTAGAAATTCGCTCCATAAATATTTATAAAGCGTACAAATATTTACTTGCTTATTTTTCTACTTTGTTTATTTTCCGCTGAATCATCTGTGTTTTTCATTGGAATCAGATTACGTACTTATACTAACACATATTATTTTTATTAAATTCTTTCAACTAATTCATAGGAAATGCAATAGATTATTTTGTAATTATTTTGCTTAATGTTTATTAATGAGAAGATATTTATTGTTTACTATCTCGACATTGTACGTACTTATCATATAATGTGTACACACACATTTCATATATTGAAAGATTCGATTTAAGCATTTCTCGAAAACTGGGTGACTAGACAAACCGACGGGTATTGCTAAAGCGTAAAGTAATATTTTCGTCGATTTAGTGAATAAAAAAAGAAACAAATAAATTTTTTGAAGCCCCAGGAGTGCCCACTAAATATTTTTTTTGTTTTGAAATTTTTGTATATGTTTGTCTATATTTAGTATGTAGAAGAAAATTAAGGGTTGCGACATGATGTTGATATTTTAAGGACCACCCCAATAAATAGTTCACTACTGGGAGTACCTATCAAGTTTACCTACAAAAATATCTGTTCTCTCCGACATTGCAATATTTGTTCAACGCTCATCTTTAAAAGAAAAAATTGAATTTAACAAATGTAAAAAATAAGTTTTGGCCAGAAAAACTGCCATTATGACCACAATTCATCGCAATTTAATATCATAGAGCATTTATTATTTGCTATCTATCTTCTACTAATTACTTTAATTTACATAAATTAGCTTTGAATTAGAAACCTGTGTTCTAAAATTATAGAGTTGTGTAATTGCTCATTCTAATAAAAACATTTGGGATTTCGCTGAAAGTATTAAATGAACAAAAAAATGTTGAATTATTTCTTAATAAGGGCACGTAACTTTTCAAATAATGAACGTCATTAAATATTTCAGGTATTTTTT
>NW_023458556.1:8542943-8552576 GCF_013731165.1 Rhagoletis pomonella | reverse complement strand
ACTCGTGCTGGTGTCCTCATTATTCTAGCACTTGCTCTACAGTCCGCTTGGGAGAAAATAGTTTTTGTCGCCACTTTTTCCATATTTCTGTCTATGTTGCTATTGCTGTTTGCTTGATCCTAGTTTTAATGGCTTGTTTTTTTTTTTGGTTTTTTTTTGGTTTTGTTTTCAAGCAGAAAAAGGCTAGCGAGACAGAGAGTGCGAAATGAAAGAAATGAATAGCTATGACGGCAGAAATGAATTTATTGTTTTTATCGCCGCGCAATTTCCACTCGCTTCTTCTCTTTCCCAAACTGTCTCACTTAGAAGTGATGTCACCTTTGCCAAGGGCGCACAAGTGGTCAGCAACACGACGAACTATGAAATGCCAAAGTGACTAGAAGGAAGAGGCGAGGTTAAACCAAAGGCCATTTGCTGGCTTGGAATGGTTGAGCTGGAAGTGTGAATCGATATATTTTAAAGAGACGTGGAAGTGAGCTGGGGTGCCGTTTCATAGGAAGATTTTGCAAATTGAAAATTTTATGCACTAATGCGTTTATTCAACGCTTGAAATTAAAAAGGGTGTATGTCCGCTTTGGTAAGTTTAAGGCACAATTTTTTGCGTTTAAAAAAATAGTCTTAAATTTTTTGCTATTTAAAAATTCAATATAAGTAAATATCACATGGAAAGTAAAAACTGAAATGCAATGTTGACCATTTAATAGTTTAACACATAAATTGACTGTGACAGGTGGAGACAATCCTTTGCCTTGAAGAGGATTAAAAATATGGATAACAAAAGGAAGATACCGACTATTATTTGGTAAAAACTGAACAACAACAACCACTGTACACTGAAAGAAGTAAAAGTGTACGTACTTTCCCATTCATGCCATTTTACTGTTAAATTTTCTTTGTCTAATTTTTAAAATAAAATAGTTTTTAGTTAGTTTTCCGTTCTTTTTTTTTGTATATTTACTAATTTTTTTTTCCGTGTAAATATGTATTTACACTTGGTTTTAAATAACCAAAAATGTGTGCCCAGTTTTTATATGGCTGAAAATTTATGTCCATTTTCTAAAAAACAAAAATCTTTGCATGGTGAGTCAATTATACAAAGTCTTTAAGTTTATGTCCAATTTTGAAATGACCAAAGATTAATGTCTGGCTTTTCCAAAATCAAAAATGTATGGCCATTTTTAATGTATGTATTTAAATGTTCAAAAAATTATGTTCAGTCATTAAATAAAAAATGATATACCCATTTTTATTTGGCGAATATTTATGTTCAAAGTTTATGTCCAGTTTTTAAATAAACGAAAATGGGTTAGAAAAAAGTGTGTAAATTTTTTTCAGTGACCAAATATTTATTTACGGCCGAAAGTTTAGATCTAAATGTTTATGTTCTATTTTCAAATTACCAAAATTTAAATGTTTGTGTCCAGTTATTAAATTACCAGAAATTGTTTAAGATGACCAAAACGGTGTTAATATTTGCACGGCCAAAAATTTTGTCCATTGATTTGCGGCAGAAAGTTAATACATAAAAGTTTATGTCCAGTTTTCAAATGACCAAAAATTAGATATGTAAATTTTGTGTGTGTTATTAATTAAAATATTATACGACCAGGCTTTAAGTAATAAAATTTCCAACGAAATCGCTTTTTTTTCGCTATCATAATGGCTACGATTTATTGTTCGTATTATTAGTATCTCCCTAGTTCGGTAACGCATACTTTTGCCGCAGGATGTAAGTTAGTAGCGACTAGAAGCTCAACGATCAAGCGCGAAAAAATCCACGCAACGAAACCTCTAAATATTATACGCCAAAAATACCTCCCCGTAATTCAATGAATTACATCAAATTTTTTACCTGCCACCCACTTTTTGCACACACTGTGCCATTGACATCGCTCAGTCAACCGTTAACCACAGTGAAAGTTTTAATTATTTTGAATGCGAACAATTTGCCATGCAATTTGACTTTGTACATACAATAAATGCCACAGCAACAATAAAAACAAACACACAACAATAACAACAATTAATGCAACAACAGTTGCATTAAACAATAGAGGCGCCAATGAAAAACAACAAATCAAACAGCGATGAAGATAACAATTTTGTTTGAGTTTTGTTGTCAGCCAGCAGTTGTTGTTGTTGTTGTTTGTATGCGAATAATTTCCAGTGGAAAGTTTCGCCTTGCAATGCGGTTGTTACACCACAACTTTGCACTGCACTGTGGCCAACTCCCATGCTACTGACGACATTGTTGGCAACTTGCAACATGCTACGTGCCATCGCCACTCGGTCATCGATGGTGGCAACTGCATTGCAAAGGAAATCAGGAGGTAGAAGGGGCAAAGAAAGCTCCAATGTACGTATGAGAGTCAAGCGCGGATATTGGCAATGTGCAACGGACTGGCTTAACGGAGGCAGTACGAACCGAGTCAGCCCCCCTCCCCCTCACCCCCCCAAGCATAATTGAAACTCAGCAAAGGAATAAAGAGAATTTAGTTAGTTGCATGCAACACATGTGTGCGTGCGTGTGCCTTTGTTTGTGTTTTCGCTTGTTTTTTGTCTCAGCGATCTGGGTTATTGGAACAGGAAGGTGAACCCGGCAAATATGCAAAGCAAATCGGGCAATCATCGGTTGTAGTAGATATTGAATATCGCTT
Organism: Rhagoletis pomonella; assembly: GCF_013731165.1. Taxonomy (NCBI): domain Eukaryota; kingdom Metazoa; phylum Arthropoda; class Insecta; order Diptera; family Tephritidae; genus Rhagoletis; species Rhagoletis pomonella. The sequence goes on along the minus strand of NW_023458556.1, from coordinate 8,549,919 downwards.
CAATTTGACTCTGAATATTCATTTGTCGGTGCTGATACTTATTTGCATACCGGTTTCAATTTCAAAACTTTGAAAGCGCAACTTTTTAAATACAAAAGCATTGCTTTTATTTCCCTACCATCGGAAGTGTATTATTTGAATGCTAAATGAATTCCTGTTGGTTTTTTGCCGTCCACTTGAAATATTTCATTTTTTTAATAAATTATTTGTAAGTGTGGGTGGCGCAAAAACTCGGTAAAAAGAGAGCGCAAAAAAACTTCAGCTACCAGTACAATTCAATAAAATATTTTGGAAAGTAAAATGTATGTAAAATTGTGTCGAAAACATTAAACAAACAGCTTTTGGCGCTTTGATAGATTTCGTTTTCACTTTCCATTTAATATGAGTCACCGGCATCTGCACCTACTGTCACATGCGGCTGCTGTTGTTGACACTTTTTTGACAAACCCCTGCATTCATTTAGCTAAGAAGCGCGATTCAATTGTTGGATAAGCAATAAGTGTGGGATAAGTGAAGTCAGAGATTTGCTGGTACTCGTATTTTGATTGTCAAAAACTTTCGCCGAGCTGATTTACTTCACCAACTTAAGCTCAATACGCTGTAGAAAATTACGATAGAAATTGTATTGAAAATAAAGGTCGTTTTTTTTTTCATTTATATTATGATTGCATTATTTTCGCTTACGTTATACTGCGGTGAGGAATAAACAGAAATGTTTTTATAAAGTAACTTTGAAAAATTTGTGGTTATAGCGAGCTAAATAGGTGGATATGGAAAATATATAATTATATTGCAGGAATAAAAATGTTAAACAAAATTCTGTTTTCAAAGTCAGAATATTGTTATTTTTTTTAAAGCACCCTGTTTTTTTATAAGCATTTGAATCTCAGATATATACGTAATTATTATCTTATTAAATGTCAGACCCATGATTCAATAATTAAAGGTTTGCTCATTAGTGACATTCGAGTTTTGACACTCCCTTAGCTCGACAGACTTAGGTCTGACAGACCTACAGTTTTTTTATTTGAGCATCGATTCTCCTTGTAGCCAGACGTTGATCATTTCTGCTGGAAATCGCAATTGAAGAAGCTTACTCTTTGACTTTAAATAGCAAAGAAGGGACAGTTTTACCACAGAAATTTTTAGTCAAGGATCCATTGTATATCCCTATGGAAAAAATATTGCCCGACAAGGAAAAAAAATTACTGTTTTCTAAAAATAAATTCCCCAAAGAGCCCCATTTGAAATTATTGAAACGAATATATGTAACATCAAAAGCAAATCACGAAAATTTGGTTAAGAATTACAGTGCACACTTTCTTCTTTTGTATCTAGTAGTTTTTTTTGAAGATTGGTCCAAAAATATCATAATAAAGAAAGAAACCAATGCAGGTATTTAAAGCACAGAAAAAAAAATTGTTAGAAGGACTATGTTCTCTTTGACGTCAAAGGTCAAGTAGAAGTTGAAACTTGTATGAGTGCCCATTGATAGCTCGATAATATAGCTTAAGAAAAAATAGATATGTTTAAAGACATTTTTATCAAAGTTGACAAATATGACATTTGACCGGTTTTGTTACACAAAAATACTCCCACGGCCACAGGCAAAAATATTGGCTACAATTTGTCATTTTGTTTGCCACATATACGTTTTATCGGTGAACTTGCATAACATTCGCATTCGTAAAAGCTCCGCATTGATTATTGCGAATGCGAATGTTAAAATTAATGCGGAAGCTCCGCGGCTGCAAATGCGAATGCGAATATTCGATTGAATGAATTTATATTGCAAAAAAGCCCTCGTTCAATAGAAATGAGAAAGATGTTGTGAAACGTATATTTAAACATGACATCTTAGTGCTACATACTTATAGTATGTATGTATGTATGTATAGTGTATGTATCTTTGTGTATTCGTCATTTATCACCAAAAATAATTGAACTAATTCACAAGCACAAGCACTCGAGATCAAAGTATCTCTTTGTTCAGACACGCGTACAACATATTCGCTTATCTCTGAATGCTCTGTCTAAAAACAAAGTGAGTTTAAGAAGAAGCAACTGGAATGTTCATAGAGCGGTGTTTACGATGAGCCAGCGTAAGAGCCTCATAACTGAGAATTTATTTAAGCAATAAACCCGACTGCTTACTCATCATCTCTGCTTGCACCGATCATTTACATATGTATGAGTACGTATAAGAGTTAGCAGAAAAAATAACTGTTGGCTTTGCGCTCCGCGCTCAGTTAACAAAGCTATCGCTTTTGTAAATATTATTCGGAAATGTTTATAAATTTAATTTATTTGTTTTGGTTTTTAATAGAAAGTTGCTCAGCTCCACTTATTGTAATGTATGTACATATTTTAATTATTGTTTTTTCTACAAAAGAATAGTAGCTTTGTGCTAATTTTACAAAAAATTTACAATTTCATTTCTCCAATAAAGCTATTTACTGTGCAAGCGGTAGACCTTGAAATTGCAAAATGCAAACACGTCCGTATTTATAAATAAACTTCTACATACATACATATAAACGTATGTACGAATGTACTTATATACGAATAATAAACGCGTGATCAACTCCAACTAATGACGTTAACTCACCGCTGCCTTTAATTTAATAACCAGTTTCGGTAGATGTTCGAATAGCGTCATTATCCGACTTGTGAGTCCCAACTGAATATTGGCATGTGTGCATGTACATGTGTACATTTATACATTAGGGTGGTCCATAAGAATTTAAGTAGGAATTTTAATGCTCTCACGCCTTAGGATTGTTTTAAATCGAACAAAATATACCCCGGTTTTTTATTGTAAAATCAAAAAATTATTTAAAGGTCGCTCAAAGCGATCAAAATAACTTTTTGTAGAAATGGTTTAGAATTCTTGAAAATCAATATTTTCGATCGGAATACTCAGGCTCTCTTCAGGAGACTTTCAAAAGCAATACACAATTGTTCATTTAACAATTTTTTAATACTTTTTTGGTGGTTTTTGGGGGAGCTATAAATTATAGTTACACCCCACCCCAAAAAAACGTCTCTTAATTGAAGAAAAACAGCAATCCAAATGAAGAAAAATGGGAACGAAACAGCACTAAAGAAGTTTTATCCTCTTTTCATGCCCAACATTTCTTCAAAATGATAGATTACATCCACGGTTCCATATTTTCGTGTACGTTTTTACACATTTCAAAGAAAAATTACGCATTCGTGAGAATTTTTTACTCATTCGGAAGAATTTTCGACCTTAAAATAAGGAACGTTTTTCTTTGATCCAGAGATGGATTTTTGGTTCAGTGTACTAAGAAAAAATAGTTAAATAGACAACTGAGTATTATTGTTGGAAATCTCGTGCAGAGAAACATATTGTTTTTTAAGAATTCTATATAATTTCTACGAAAAGTTGTTCTTTTCCCATATAAAATACATGGAAAACTTTGAGCGCTTTGAGCGACCTCAAGGGTATATTTTTTCGATATAGAAGAACCCTAGGGGATGAAAGCGAACACTTTTTCCGAATTTACTTTTTCCACATGCATTTTTGGACTACCTTAATGTACATGTATGTATTAATGCAAACTTATTTTTTTATTTTTTATTTTTTTTACTTTTTAGAAACTTAATTATATGTATGTATGCATTAACATATTCGAAACAGCGGCATACTTATGTACGTATAGTATGTGCAACTTTAGTTTAGTCACTAGTATCAAACTTGTGACTCCTAGGTATTTTAATAAATTTGTTTATTGGGTGTCATCTACTTATTAAATGTTCAATATGTAATATAAAAATCCAAGTAAAATACTATAGTATTCGTAAGCCCCTTTATTATTTTGTTTTTAGTAAGATTAGTAGCTAATCCGCATGATTTACGATTTAGGCTTGGTAAGGCGATATTTTTATTCATTTAAGTAACAAGAACGAATCTGTCTTTTTCCGGCTTAGAAGTCCAAATGCTTCGATAAGTGCCACTGCCAATCGTTTGAAATAAACTAAGTATGTACTTCATTTAGTTTAAGCTCTTTTAAAAATCACATAATCTGTCTAATCTCATTCATCAGAAGCATATTTCTGGAGGCTCAGAAGTCAAACAACAATCACCATAAATTTGCCTTCCATCAAAATGATTTGTACTCGTAAGTATGATTTACTGTACGTTGTTCATTTTCCGCCAGAAGTAATGATTAGTTGGATTAATTTTATTGTTACACTAAAGACGACAGCATTGATCTCCATAAAAAAGACATAAGTAGATAGCATTAAAGTACGCACACACACAGCGGCAGTAGACAGCAGACAGCCATTTGCAACGAATCAGATATCACAAAAGCTGTTGGCACGAACTTCCTTCCACCCACCGCTGCTGCTGCCTTCCTATCACCAAGTGTGTGTGTGCCATTTGCTACTGATGCTCCCATCCACACAACGAACGCTGAGGGCAGACGCAGAATTACAAAAGAATGGAGCTGAACGAATTTGTGATGAGAGCGATTATGATTGAGTGATAAGCGGGTCGCACAGTCGCGGATCTTTTGTGCCTACTGATGACGCTAAATTACACACAGTGCTTTCATTTTATGCGCTTATTTTTCGATTTGAAAATGATATTTATGTAAATGACGATCTGGAATGAAGCGCTTACATGTCGAGAAATAGATTTAAAAATGTACATTCATAGATGCACTTTAATACAGCCATATGCACATGCATATATACACATACATATGTACATTTATATGTAAATTTATACACTCAGCGCCGGTATATGTACTTAAGTACCTACATATGTACATACATACGTACTAATATGATGAAGCGTAAATGACGGAAAATGCTCCTGCTGTCACTTGAGTGAAGCTGGGGAGCAGAATGAAAATAAGGGTGAAGGGGAATTTTTTTTTTTGAATTCAATTCAAATGCAAATACAAAGCGAAGTGTCTGTGAAAATGAAATTTTAATGCGCATCGAAATTTTGTGCGCTTTTCATTCACGCTCCCCGTTTAGGTAGCGAGTAAGTATATGAATTCTGTTGCTTTATGCATTGGCTTAGTGCAGATCAAAGCGACGACATCAATAATAAATAATATTTATGGTATAAAAGGGGATTCTTCAAAGTATTAAATTTGTATGAAATTGTAAATTATATTCGGTGTTATTAAGACTTGAAGGAAAGAAATTCGGAGCTATGCTTATGCAAATACATATGTACATACATACCGTTACTCACAGCACTATTCGTGGTTTAGTTTTTTCACCATATTCAAAATGTCTTGCATTTGAAATCTTTTTCATTAACTTTTATTTAAAATATACATAACTCATTCTATAATAAAAACCATACAAATTAATGGAGCAATCTTTTTGCAAAATTTTCAAAAAGTGTACATACATAAAAATTTCAAAGTATTTAATCACAGTCTTTAGAATTAGTTTTAGCGATAACGCCCTATCTCAGAAAACTTTTCAAGAACTCCCTATTTCAGAATTTGATTGAAGAAGGCCCCATCTCACAATTATGTTCAAAAATGCCCTATCCCAGCTGCCGAATTCTGAGATAGGGCGTCCTTCGACCAAATTCTGATATAAGGTGTGTTTCACTAAAATTCTGAAATAGGACGTTCTTAAATCAAATTCTGAAGTAGTGCGCTCTTGAAAAGTTTTCTGAGATAGGACGTTTTCTGCCGAGATAGGTCGATCTTCCACTCAGGTTTCGATATGTAGTTAAAATTCATTATCAAAGAAATTTAGTTATCTTTTGACTTTTATTATTTTGAAAAAGAAATATCGATTATTTTTTTATTTAAAATAAAAAAAAGGTTTCAAAAAATCTCAGAAAAACGATACACGGTAAAAAAACCGCACCCGCGGACATCTGGAAAAGTCTCGAAAACTCCAAATCATAACGCAAATGGAGAGCAAAAATTACTAGATAACATATTTCGATCGTCCGAATGATGTATTCTTTGCCATAAAAAATAAAACGCATTTCTCGCTCAAAATACCTAGTAATAGGACTCCTGTTTTTTAATTATGAAAAAATAATTTTCTCCACGAGGGGGAATTTTATGCAACGTCAAAATATCGGTACTATTTTTTTTTTTTAATCTTAATCTTTACAATTTCTACTTTGAGTTGAGATTGCTCTTTTTTGGCATTCCCTTTTGTTTACAATATATGTTTGTTAGCTTCGATGAGGACTCGGTTAAATTTTGTAAACGTTTTATTTTTGCCATTAAGAGCGCTAAACTTCACTCCAAGCTAATGTTGTGAGCCATCCCTTATAAAGCTTAACCTTTTTTCCAATGACAACCCAGAGCTACATCCATGCTATTTTGTTTGCTCAATCAGTGTTTATTTAGCCTAACGCTGAAACTAAGTAACTAATATAAGCTTGTATATTCAAAACTCCTAATTCTCTATTGGCGAACCCTATAAACACTTCCGCTCCAATTCTCCTCTGACATCCTACAAATAAATTAAAAGTTGCACTAAATTCTCAGCAAACGTCATCAAAAATTTCACCTAGGCAAGCAATTGTACAAAGTGAGACCTTCACCCAGTCACACCCAGCCTAGTAGCTGACTTCATGCGATCCATTTCACCCAGCCTCCCCTTTGCTTGGTTTCACATTTTAATTTGGCATCCAATGTCGTACGCTGCTCAATTCGTTTGAACAGCTGATATCGATCGGTAAAAAATTGCCACCACCAGCATACACCGTTATACTCATACTTATTTTCCAGCATTTACCAACGAGTGTACGCATCCGTTTGCCGCCTTCGGAAGGTTAATGAGGTCTCGCCGCTAAATGGGGCGCGGCTGTGTGGCGGCGTAGTGGCGTAGCGGCGCGACGTTGCAAAAACGGAATGTCAATGTCGGTGTCTGGTGAAAATGACACTTTTCAACTATATTTATTCATTGCTGTTAAATGTTCAGTTGGAAATGGAAATGCGCACGGAAATGGCTG
>NW_023458556.1:8492871-8539943 GCF_013731165.1 Rhagoletis pomonella | reverse complement strand
GTAACTTTTCAAATAATGAACGTCATTAAATATTTCAGGTATTTTTTTCGACAAAATAAAAAAAAATATATTAAATTAGTTATTCTTATGTAAAGCTGATTTTATATGAACTTTTATAATACAAATTATTTAGGGAAAATAAATAAATTATTAGTCAAAATTGTACTTAGAATTTAAAATCCTAGGACATCATAAATTTAGGAGACTCATATGCAGCGAATAACACACTGTGAGGCTCTTTTGATTTTTATTCATGTAGGTATGTAAATAAAATAATTTTAGTAGTCGTATACACCTAATCTGTTATAGAGAAGTTTCTAAGAAATGCGTACTCCTTAGCCTACCTTGGATGACGAACTACTTATATACAATTTTTTACGAAACGTATTGCTACCTTCCTCGAAGAGAAAATGTAAGTTTCTGAATACATTTGCCGAAAAGTGTAGCATACAGCCAAAACTTCTTCCTGAAAGCACGCCCATTCTCATGCAAATCTTTCCAAATGACTAACCTGTACACACTGTACAACCCACACCATTACAAATTTTATCCGGCGGTAGTTTGCTTTTATCCCGCATAAGTGCAACCAAATACACAATAACTGAGAGGACCCGAATTCCCTTAAAAGCTTGCAAACATTTGTATATGGTGGGACATAAGTAAATTTATAAGTACTACCCTGCAGGTACAATGGAATGCTTACTTACTCATAGACATACATATGTACATGCGTACATTTATTTCTACGCCCCTGGCAGGCTATAGGCAGTCGAGTCATCACATTTATCGAAACACAATGCGAACATTGCCTTTTTCCGAAATATTTCGAACAGCAAACATTGACGGTCCAATGTATACGTACAGACAGTCAGCCAAGCCAGTAGACCAAAACCAATTGAAACAGCAACATTGGTAACAACAGAAAGTGTACTTTTAACAACAAACATCCGAATCAGCAGTGCTGAGATTTTGATGGCATCAGCTTATCGAAAAGACCAAAAAAGGAAAAGCAAATTCAAATTTTTGTTGCTGTTTTTTTTTTTTTTTTGGTTACTTATTCATACAAATACCCGCTGAGCTGGACATTTGCAGCATCTATTTGCCAACTGGATATTCATGCGCATCCTCAATGTGCCTAAATATCCTTACAGTGTGTGCACTCAGTATGCGTCCATTGTGCGTACGAAATTTTTGCTGAGCTCTGCGACGCGTGCTTAGCCATTAGAAAATATTGAAGTTGATAAAAGCTTTTTTATAGCTTGAATAATATGGTTTTGTTAGCTTTATGCATTTTTATTGCTTTAGGTAATACCTACAGAAAGTATGAATTTCAAATGACTTTTGATTGCGGAATACATACATAAGAAAGCTAATGCTGTACATGCAAACATACGCTAGTATGTAGGATTGTGAAAATATCAAACAAAAAAAAAATCGTTTGAATGGATATCTAAGCGGTCATAAACTCTTCTCAGTGATACTTACGACTCGAAAAAAAGGAACCACTAATTTAGACGCCTTTTGGACTCTTAAAGTCCTTTTGGGAATTAATTTTGCCAGAAATCATCTTGCGATAAAGAATATAATTGTCGTCTAAAATTGCTAGTTGTATAAAGCCTTTAATAATCGAGAATCGCTTGAATTGATATAATGAAACGATAAAGTGAACAAATTAAATTTTTACTGACATTGAATTTTTCATTTTCACTTCACAATTTCATAGAATGGGTATTGGCTCCCAGAACTGTTACGAGTGAAGATGCACTAGTATATACTTGCTTAATATTTTGGCAGTTCAAAATCGTCTGATCTCTGAAAAAATTGGTTACTGGCGCACTCGACTTAGATATTTTCATAGATATGCCAACTTGGCTGAGAGGCCGGAAGAAGATTCTGTGCTGGTAAACGGGATTCGTGCATTGCTCGCGCTGAGCAGCCTTAGAGCTTAGGCAGGTAGTGCCATTAAATTGAATCCCTTACTGTGAACTTTAATTAATTTTTTTACTTATTTACCAAATCCAAGACCTATGCATTACAAACCAAGAACTCAGTTGCTTGCAGGAAAGCGCAACCGATACTAATGTTGTGTACAGCACTAGAAGTAGAACGTTGGTCTGATTCACTATTAAGAATTCTTCAGAAAAGTCTACACAGCTTTCTCGTGATGTGGCCAGGTAATATAATTTAAGATTTGGGGATCATCTCAAAGATTTATCAACTCTGCATGTATGGGTGCGCTGGAGCAGACTCTCATTCCATAGCATTGGAAATCTAGACTTAAATATCTTTTTAATGCCACCAAATCTCATTTTTAGTACTAACAAAAATTAAATTTTTGTTCGTGTTTTGATAACGAAATACCGGAGTCTCTTGTTTTTGTAAACGAATTTATGAAAGAATTACAAAAGTTTTACAAAAATAATAAAAAAAGTAAGTACTGTTAATCAAGGCACATCAAACATGTAATATCAGTGTAGTAGCTGATTAGATTTTTTTCAAATTATTTGGTCTCGAAAATGTCAAATATTTTTAATTTCTTCTCACAAAAATTTTAAATTTTTTAAATATATTTGCATGCGAAAGCTGTTTCCATACAAAACAGCTTTTTGACCAGCTTTTGGAACGCTCGCCCAACTCAGCAGCAAAACCGCCGTTTACTGGGCCTTGCAAAGAATGTATCAATGCATCGAGAAGAAAACAATTTACTAAGAAAGAAAAATTAAACAATATTTATTTTTTTCCAATTTAAATTTTTTTAGTTTTTATTTTATATTTTTTTTTTATATTTCACATGACCCGCATTGATTTAGAAGAAAAAAATTGGAACAGTTTTGGACACTTTCGATACCAGAAGCAACAACAAAATACACAGATATGTTGTTTTTGCTCTAAAGCTACTACCTGTTTGATATGCCTTGCTTTCAATAGGTTTGTTCCACAAGCTATTCACTTGTAGAAAAACTCGAGCAAAATTCAAACTGTCAGCGTATACCAACTAAACTCTAAAACTAACTTGTGACACCAGAACGTGTAACTCGAAGTGACTTCGAGTAGCTTGTGGAATAAACCTAATGTCTATAATTTTTATTTTTAGATCTATTTGTTTGATGAGAAAAATATATACTTATGATTTAATCATTTTTTTATTAAAATGCCCGTGTTTATACGACCAGCCTAGTTCAACAGTGCAAGTCTCAGATAAATTTAGTAAAAAAATATAAGAAATTGGTTTTACTGTGGGTGTCGCGCCGGGAGGAGTACCGGGTTATGAAACATGTAAACATTTGGCTCAGACCAGCCATTCCTCGGCTCACAAAAAGTTAAAACACATCCACCTTCAGAAATTGAATGAAAATTTTGATTATAAATTACTGCTAGGTATCGACGGGCTGGATGTAAGCACAACCCATGTCTACATTCACTCGCAGTGGGTCTAGCTAAGAATTTGCTTTCATTAATCAGATGGGGTTACAGACACTTCCAGATGTCTGCTATGTATGTACGGATACATTTACATACACGTATTTTTTTGTATTTTCTATTTACAAAATTTGGTAATAAACTAAATTGTAAATACGTATGCGTAAATCCCATTGTAGCTTTCTTAAAATAAAAATTAATTAATAACCTTGCCTGACAGAGTAAACAAAACATATCGACTAAGATATAAATGGTTTAGCTTGAAAATGGATTTGACGTAATATTTCAAAGCAGCTAATAAAAAATGTATAACAAAGTTATATGACTTCATAATCTATGCAAATTTATACAATATCTGCAGTATACATCTATATCTAGTATCACCATAGCCAATAGCCACCCTTTAGGTCTTCCTATTCAAATATTTTCATGAAAAGCGTATTGATGGCAAGTTGAAGTGCTTTACAAAGATTAGTTAAACCCCACTTTCATGCGATTAGTTCCAAAACCCGACTACTTGCCAACACCTGCACTCTGATTGCCACATATTCCCCCTTTCACTCCACTAAAGTACTGTATATTGTGAAAGTGTATTTTTGCGAATATCAATTGCGTTCTCGATCGAGAGAAAAAAATTGTGGTCTTTATGCAACAAAATTTACCTCAAAATTCCAACACACAACTACCGTTCGCAATATCTCATTGCAGCTCAATGCTGCTCACAACTCATCCAACCACACATCCTTCAGCCATTATTTGTGTCCTTGTGTGGTCACAACAAACAGTCACAGACAAAAGCATGTGTATATGTAAATATCTGCCTGCGTGGCTGTGTGCGTTTCTGTTCATAACTGTGTATGTACGTATGCGTGTTTGCATTATTGTCCTTTTCACTGCTTCATTTTAATGTAATACAGTGCAAGTCAACCGCAGTAACTGCCTTATATGCTCCCATACCTCCTTTCACATATCTATTTACTTTATTCATACACATACATATACAATCTCGACAATGTGTCCTTCAACCTTTTATTGTCTTTCCATGTCACTTCCGTAAGCTGCGTTGCACTTTGGCCGGCAGCATAGTAGAGCGTACATAGCTTGAGAGCATTCGCTGCTGCACTTTTCTCAGCTTGCATTACTTACCGCAAACTAAAATACATTTTGCTTTGTTTATTTTAGCTTTTTGTTTTTATTTTATATACAGATTTTTACTCTGCTGTTGAGTGGAATGGCAGTTTGCTGCCGTTCTTTTTCTTCTTCGTTTCCTTCTTCTGCCTTTTCGACTAGTTTATCTCATTTTCTAGTGTTATTCATCTGCCCGATAATGCGGTGTGTATTGACGTTGTTGTTGCTGTTGTTGTTGTTGCTAGATTGTTGTGATGCATGCAGCATTTTCGTCCTTCGAAAACACAAGTTGACATCGTTTATAAATGTAGACATAGACGTTGGTAGTAAATGACAAAATTGTTCTATGGCAAGTCCACTAAAGGACATAGTATATGTCATTGTAAGGCGAATATATTGTATGTATGTATATCGACAAATATAGTACAAGGAGTACCCCCTATATTAACATACATACATGCATATATGTAAAAGGAAGAGGAGGTTACTAAAACCACGGTTTTTTCTTAAACTGATAATTTGAAAATTTGGTAAGCCTACTTTGAATTACGAAAATATTGAAATCTTGTGGGTATTAAAACTATCAATTAATTTTTTCAGATTTAGACTTTGGGAACCTCAAATTTTTTTGTTGATTTTAAGTAAAGTCAATTGAAAAATCTAATTCAGCTAGCTTATCTTACAGCTATTTTTTTGAGTTGTATTTTTTTTTTAAGTGAAAGGTTGCTGTGAATGACCTTTGGCATGGCTGAAGAAGTTAAGTACATTTTCACGAAACGAAAGCGACTTGGTATAAAGCTAATGACCCCGTATTCGTTGCTTGATCCGACATCGCAAATTCTACTGCAAAGCAAGTTATGAGTCTGCCCTTCCATTCCTAAATTTATACGGACTTGTGGCCTACAACTATGGGAGTGGGAAGAGAAATCAAGCATTGCAATCTTGCAACGATTTGAGTTCAAAGTCTTAAGATTAAGAAATCACAAATGGACCCAGGTTTGTAACAAATGCGTGATTATAAAGTGATTTGAAGATCCGAATTAATCAAGAATAAATTCTTCGTTTCCGGCAGAGATACTTAACTACAGCATCACAATACATTACAGAAACCACCTGAGAATCTGTCACATGAAGTCAGACCACTTTTTAATGCTACGTATGTATGTGCATGCACGAATTAAGTCTCTTTCTTCAATGGTTTTTTCTAGAATGTTTTTCCTTTTAATTGTAGTGGCAACATTTTTCTCCTAAAAGGGTTTTTTGCGTAAAAATACCACTAACACTAATGCTTTATTACAGATACCTGCTATTCTACTATTTCATTTTAACCAGTTTGTTTAAGCGTAAATAACGGCATTATTTGCAATGACCTCATTTGCTGTAATCACCGCTGCCTTGAGGTGTAAATGAAGAACTGTTGATAATGCTGTCTTTTGTGTGTTTCTCCATCAGCTGAGGTACTTCTATACATACATACATACGTATCTTAAACGTAGTTTAATTTGCATGTGAGTAAAAAAGATGTACTCGCATGCACGTATTTCTTTCGCTTAATTTTCGCCATGATAAACACATACTCTGGAATACTTCCTAAATAATTATAAACTGCTCTGCACTTGTTTGAGGCTCAACTAATTTTTGACAGCTCACTTTCATTTTGAGCGAACAAGTTCCATATCATTCGAGGTAATCATGCATTTTTTTGCTAATAATCGCAGTGCGCTACGGCTGAAGCTTGGAAAGTCGCAATATCAATGTATTCATACAATAATTACTTTGTTTTTGTATAATAATGCGCTTTTAAACGCTTTTAATTATTGTATATGGATGTTTGTTTGTATAGATTTACATACCCTACAGCCATATACATACATATGTAAGACGTCTGCCTATATTTCTACATAGTACACATACATATGTACAATGGATAGGTTCAGAAGGCGCAGCAGTTGAGCGTACCGTTGCTAAAAAAAAATCAGTGATCGGTATGCGTCGTTCGAAATCAAAGAAGACAAATTTTTTGTCATTAATCTTCTTGTTTGGCGCTGGAACCGTCTAAGTGCCAAGTTCTTCACCCCCAGGTTTTTTATCCTCTGCTACCAACAGCGTATACGTTTTTCATAGTTTTACAAAACATTTATTTGCTTTTTTTAATTTTCCTGGTGAATTGTTTCTTCAATGGGAGTTTGATAATTTACTCATAAACTGCGAAATGAAAAGTTGTCATTTTGGGTATATTCTCTTCTTTCTTTCTATTGGCAATACAACTACAATCTGATGCTGCGAATTGTACTTTGAATGTACTAGCAAGCATAGAACCATTTACCAACAGAAATGAAACAATTATTTGAATTTCTAGAAAAATGTTTGGTATGCAGATGTGTAGGCTATTAAATTTTAATATAATACAAAGTCGTAAAAAATTTCGTTTATTTCTGCTCTTTTTTTTGCTGACGGTGATTTTCGTTTTCTTCAATACAAAGTATGTTATAAAATACACAACACCGTCGGCAAAAAACATTCGAAATCAATGGAAATTTTTAGCGACTTCAAACTTGGCTTCAAATCGTGATTCCTAATTTTAGTCGCTGCTGATGGTGTTTGCCGTTAAAATAAATATGTAATGAGTAAGTGGAGATGTGGAGTGGAGATCGGGCATGTCCGATATCAAAAAAAAGTAAAAACAAGTAAGAAAGTCTAAGTTCGGGCGGGGCCGAACATTAAATACCCGGCGCAAGTATTAAATAATATTCACCTTTCCGAAAGCTACCGCTACATGGTAAGCCGGTGTGTATCAATTCTGAGTAAATTAGCGTCCTTAAATTTCGAAATATTGAAGTTTCAAGCATATCTGAAATTTGCCGTTATATGAAAAGCCGTGATTTTAGTCCGATTTCAATAATTTTGAACGTTTTGCTTTTATGTGGCAAGCACAATAACCATACCGAGTTTGGTACAAATTGGTAGAACGGTTGCCGAGATACATATATGTGATCATAAGTGGGCGGTGCCACGCCCATTTTCCAAAATTTTATGACAAGCGAATTTCCTGATAAAGAATTGTTGCAAGCATCAATTTTGAATAAATTAGCTTCAATATTTACGGATTTATCGAAGATTTCGTATTTCTCCAAATTACCGTTATATGGGATGTGGGCGTGGTTATTGTCCGATTTTTAAAATTTTCGGCCATTTGGTATCCTGTACCAAGGCCAATAACTGTGCCAAGTTTGGAAGAAATCGGTGCAGCGGTTGCCAAGATATACACATGTAACCATAAGTGGGCGTGGCTACGCCCATTTTCAAAAAAATGTTAATATTCTTATTTTTCGTCTAAAACTTATTGCAAATATCAATTTTGAGTGAATAATCTTCAGTAGTTACTAAAATATCGCAGTTTTCGTATTTCTGAAAATTACCGTTATATGGGAGGTAGGCGTGGTTATTGTCCGATTTTGCCCATTTTCAATACCATCCGTCCTACGCCCGAAAGAAGTACACGTACCAAGTTTCGTTAAGATATCTTAATTTTTACTCGAGTTATCGTGTGCACAGACGGACAGACGGACGGACGGACGGACGGACGGACGGACAGACAGTCACCGCTTAATCGATTTCTCTTTTCATCCTGATCATTTATGTATACATTTGTCTATATCTATCTCGATTCGTTTTGCCTGTTACAAACAACCGTTATGTGAACAAAGTTATAATACCCTTGTGCACAAGTGCGCTCGGGTATAAAAAGGCAAAAAAACAAACAAACCAAATACTCGATATATTCCGAGTTACAGGCGGACGTATTCAAAGTTCTCAGCGCCAAGCTGTCTTGACTTGTCTCTACAACCCTAAAAATATGAGGGATCTAGCCACAGTGTGATACTATGTTACTCTTTATGGATTGATACTATTTAGAAAATAGGTATATGCATCTGAGTATAACGCGAACTATTGGTAAAAGCAGTACGAGCTTTTTCCAAGTAGAATTAGAAAACTTGAAACTTTTTGTCACAGGTGCTACTGTAATAGTTGCTATCAATAAAGTCGCGATTATTATTAAGTTTATGGGATGTCCTTATCTGATTGTATGTAAATCTAAGCTTATATTAAAAATATAAAAAAGGGTTAGAAAATGACCTTAACTTAACCCAAAGGTTAAGAGTTCATTTACATGTATAACATCAATTACTCACCCAAGAAAAATATCCGTGAAAATGAATTAAATCTTGCTTGACTGCTTTATAAGTCTGCTTATATTTTAGCACTGGACCTCAGTTTTATTGCGATTTCTGTTATTTAGAAAATATTGAGTAAGTTTTTTGTTTAATTTATATAAATACTTGATTCGTTTTTAACTTCAGGAGCAACAATTTAGTATGAAAACTGTGAAATTTTTTTAAAACTAACTACTGCCTAGCGGTATCACGTTCGATAATCAGCTCAGAGTTAGTGAACAATGCAATGATATTTAAAATTATTTAAATTTTAATAAACGAAATTTGCCTTAAATTTAAAATTTGAGTATTCCTAAGTTGTTAAAATTCCTGTACTTATTTTTTAACCGCACAAAAAACATTATTTTTTTTTGCTACTTGGAATAATTTTTTTCGGCGTCTTCATCGCCAAATTTCTAATATAACGCTTATGTGCTAATGCTTTTTGTATCGTATGCACATACATACATACATAGATATGTACAAATGTATATACTTATGTATGAACGTATGTACATATGTATGTAGGTTTTTAAAAGTATAGTCAGTCGTTCCTCGAATGCATACCACCCACTTAACGCCAATTAAATGTGAGAGTTGCGGCACTATTCGTAATTGAAGCCAATAAAGGTGTTCAACGGAAGCTTATACAAGTCAAAGCAATAACAACAGTAACAGCAAGCAACTATGTATGTATGTATGTACATTAGGTAGTGACGCGGCAATAGCGATGGTACTTAAAGCTACACTTGCAGCACATAAAACGGTTACAAGCCGCAATCAACTGAAAACAATGAAAAATAAAAAAATAAAAATAAAAATCATTTGCGAAGTAATTATTTTCGAACTCTCAGTAAATGAACGCAAATAAGCGCAAATTGTGTGCCATCTCAACACTTAAATTCGGTTGAACGAACAAATAATTAGTCGGTAAATTAGACGCAGCATTCTCAAATGTTGATTCCAATGAATTTTATTAAAAACCTTCTTGGCATTCGAACTCTTGCGACTCATTCACTTTTAGCGAAAAATAATAGAAAAACACTTCAAACGAAATAAATTTATTATCACTTGTTTTTGTTGCTTATTTTACGCATTTTTGCACTACACTTTGTGTTTGTATTTTCTTTGAGTTGCCTCGTTCGTTGCCAGTTTTATATGTACTTAATTCAAAAAAGAATATTTCATATTTTTCTTGTTTTTTGATTTAGTATTTTTTTTTTTCAAATTTACATTGCCACACATTTACTTACGCACACTTGGCATATAAACACTTATTTAATAAATAAATAAAACGCTTACGTCTTCTACGTCTGACGCAGATTTCAACAAATTAGCCCAGCAGAAAGTTTAATGTGAAAACACCGTTCACTTTGATTGTCCGCGCCAAGTACGTTTCACGGCAACGAGCGCTCTGAAAATGCCAAATCAAACAACAGTGCGCCCCAACAGCCACCAACTGACTCTGCTGGTACTGTCTGTGATTTGTGAATCGCGTACTCATTCACTTCGGCAAACGAGAAGTTCGTTTCCCGCATACATTATTGGGCCAGTTTTTTCTCTGAGAGTTTGCAGTGCTACCAGATTTTTCAGTTTTCATATGTACTAAGAGAAGCACTCGCACTATGATTATGTTGAATTTTACTGTACAATTTGCTAAAACTGCCGCAATCTCAAATCCGGGATTTTTCAAGAGACGCGTTTAAAGTTTTCAATTTACTACCAAAATAGGCACGTATGTATGTATATTGTCTTGCCATACGGAAACTGCACAATATTTAAGCACAAATTTCTATACAAGGTAAATATTACAGGCGAATAGAACTTCTAACAGAGAACGGTTAATAAAAGAATGTAAACTAACATGCTATGCTGGCTATCCAAGGCATTTACATTTCTACTAAGTATTTGCATTAGCAGGGGATGTTATTGAGTTTTGCATTAGTTTTTCCTCCTTATGACGGATTTTCAGGGTCAGGGTGTTTTATTTCGGCTTTTTAACAGTCACATAATAACTGTGGCTATGATTTAACAGCAATATGTTCCATAAATATGTTTCTTACATACATAGCTACATACTACTTATGCTGGGTTTTAGCAGAAACAGCACAATGTTGATCGAAAATTTACAAAATCAACATTTTTGCCTTTATACTCGTATCAAAAATTAATTAATTATTATTTATGAGATGATCATCTTAAAATATAATTTCATATTTGCAAAATTTGTCCTTAAAATATTGACTGTTGTCGTTAAAAGCCGACGTATTAATTACAAAAATTGCATCAAGTATCTTTTTTGGCAAGCCAAATGCATTACTAATGTATACGTCTGATTTACGGTACAGCATTGCGACAGATACAGATGCGTATAAAAAAATTGCATCCTCGGTAACGCCTCATTTTAATATATTACTGCAGCGAATGTCAATTTCTTATGCCTTGAAAGGTAGCCAATTGCCAAGAATAGATAAAAAGTTTAAAATAAGACATTTGCTGTAGAATTGTTTTTTCAGAGAGACACTTGAGGCATCTATGTATATATGTATGTGTGGCGGCGAAGTGCGCTCAATCAGTAAACAAACTTTAGTTGTTACAAATTTTTTTCCAGCAGATCTTCAATTTACATCAATAAAAAAAATTCAATTACAGTCTTTGTCTAGATGTATTTATAAGCAGATTCATATAAATTTTTGTAATTATGTACATAGGTATCAGTGTTTGCCGTTGAGAATTCTTAGAAAGTCGCAAAAAAGGGTGACCATATTATCTTTGCCTTTCTTTACTAGTAAAAGAATAAATCTGTTGAATTTAAAAAGAAAAAAGCGGGACAAGCTTTTCACAAAATAGGGTTGCAAACATACACATAAATCGAGAAGAGTTGCATTTCCCCTATAAGTTATAAGTGATGCATTTTTCGTACTTACAGGAGGAAATATTTTTTAATAGCATGGTTCTGCTAACATTTCCTAAAAAATCTCTGAAAAGGGGCAAAAGTCGCACATAGTTATAAAAAAGGGTAAAAAAAATAAAAATTTTCAAAAAGTCGGGTCAAAGTGTATTGACGCTTAAAAAGGGTAAAATGGCCCCTTATAGTTGCACAACGGCAGCACTGATAGGTATTATATTATATTATTAAACGCTCTCCGTATTCATGCAACATTTTAAATTAAAAATTTCTTATAAATTTCAATTTTGGTTTTTAATAAGGGGCACATTTACCACACAATAATTTTTCATAAAAATATTTCTCCAGTTTCCTCTAGCAAGCTTTGGGATATTCTTAGAAGAAATGGAAATGATACTCTTCGCAAGAAAGTTTAAGATCATTCGAAACTGAGTAACACCAAACTGGCTCTCGAAGACTTTACGAAATCCCTTGATGTGAGATCTTCTATTGTTTATATTTCTTATGAAAAAAAGTTTCGAATATCTTATTGTAGAAAAATTTTGGCCTCGTTGACCTAAAAAATAATCCCCAGTCATTGTTTTTTGAACAGGCAAATTCACAAAATGACGGAATTTACTGCAGCTGATTTTCGTAAAGGTATACTACAAATATATTTACACATTTACATACTATTCAACGATGCCACCAGAAAAATTGCTTGTTATAAAATAAACAGCTTAGTCACTTTACTTTTATTCCTTATTTTAAGAAGCGTCTGAGTTTGTCTGACCTGTTAAAGGATTACAAAATCAAACAAGTGCATCTGTGGATGGCTGCTACTTGTTTATTTTTGAGAGTAAGAAAATTATGTTTTGAATTTTTGATAAACTCAACGGCCAACCATTGGTTGCTTAAGTCAGCAAAACAGTGAGACAATTTGAATAATTACTGAAGTAATCAGCTGTCTTATATGTTATTAACTGGGTCAGAGGAGAACAAAATACAAATATCACTTCTTTTGCTGAAGTCCTTCAGTCTATGTAGTCTGGCTGAAACATAATCGCATAAATGCAAGCATCTATATTAATTTTCATGAAAGTGTATAATACATATGAATGTCTTGAGTTCCCTCCTCAAGTGCTATTAAATCATACACAACATCCTATTTTCCGCTGACTTACCCTATCTAATAATAAATTATTTGTCTCTTGAATAAGCTCTTTACTCTAATACAAAACACAAATAATCATAAAAACAACATAAACATTGACACTATCACCCTATTCAAACAACGGTAAAATCACGAACGAAAAGGCTGACCACAACAAATCTCTGATGGGTCATATGGGAATTTATGAAAGTAAATCTATGTTCATTCCAATACATAAGCGCTTGGGGACACGAGCACACACACACAAAACAGGACAAATTGTGAAAGCTTACGCAGATACGAGTATGATTAAATAGTCGACCGACGGAACGGTAGACCAAAAGGCGGCATAAACTAATAAATGACCGGCAAACCGGCAAACGAAAAGACAATGCCGTAAGCCAAATGAAATGCCACTTGGATGTGAGTGAGCTGATAGTGAGATTATAAATACCGTTGGGGCAGTTTGGGCGTGTGTCCTTCATAAAAACAAACAAGGTTGCTTTGTGCATATGAAAGCATAGTTACTACTATAGTTGTGTATGTATTAGTATGATGAATGTAGTCTGTTGGTTTTGTGTTATGTACATATATGCAACGTTAGCCAAAAGAAATGTGTCCAAAGTGATGAATTCTAGGAATACAGTCGGTTTAATTTCATAATGTATTCAGAACGGCTTGCATTTTATGGAATTACTTTTGATAGACCGGGGCTTTATACAAATAGACCCGCTGTAGTCATATTTTTTAAGTAGCTTAAAGCTAACCTGTTCCTGTCACAAGCTAATCCTATGGAACCACCGATTTGGTATTACGTTTCAGGAGTGATGCTTAACTAAGTTATCTCAGTTTATTGAAAGAAACGATGCCTCTGTCCTTAAAGAGTCGTAGCTCAGAGAACTGCCACATATGTGCAGTGAAATTTTTCACAATTACCGTACTGTTTAGGCGACTAATATCAGCTAGTGCCTGTCGGCAACCTAGACCCCCTGGGTGCTGCTAAATGACCTCTGGTTTCACAAAATGGCAGACATGGCGAAAAGTGACAAGTTGCGCTCTAGGTGAATAGTGACCGACCAAAAATTCGCTTCTAAATATCGTCGATATTTGGATTTTTATTGCGTCGGAGGGAGATACCAAGGGGGTGATAAAGTAAGAGTTGAAGTCTCTACATAAATTTAAGACAGTCGGAGCTACATCGATCACTTGGTCTTATACCAGGCAAAGTATAACTTTGTTTGTTTTTTTTTTTGTATCCCTTAAATTTGCAGTGTAAGAAGAAAAGCCAGAGAGAATGGATGGTTTTAGTTTTCCATTGGTTTTCGGCCTGGGGCTGAAGTAAATTGGGAAATTTCGAGATGTATTTTTTTTTCTCTTTTGACTTGCCTAACTGAATATTTTTGAGTAATCAAGCATTTTTATGGATTACACCGTGCGAAAAAGATATAAAAATTTCAAATCAAACGAAATAATCAATATACATACTCACGAAAGATATAGTGAAATTGCGTTTTTAAGTTTAAAAAAAAAAAAACCTTTTGGTTCACAAGGACGAATAAGTATTGAAAATTCCCTTTTTATTAATTTAATTTTTTAAGGTAATAAAGTTAGAAAGGCGAAATTTGACGATGTGGTCGTGTTATACACGATCTTACTATATTTTTTTTTTTCCAAAACCACATAAGAGGACATTTTCAGTATCTATTCGTCCTTATGGACCAAACAAATTAAGCTTTTTTAATTCTGCAGAGTTTTATCTTTTATGTGATACCCATATTGTTATTCTACATCAAAATAATATATACATGGGTCTCTAGTTTTGTGTAGAGACGAAAGGCATATCTATTAATTTCCTCAGGAAAAGATTTCAATTTGTGAATTGGATCTGGACGCTTGGATTTACGACCGGTTTTAGAATATGGTTTCTGAAGAATGAGCTGCTTGCTCAATTACGTGTACATACATACCATTATCTAGTATAAAGAAATGGTACTATTTACGCAACATGTTGACGAAATTGAGTAATGAAACAAAGTTGCACTAAACACCCGAAATACGCACCTGAAACAGGCGCCGTGCTTTTGATAACTAAAACCCCACAAAAATCAATTCGCTTAATTTGATGCAATAAACTCGCTACAACATAGTAATTGCCTTTCAACGCCATTTAGGCTTCTTCATTTTAAATAAATCGCATAATGGAGACATGCGGTTCAAATGCACGCAGGCCAAAACTCGAGACAACTCAGCGAAAAATCAACTAAAAATACCAGTTGCAGGAAACAGCAAAATGTGTCAGCTGCAGCTGTGCTGATGTTCGGTGGTGGTGGTGGTAGTGCGGTTGTGGCAAGCCACTTTTGTAGTGTAGCAGGCTTTTTGCGTAAAGTCGCAGTGCATATTTGATATCAACTGACGTTGACGCTGACGCTGACGCTGGTGCACAGTGAACACTGCAGCTTGCCTTCTACGTTTGTATGTATGTGTGTATGTCTGTTTTCTAGTATTTGCACTCAATTCAGTTTATTTCTTTTGTATAGAAGTTTATAGTTTTTTTTGTTCTGGTTGAAAATTTTGGTATGCGGCCCATAAAGTGTGTCACATCCGCTTTTGGTGGAGCTTTTCTATGTACACGTATGTCATGATGCTTTTGAATGCAAAGCGCAAGTGTTCACTTCCTCTAGCTGAACTAATTACATTTTTAATTAAGTTTTTAATACTTTGAAACCTGACGTACAAGCATTTTTTATTCAGAAATAAAAAGCGAAATGCGCTTAAAATTATTTTCATACAAAAAAAAAAATTAATTCTTCGCCATTTTATGTATACCTTTAGCGGAAATGCTTAAAGAAACTGATGCTGATAAAGGGAAAATCCAATCGGTAGGTATAGCAATTAACTCGGAATCCATAGCAGGATTGAATACTCCGTCGAAAGTAGAAATGTCACCTAAGCACATACATACATATATACTATAAGCGTACACAAATACATATGTATGCACGTAAATATATTTCTGCCAAGATTTTCTTACAAAATTCATAGCATAAAACGGCGCTGCTAGCTTTTGCTCCAACACTTTTCATTACTCCCATGGCGGAAAATAACTGACTGGCTAACTTTGCCGCCATTGTATTTATGTTCATATTTCCTTTGTTGTTATTTTCATGCTCTCCTTCTATATTTTTCTGTTTCTCTCCCTCACGGCTTTTTTGCTTCTGCTTAACACTACATAATATTACTGTGTAACTTCATTGTCTGCAATAGAGTAAGTAAGTCGCCGCTGGAGGTCACTGAATTTTCAAGTTCTCTGTTTACAAGCAACAGCAGTCACGTAGTTTCCTGTTTTGATTGCCTGCCTTCAATTCACCGGCATGCAACTGCAGATTAAAACTATTTTTTTTTTTTTTTTTTTTGTACTCTTTTCTGTATTTGCTTACAACTATGTATTTTAGTTTAATACTCGGTCGTGCAAGGCTAAGCAGCGCAAAATGTGTAAAAAATGTTAGATACATGTAAACACTTCAGAAACCAGCTCTTTACGAGAACAAAGGCAGAACAAATAAGTAAAGAAGTAGAACATAATAAAGCAACTGTAAGTGAGTTTGGTTAGGAAAATTAAAAGTTCAAAGAATTTATCGCGTTAGAGTTTACATTTGCACATGTGTGTACATACGTGGATAAATAGGTCTTTAAGCTTTGTAAAAAGGATCTTAGTGCAATAGATTTTAATTTTGAATAAAAATACATCGGTTCTTAGGAAAATAAGCTTTTCTTTAAACCTCGGACGAGTATTTATTTATGAAATACTATTCATAACCGCAGGCATTAAAAAAATGTTCATCATACGCCACGGTGTCTATCGATGTTGCACTTAATATTAAGAAATGAAAAATTTTTAGTTCGCTTTTTTATTTTGTAGATTTAACAAGTAATACATATACATTATTTTAGCAAAAAAGGAAGTCAAGTTTTTGGGATATAAGTATATTTTTTTTGTTTGAGCTGGAGAGATCGAAAATTTCTGATTTTTATATACTTACGTATGACGCATTCATAAAAATGAAAGTTAAGACTTAAATGTACTTTTGAGCCTGCCGAAAATGAACTGACATGCCCCGAAAGAAATTTCAAAATGTCCAACAAATCTCGAAAAATGAAACGAGCATTCCGATTACTCCCGAAAAAATTCCAAAAAAAACACAATAAAATGCCCAAGATGTCCCAAAACATTCCGCAAATTGTAATTTGGCAAATATCGAAAAGTCCCCAAAAATTCTAAATGGCCTTGAAAAATTTACGATAAAACTCGAAACCTTCGTAAGGGCCAAAAAGTTCCAAAATGTGTCAAAAATCAGATATTTATCCTTATCTCTTGTTCATCGTTTTTTTAGCTTTTACAAAAAATAGTTTCGCGATCGGCGAATATTTGATTATCTAGTATTCCCAAAAGAACCAATATGTTTGAAAATTTTATCGGGGAGGCTATGACAACTATCGCCTAGGTGGAGATCATTTCAAAGAGGTCGAATGCGGGTGGAATATCCACGAGTATCTCCTGTGTCACTTTCTGTTACACGTAGATATGACAGTTGGTTGATTCTTTGGTATCTGAGTAAGATGGATTTAAAGATAATCGCTTTGCTCGAAGTGCATATATTTTTTTAGACTTTTCAAGGTTGGTATGGAATACGGGTTAGTTGGATGGCTTTTAAAAATAATATTAAAAATTAAAAAATCAAAAAATCGAATTGATATCTTATGAAAAAAAGTAACTTTTTTATTTTAAAATTAGGTGGTAACCCTATTTGGAAATACGCTGGAATGAACAGCACATATATTGAGCGTATATAAAAAATGCTTATTGAAATTAATGATTATGAACTAATGATCTAGAAAATACCTTTGATTTTAAACTCATATTGCGTTCTTTTCATCAAATTTTGTAGAATCGAAAATAAGTGTATTTAGTATTTAAACAAATCATTGCTTAAGAACCTTCAATATTGCTTAAGAACATGAATATCGTACCTTTATTTTATAAACCAAAAATTAAATTAATGTGGGATTCAAACTAGGTGGCAACCCTATTCAAAAATATTTCTGGTTTAGGGATTTTTAAAATACCTTTCATTCGATACCCATATTATGACGTTTTATTTAATTTCCAACTAATTTCGAATAGGTGGCATCCTTTAACGAGTATTCTTGGAGGCACGACCTATCTAGATAATCTTATAAGCCAACACATTATTTGTGTACAAAGGTTCATTAGAATCGTTAGAACCGTTTCCGAGATATATATACATACATATATATATATATATATAATTAAAAAATTCAAAAAGCGATTCTTCCGGATCAATCTCTAAACCTGATTAAACTATCACTCGCTAATTTTATGTTATAACAACAAAAAACTATCATCCTACTTTGGTCATTAAAGAACCAAACACTCCCGAAAACAGCCCCACCAGCACTACTAATTGCTTTTTTTTTTGCTTTGCAATGCTTGCCTCTCATTATAATGACACTTCGAACGCCCCTAATTACGCAACTGTGTAATTTAAAAGCAAGCAAAGCCTCGTTTCACCTTTTCATGCGGGTCACTGCGCGCAAATTGGCAGTAAAAGCAGCACCAACAGTGTCGGCAGACTTAAAACAGTCAGAATAAAAAAAAAAAAACTACCATAAAGTTCTCTTAAGTTTCTTGGCCAAGCGTTTGTGAAAGTTTTGACATGGAACGGAAATTATGACATGCGCTGGGTCATTAGTTGTTTAACGGTTTCCGCGTTTCTTATTGCCAAAAATGCATATTTAATTGAAGAGATTGGCATAAAGTTCGTCGGTTAAGCCTAAAGGCAGCACAAAAACTTATAAGTTTAATGAATTGGTGCACAAAAGTTTGATAATTAAATGTGAAGTATGCTTTCTGCGCTTAATATATGTATATATCTGTGCTGCTGTTTTTCGAAATTTAAGTTTTTGTAATGATTAGTAAGCTCTCTCTGGATAGTTTGCACGTTGCAGTGAGTTTTTAACTTCCCAGGAGTACCCAGCGGAAAGAAAATGCGTTAGTTTCCATAATAAGTTATTGAAACTAGTCAGCGCTTTCAAATTACTGTTGCAATTATGTAATACTAAAAAATTTTAAGTTCATAAATCCATTGTTTTCCTTGTCAACACCTTATCACTATCGTTAGCAATGAATATAAGATTTAGCTATCAATATCGCCAACGTTGAAAGATTAGCGGATCTTACGCTTATAATTATTTTCTGAGGAGCAATAATTTGTAAAAATATGTACGTGTCAATCCTTGTCAAATCGACCAATGGTTGGAATCTACCGTTTTTGATACGGATGACTTTTGGTTAGAACTTTACTTTTATCCTGTAACGAGGTCCTGCCCAAGGGAAACAGATTTAGTTCGTCAGTTCGAAGTTTCACCAATTCCCGTATGTTTTAAGTTTCCTTTTTGAATGTCTCCAAATCTATTGTATTCAAAAAAGTAGTTCTAGTACCGTTTTAGGGTGATATTCGGTGTTATAAAGAAGAAAATATATTTAAAAACAAATTCGAAATATAAAAAAAAACTGAAATTTAAATTTAAACTACCCTTAAAAAATTTATATAAATTATTACATATTACATATTATATACATATTATATTACATATTATTTATATATTATTAAATTATATACAATACCTCTGACTGATCCTAAAAGTTGCTGGAATTTAATAAAAAGTGTTTTTTAAAGATATGAATTTTTTTATTTTGAAAAAAAAATATTTCAACCGCCCCTTTGATGTAGTGGTAAAAGTGCGCAATACCATTACGTAGGGCCTGGGTTTGAGCCCAGGTTCCGAATAAGATTAAAAACAAAAGAAAGGAAAAGGCTTTTTCTAATAGCGGTCGCCCCCGGCAGGCAATGGCATACCTCCGAGTACATTTCTGCCAAGAAAAACAGCTCCTCATAAAAATGCAATCGGCTCTCGGAGTCAGGGGCAAAACAATAGGCCCCTTTACTTTGTGTGACGCCACAAATTGGAGGAGCAGCTCGGCCAAACGCTAACATATTGCGTAAGCGCCAATCTAATAAATACTTTAAGAAAATGCAATAAAAAAAATTAAATTTTTTCGACCACCACAAGTGCTTATAAATCGTTTAGCAAAATTTGTTTAAAACCAAACTATTTTTCATCGTGTATTTCGTGCTCGATTATGATGTATGTATGTATGTAGAAGCGCTCCTCAAATTGCTGACTCGTTATGTACCGAACACATTTCAAAATTTATCACTCATACGCAGCGTATACCACCTCCACACTTTTAATGTGGCTCATTTGCATACATATACGGTCACGGCTTTTTGTTTATAACTAAAAGCTGTTCAAGCACACAAACTTTTATATATGTACACACATTTATATATTTAAAACACATGTTTATGACGCTTTTTATTTTTTATTTTAATTTCATTGCTTTACCGTAAAGTAACTACTAACTCCTCTTGTTTACTTTTGCCATAAAATTTAATTCCCTTGAAAGGTGCAAAGTTAAAGCAAATGTCATTGGGTCAATAACATCATCACATTACGTGAGCAGACAGCTGAGCAACATACATACATATGTACATATGTACATAAGTACGTTCGAGTATGCTCAGCAGACATAACAACGAGCATATTTAGTGCCACTCAATAGAGGAAACGAAAGACTCGGTCAACAGCTACACAACCAGACAGCTATCAACCGGCAAAGAATGACAACAATGGCGGCCAACAAGAAGAACTGCAAACGGAAATTCATGAAAGTAAGTAATACTTTATGGAAGTTAAGAAATCGAAAGCAATTTGAAAACATGAAAAGTTAGAAGGCAATGACTTTTTGATGAATTTTATACTTTTTTTTTGCAGATTTGAAGCGAAAATGCAGTATGATTTAAGCTAAACTAATAGTAATAATAGTATAATAATTTGGCGTTTACACTTTTGCTAAATGTTTAGCCGAGCTCCCCTCAGATTTGATGTGTGCGTCTTGAAGTTGTTAAACAAGTGGAGGGATCTAAGTTTAATGTCGCCCCCGAACAGCAAGTGGATTTTATGAACAGCCTTTTCTTGGCAGAAATATTTACCCTCGGAGGAAACAACTTTTTCTAATTTACATATTTGTTGCCCGGGCTAGTGAAGGAACCCAGGTCCTACGTTGTGATAGAATGTATTTTCCTTCAAAAAACGTTCACCACCACAGTCAGTTAGTATGAACAAACTCAAGCTAAATTCTACCACTCCAAATATTCTCCACAATTTTTTAGAAATATATTTACTTCTCGTTAACGTTTTCTTTATTCCACGCACACCCTTCGATTCTTTTGCCCCATATTCCATTGCTATTTCGTATATTCTTTTATCAGTTCACCTCTTCATGCAGCAGCACGCACTCGAATAAATATCCCGTAGTGACTTTTTAGGCGCCAACGCGCTTTTGAACGCAATTCTGAGTTGCGGCGAAGCTTCGAGTAGCCAACGCAAGTGTTTTCCGGTTTTTGCTTTTGCTGATTTTGATGCTTGATGCTGTCGCTCGCTTTGCTTTTGCAGCACAAAGTAAATTTTTACCTTAAAGTTACGGAAGCTGAACATGCGGTTTGTTGCATGTGGCATGTGCCAGACAATAAGCAGACATAAATGTGTTACGCCAGTGAAAAGGTACTTCTATGCGCTTTTGTTTTCTGACCGTGTAAAGCCAATTGTGTGCCAGAAGTGAGTTTCTGACTGGGATTCCGGTTGAGTTCTATTTCACGTATTTTCACTTTCTCGTGCACTCAAGCAAATACGGTTCATTAAAGCAATTTGAATAAAAATATTTCTTATTAATTTAAATTTAGGTCAATTAATTTTGGAATTTTCTTAATTCCAGAACAATTATGACAGCCGCGTAAACTTTTCGGCATTGTCTCTGTGGTAGGCGCAAAGCTCAATTTTCCGCTTAATTTACAATTTAACTACAAAGGCGATTAAAATTTTATGATGACGAAATTTATTTCAGCAAGTAGTTATTACGTTGAGTAAATATTTAAAGAAATAATAACTTTTTTATATTTCCTGCCTGTTCTCAAGTATAATTGCCTCCTATAATCCCATTCCTATAGCTTCTCATCCCCACCGTTGGAGGTAGTTATAAAAACCTCAAATAAATATACCCAGATCCCTCGTCACCCCAATTACAGTCTTACTGCCTTTCAACTTCAACAAATTTGCGGTGATTATATCTGCTTCCGCCCACCTACAACTATGCAAAACTTCACGCCTACATCTCGGCAAACTTTCTACCCAGGCTGCCTCGCGTAACCAATCGTCGTCATCTTCAAAATTGCTGATTCATTTGCATAACTTAACTGCAGCGCTGCAAATTTATCTCAGCGATAAGAAATTTCTCTTAATCATTGGCAATCATCTGCACCAAAAACATTGCAGATTTACCAATGGGCGGGCGCGGTGGGCATTCAAAAAGTTCTATTGCTTTCTTGGCCTGCAGCTATTAAGAAGAGTGCGGAAATGATTTAACGCGCCGCATAGAAGTTTTCCTTCCATTGTACAGTGATAACTGTGTTTTGCCGTTATTCCGGCGAAGTTCAGTAAAGTTTTGTGTGTGCGCAATTTCTTCCTTTTGCATCGAAAACAGAGTGTAGAAGTGAATGAATGAAGTTTGCATTTCTTCTATTGGCTTTTGTGCAGCGGATGCAAATTATGATTACTTTAATTTCTTTGGTGATTTTCATTAAAAATTTTGTGCTGAAATGTAAACTGCAATGGATTGCGTGAAAAGGATTATTAAAAATATATACATTAAATTGCATTTGCTACTCCAATATAAATACTTGTATAATAATCTGCAAGTTTTTAATTTTAAAATAGTTAATAAGAGCCAAGGAGTAAGATGTATGAATGAATGATCGTAAAATCATTGCCGGGTTTCCTTCAAATAGTCGCAAGAACTGCCTCCTCCTTTATGAAAACTCTAATTTGGAGAAATTTCATCTTAAGGAAAAATATACCGTAAGCCGTGTCAATGATTAACTAAAAATAACCATGGATTATTGAGTTACTCATGACTTCTTGTATAAGCGTCATACTTAAATCTATATGTGAAAGTCGAGCAGGTCATAAAAGCAGTTCTGATATAAAAAGAGGAATGCAAGTGAGGACTTATATTAAGAGAATGGATAAGTAAGTCACACTTAAACTTATTTACACCAAAATAATGCTGCCGTCTGCTTATAGGCCATGTCTTGCGTGAACAACTCTCTTGCAACGAAATTAATTTTGCATTTACTTGAAACCTACATATTTACCTGAGAGAAAATTTCACTCTGAAGTTCGATATTGAATAACTTTTTTTATACATTCAACTTTTTTTTTATGAATCACTCCAATTCTTCTAATAAAGTGGCATTACGTCACTTCATCACTTAGATCTATAAATAGCCATTTGTTGATTTTTTTTTTTTAAATACAGTGAGTACATACATACATATTTAATGGTCAATATTATTTTAACTTTGATGCAACAGCTAACAGCTAAAGTCCCTTGTTTTGCGACTGTTTACACAATTTTAGTTTTTCATATTCATCGTATCCTTTGAACCAGAATCAATACTTCTTCATTTTTAGCAGTACACTCAGTATTTCTTGCAGGGCTATTTAGTATCGATCCAACGTATTTGTAAATTGCTTGCCAATGCTGATGCAATACAACAAATATTTGTGCATTTTAATTAAAAACCAATGCATATTAATTCACTACCTTTGAGTCTCGTTAAAAAGGCCTGTCGTAGGGAGAAAATACAGAGAAAGCAATTTTAATTTAATCAGAGAGTAAGGCAGGTATCGGAATACATTGGATTGCATTATTAAACGGGAACGAAAAATGTTCAATAGCTGTGGTCACTCGTATTTGGTAGTTTGAAATAAAGCAGCCGCGGGCAAAAAACCTCGGCACTACAAAAATTGGAAAGCACAAAATTCTTGTACCTACATCGCACAATATGCCATGCAGAACAAGCTAGGTGGACAAAATTATTTCCGGATCGTTTTGGGGTATATTTAAGATGCTGATTTCTGAGATGCTATTCGTTTATTCAGTTTCGTTTTTGTGCTTAAATTATAGCGAATTTTGCAAAATTTTTGGTTTCTGAAATTCGGAATGCTATATTTTCCACCACGATGGGAAACATTTATTTATACAAACGAGTATGGAAGCTTCGAACTCGGGCAAATGGGAAAAACATAGTGTGGTATACTTTGGTTTACGCCCACTGCACTTTGTGTTGCTTTGTACTGAGCAGGTACTTGGAAAATAAGGTACTCTCTCGTCACAACATCGGTGTAGATAGATTGATCTTGTAGAGCCCTGTAAGAAATATGGACCCTTGCGCTTTAGCGACGGTAAATATCGCAGGCGAACAATTTGATTTGATAGTATTTGAAATCGTACGCCCTCTCAGCGTAGGAGTGACTAAGTGGAGAAGAATCTGGCTAAACTAGGTGTTTCCAATTGGCGTCCATTTTTTAAATTCTCGTATGAAAAATTTCACAAAACTAAAAAATTATCGTTTTTCACTACAAAATGCATTCTCGAATTGTTAAATAGAAATACTTTTGCTTTTAGGCAACATCCCTTAGATACCATTTCATTCCACCTCCATATCCACAGCGTATCAAATATTTCAGTATTTCAGTGTTATTTGATTTTTGAATTTCAATAAAACTAAAAGCAGCAATAAGCAACCAATGTAAATTTTACTCTTTACTGCGGCCATTTTGACAATAAGCCCAACGGTAACACTTGCTGCCGCCATTGTTGGCAAACTGCAACTTTCCACGTGCCACCAGCAGTCGGTCAACCAGCAGGTGGCAACTGCAATGCGCAGGAAATTGTGAAGCAAGAATCGAAAGTTGGGCGCGCGGATATTGGCAATGTGCGCGACCGCTGAGCTTAACTGCAAAGGGGTTGTGAAGTAGAGTAAAATAGTTGAGTTTTAAAATAAATTCAATGATGTATATACATATAGCTGCATTTATATACTACTGCCGCTATGCTATTTCATATGCCCAGGTAAGTGTACCTATCTGTGTTTAAACTCTTTTCACATTGCTTTTGTTTTTGCTCGTTGCATTCACTGTGTTTGCCTTGCCGGGCTATCTAGGTTATGGGAGCAGGAAGGTGAACTTGTCAAATATGCAAAGTGAGCAATCGATTGTGGATATTGGATATTGACTGGCTTCGTTTCGGTTGGCAATTGAGTTGGGTGTGCGCTGATATTTGCCCAAAGGCCTTTATGTGGTTACTTTTACGCGGTACTGTTTATTTTAATTGGTAGTGCATTCGTGATGAGTTGCTTTTTGCGTAAGTTTGAGTGTGGTTTAATTTATTTTGATCTTTTTTTTCAATGAAAATATAGTTCGCCCCCAAATGTCCTTACAAATTTTTTAATTTTTTTCTTCAATAAAGTTTTTTTGCCTTTATTTACTTCAACTATAATTGACACTGACACTTCAGCTTAGCTTGTATTTCACATTTATTGCATTTCATAAATAGACAGCGTTAATCATCTGTGCTTAACTCAGTACAGAAAATAAAGTTGCACAAGCTTTCAGCATGCTTGCCACAGCGAATGCAACCACAATTCTTTTTTAATTAATTTGTCGTGATTGCATGAAAACTCGCAGATAAAACCACGAATATTCAATTAAATTATCGAAAATTCTTCAATTACATAGCGATCAAGTGCTGGCGTTGATCTAAGGAATATTGAAAATAATTATATTTGAAATTAATAAAAATATTTCCAAGTCAATTAATTAAATTCAATAAATTCTGGATATGCGTAAATTGAGTAGCAATTAGCAATTATTTATGGTTTCACTAGTGAGATAATTTAGTTTATAAATAGCGGGTATATTAATTCTAACAAAAATCGTCAGTATGCCGTTAGTTTACTTGCCTTAGTTATCCACCGATGCGTGCGGAGTCGAAGGATATTTTCACTACTTGGACTAATTTTTAGTATGGTTTTGTCAATAGGCAGCACATTTAATTCAGAGTGGATTCTGCAAAAGATGATAGTACGCTTGAATAGCTGTCCTTTCTGGTAACCTAAAGCCCTCATTTGCCATTAGCAGCTGATTTTTCGATAAAAGAATCTGTGGTAAATCTAGCAGAGCGTCCAGATTCTATCTAGCATAATAAATTTTGAAATGCACTTCCGGATGCAAATCCAAGACCATTTCCACTATATCCTCAACAACCCTATTGTATGCAGTTAATTATGCTTATGGATGAAAACTGTCATTGAAAAGTTCACCATGAAGGAAATGTTCTACAAATCAAATCAAATAAAATTTGAAAATAAATTATTATTTGTAATTTTTATGCAAAATTAAAAAAATAGAATTTTTTTTTGACTTTTATCTAAATAATCTGTAAATAACTGTTTTTTTCGATTTTTATATTATATGTCTTAGATAACAGTAACTGAAGACTTTTATTTATAAAAGTCATCAATAAAAATCAGTCACAGACTTTTATTTTTTAAGTAATACGTACAAAAGTCACTATCATTTTTCGCAGATAAGAATGTGTTGTTTTGTTTACTACGAGTTATACAAATGACTTTTATAAGTATCATTTAAAACAACAAGTCAGTGATTGATTTACAATGATGACTTTTATAAATAAATGTCTTCAATAACCGTTATTTAAGATATATAATTTTAAAATCAAAAATAACTGTTATTTGTAGATTACTTAGAGAAAAATCAAACACAAATGGTTACTTTGGATTTATAAAATAAAAATCAGAAAAAAACTGTTATTTAAGGAGTAATTAAATAAAAGTAAAAAAAATAGTTATTAGAGGGCGATTTTTTTATAAAAGCTACGAAAAGTAAAGTAGCTTCAATTCAATTTCGAACGAAAACGACGTTAATAACACACAAGTTGCGATTAGTATACTAGTAAGTAAAGAGTGTTGCAATGCAGCATTTTTTTTTACGAAAATCAACGCGTAAGAGCAAATAAAGATAAAGAGCCGTGGTGTGGATTATAATCTGTGTTTTGTAACAAAAAAAAAAACTTCCTTTGGGGTATGAATTTAAAATCTTAGTCTCGGGAAGTTATATATGTACATTTGTACATATGAGTATCTTCAAAATAACTGTTATCGCAAAACGCAAAGCATGGAAATTATTTGGTCACAACACTTTTACCAAAGTGAGAATTTCCGTTATTTTTAAAATTATACACCAGAGAGTAAATCAGTTTGACGACTGCGACCACTTTATCACCGCATGCAATTTGTCATTTTCACCTTCACAAATGCATTATCTGAAGTGTTTATTTGTATGGAGAATTTGCGCACATTGTCAGCTGGCTTTGCACGACTGACTGCAGCTTTGAGTGGAAAGAACAAAAAAATAAGAAATAATAAATAAACAGGAAATAAACGAAGGCAGTGAACCGATGACTGGCAGTCAAAACAGGAAACTACGTGAGCCAGTCATATTGGTAAACAGAAAACTTGAGGATGCAATGAACTCTAATCGGACATCGACGGGACAGACATGGATGCAACGATACAAAGGTGATGTGCAGCTTAGTGCAGCATAGCTCTAAAAAAAGTTAGATAACTATACTTGTATTTTCAATGAATGTACATGAACATACATACATACGTTGTCTGTATATAGCGAGTCGATATCAGATTTCTAGGTAATTTGAAATTAATAAACACAAACTTCATTTTAATTGCTTTTATTGATATTGTAATCAGCTTAAAATAGAAGCTTTCTTTAAAAGGGCTATGTATTAAGCTTAATTAATTAAATCGACCCACATATATATGTATATAAGCTTGCTTACATTTAGTTGACTTAAGGCTAAAATCTATTTGCCTGATTAATTTTTAATGAATATTAATTTACTCAAAGGAAAGTGGATTATTCAGATAAGTATTTATGGTGTGTAAATCTGTAGTTAATATACATATATGTATGTATGTTTATGCGGCTCTTAAATTAAATGCCATAGCGTAAAACTTACATATAAGAACAATGACTATATTTAATTTAAGAAAATATAAAATTTTCTTTCAAGTACTAGTGGTTACAAAATCCGGTTTTATTTAAACTTAATTTCTTACAAGGTCCTTTTGCACATTTCCTTCTTTGTATAGATCTTTTTTAAGAAGACCTCTGATGAAATTTTATGAAAAACAATTCCCTACATTATTTTAACCCTCCAACCACATCTCAAATTATTTTTTTGCAGGCTTTTCAAGAACAGTTGTCTAACAATTTTGATTACATTTGTTAATTTAATACTACTCGAATATATAGGTTCATCGGCTAAGGTCTGCATTTTAAACTTGTTTTTACTTTTATCAAACAAATAAACTAAAATTGGCTAAAAAAATATAACTCTGGAAAGAGAGTGCCAAAAAAATTAAAGGTTTTAATATATGGGTCTCTATTTCGATATCGTGTTAAAATTATTATTCCCATATCTATTGGGCTGTGCAGTCAGATGAGCATCATTTAGATGTATGCACATTAGGATGGGTTGAAAAAAAAATATGTGTTAATATTTCCCGGCTACCATTAAAGTGCGTCGTGCCTACCATAAAAGTGTTACGGCTTCATTCATAAACTGTCAATTTATAAAAAAAAGCTTTTGAAACCTATTTTATTTTTTATAAATAAAGCCGTAAAATACTGTCTTATTTTTATTGTCCGGTTCCCAATATCGCAATAGAGCGTTTAAAAAGTGTATTAAGCCCCAAATTTCTCTTTTTTGATTCAAAGTATCTTACGACTGATACATTTAAATGTTATTAAGCTTTTTGGCCCATTTTAAGACGTTACTATGCCGAAATCCGATCTAATGTACACATGCACATAAACATATTCATCTGTTTGTATGTTTGATTCCAAATAAACTTTTTTGGCAATAACTACTCTCTTCTTCACCACACAATGTTTACCCAAAATGGTTGCAATTTTCTTCCAAAAACTTCCGTCAGCTGTTATTTCTTTTGCTTTAGGCTCTTAAGCCTAGGAATTTGTTGAAATTTATTGCGGTTCATTTTGTTATGCTTTGTTGTTGCACTTAACGCTGACAATGCACATTTGACACAAGGAGTATGTATGTATTTCGGTTGCCAAAACTTGTTGCGGCAACTAAAAATTTTCTATTTGTACACAAAGGCTTGTCTTTTACTTTTATAAGGAGCGTAAAGTTTGCTAAGAAAATTTCGTATGAAATTGGGTCAAAAATGCAAAACACAGTTAGCAAATAATAATGGTGACATAATGAAAGTTCATTTAAGTTATAATGAAATAAGAAATAGTTACTTGGGTTTATTAAATTTAACAGAAATTTTGTACAGAAGTGAAAAGGTAAATTTAATCTGTATTTTTTTTATTTTAAATTAAAGTATTTCCAAACCTCAGTAGACCATGCCCTGATCGTCTGATAGATTAACAAAATGCTGCAATATTTCACAATTTAAATCCATCAACTTCAACTCTAAAGGTTCCTTCTTTTGTAACTTAACTGAAACTCACCTAAAAGGTTAACTCTGTTTTAGTTAACTTACAAAATTTTGTCAAAATTCTCAAAATTATGCTTGCCATACAAAACTGATCAAAGAAATCATCTCTTTTATGGCAACAGTCAATAACTGCAAATAGTTTACAACCTGCTAATCCTCCTCATCTTCAGCATTTTCATACTTACGAGTATATAAAATACTGATCAAATTTTTTTTTTTATATTCCTCAACTTTCTACGACCGCATTTATAACCTTCTATTTCTTTTTCTTTAATTCCCAGCAAAATTTATAACAACTGCTTGCAGCGAATGCAGCATGGCTTGTAGTATCTATTTCATAAAATGCGGAAGCACATAGTAAAAGGCATTGAAGCGGAAGCGCGAAGAAAGTAGGTAGTGAAGTGAACTCGGTTCAGTTCATTTATGTGTGCAAATCTGCGGTAAAAAGGTGCAAACGTGCGCTGGTACGTGCGGTATGGGTGCTCAACAGCGTGAATTTATAGTAAGGAAAATATACTACGTAACAATGGAAAGCGATAAGGTGAAACAGAGCGAGTAGAACTAGTAAAGCTAAGCCATTGATTGGTCAAATAAAGAACTTTGTTCACTAAGTAAGGTACGTGTTTTTTTTTGAAAATTAAGGTATAATGTCAAACTAATTTTATACTTAGTTAAAGTTATGGTAAATTAATATTTATTTATTCAATGAACAGCAAGCTAGACAGTTTTTTATAAAAAAAGACGCATTGTTAACCCTGCTTTGATACCCCAAACCTAGGGTTGCCTTAATTTCATTGTAAGTAAATTTTTTTCACAAATATGGAGTTTATAAATATTTGTTTATTTTTTAAATGCATTTTATGTAGAAATATTCTTCATTTTAAATGGGAATACCGCCGATTCCTTCTTCATTTCACGAAAGAGAGAGTGAAAAGTTTAAAAATCATACATACGTCTCGCATATGTAGGTTATGAAAGCAGGGTTAAGTGCAACGTTTGCTGCATTGATGCATTTTGCGACTGGAAAGCTTAAGTTGTTATCTACCTTAGAAATTAGATTTTAAAACTTTTTATTATACGGGAGGCTTAACAATATCTACAAAATCCATGGGTGATGTGCCTAAGTTTAGAATAGAAAACGAAGGCTTTTTTCTCTATTTTGAACTGAAATTTCTATTACACGCGATGTAACAGCAGGCAGAAAAGTTGCCATAGTAGAGAGCTGGAGTGCCATCGGAGAGAAAAGGGTAAAAATTTTAAAATTATTTTTTATTAAATTTCGTCTCAATGATACCTAAAACTTGTCGGCAATATTGGACAAGAAAAAGTAAACGGCCTCTTAGCGATTAGTTATGATCGTTTCTGGCTTGGTGTATGGCGCTAAATAATAGTATTTTTTTTTTTAAATTTGGAACTTTGATGTGCCAAATGTGGGTTTAGAACTTTCTTCTGCATGATTTTTTACATAGCTTAGAATTTTGCTTCCTGAAATGAAATTTGCTAGTACTTATGTACGAGTAGACACATATACTTAAAACTCAACACAGCAAACCCATCTGTATACTCTGACGGGATTCCTCGAATTTCGTAAAACTCTCCGCCATAAGTAAAACTGCATATCTTATAATTTACAAGAGAGTCTGCAGGTGCGCCTTGCTGCCTTCATGTAATGTACCAGTCCCTATAATTTCGTTTATGATAGTTTGTCCGATTGCTTCATGTTCAATGTTGGCATATTTCCGGAGAAGAAATCGACGTTTTTATTAAAACGAATTAACACCGAACTCCACGAAAAAAATTGGTCAATCGCCGATTCTACGCATAAACTTTAATTCTCCACAACTAGTAACATGCTTTATAAAAAGTGTACCGAATACCTTACACTCTGAATTAAAGCCTCAAAATATCTTAATCTACTAGAGCAAAATACATACATACATTTGTATTTATGAAGAAATTTGCCAACTTGACAAAAAATCTGCTGCTTAAGTAAAGTGATTGTGTGGATCCAAGTGAATTGCCCTTACTAAAACAATGCTTGCATAAATCTAAAGGGATATCTATGTAATACGAGTATCATAAAAAATACGTCTGACAAAGAAGTAAAATAATATTGATAGACAACTACAAAAAAGGCAAGCAAAAGTACTTGTAAATGGGAAGAAAATAAAACGCTTCATTTAACAGCTACCAGCAGAATATAAAATACAAATACATACATATGTGAATATTTACACAAACACTCACATAAAACGTAGAAAATATTGACATAAAAATATCCTCTTTTTATATGGATGTTTACTTAAGTACGACAAAACCAAGCTATACATATGTACAGCAGTAAGTTGAATTTTAATTTTAAAAGTAGTAAACATATGAATGAAAAAAATAAGAGAATAGCAGCAGCAAGTGAACCGCATTTATATGAAAATTTATAGCCGCAATCAAATCATAATTTTTCAAGTATGTAGTAACCGAAGCAAATATAATAAAATAGGAGTATTTTTTCGAATAGTGTATGCATCGAGAAAAACAATACAACATTAATTTCGTTATGGAGGGGTTTTGAACTGATTGGGTTCATTATAAGGGCAGTGACTAATATGAATTATCATCGCACATCGGCGTAGCCAGAATGAAATTTAGGGGGGGGGGAGGGGGGCTCGACCCTATTAAGCTGGCATTTCAGGGTACTATTTTATATATATATAAGGAAAATTTGAAAGTTAGGGGGGTCTCGAGCACCCCCCTGCCCCTACCTGGCTACGCCCATGTCATCGCATAAGAGTACAGTTGTTCCCCACTGCTCACAGAACAATAAGTTATTTTCGGCTGATCCAATGCAAAATACAATAAATGAAAGAAGAAAGTTATTCAAATGTTAACGTAATCGCAATCTTAGCCGATAGTCTAATATCAAATTAAAATTCAAAGTCAGCAGGCTTACTCATCGAAGATTTTGCGAACTCAACCTTCGTGTGACTACATTTGACAGGACTGAAAACTTGCGTAGGCGGCCAAAAGTTTACACTCATAGAAAC
The DNA here is from genome assembly GCF_013731165.1 of Rhagoletis pomonella. Classification (NCBI taxonomy): domain Eukaryota; kingdom Metazoa; phylum Arthropoda; class Insecta; order Diptera; family Tephritidae; genus Rhagoletis; species Rhagoletis pomonella. The sequence goes on along the minus strand of NW_023458556.1, from coordinate 8,507,490 downwards.
CATGAATTTTGTATGAACAATCATTTAAACATACATATGTATGTATATGAAAAACACGGTTACCGCTAACTGTTATACTTACGGGTAAATTTCTACATATCGAGCCCTAACCGCCAAAATTTTCTGTTCGATGCAGAAATTTTCTTAGAGTTTCTGGATACATTTCTGCGTCAAAAATAACATTTTGAAAAAAAAAATGTCGGCTACGTCTTTTTTGGTTGTTAGAGCTCGTATGAATTTATTTAAAAAGATGTTCGTTAAAGCTGGGTTATGCAAGCCTTAGACTTCTTGACTAGACTTACCTAGAAACTTGGAAACGATTAGTAAGTATAAGTCAGTGCATCTACGTCATGCACTACCATCTTGTTTGCCAAACATAAGCTCGCCTGTATAATATTTGTCACATATGGCAGAAATTACAAAAAAAAACATATTTCGACACGAATAAATAAAAAAAAAATTGTGTGTTGAGTTAAAATAATTTTCCATACATATCATATGTTGACCAATAGGTGGATATCCGGATATATGTATTCTAATATCCATTATTTTCTTCATCTGGATATCCGTTAATTTTTCAATCCGGATATTCGCATTTTTTAATCAGATACTCGTATATACGAACTATCCGGAAACTAAAAAAAAAAATGGATGTAACTCCAAGTCCTAGTGACTCTCAGGAAGATAATATTTTTAAGGAATTTTGTAAATTTATATATTTCGAATTTTCGGTAAAAATGGTACTAACCAGATGTAGACTAACCCAGCACATGGAGGCTAAAAGTAACCAGAGACAGTTTAATTTTAAAAAGTTACATATTCCATGCCTAAAGCTTGCTAGCTATTTACACCAAAATAAACATATATATGTACATATGTACGTACTTAGATATCTACATATGTTCATCTTAATTGCTAAGCAAATTCGCCAGCTGTGCACGCCACCAACAAATGTGTTCATTTATGTGCTTTCTTTTTGTTTATTTTTGTATTTGTTTCTCAACCATGCTGCGCCTGAACATCCTGCAAAGCAGGAAAATTACCCCATTTAGTGTCGTGTGCCCTCAATTTTAATTTGAAATATGAGCAAAATATTTTAATTTTATTGGCATAACTGGCATTCAGGTGCAGCGCAACAATAACAATAACGACCCCATTATTGTCTGCAACTGCTCGCACAAACGACCTCAGCAAGCATATGTGCTTACATAAGTATGTACATACACACAATATTGCCCGCTAAAGGGTGGCACATACAAGGTTTTTTTCAATTGAGGACAAATGCAATGTACTTTATTTTTAGTAGATGGGAATTTAAAAGGGAAAGATAAAAAAAAATTTCTTTGAAATTCATTTGATTTAAACACGTTTTCTGCATCGCCCTTAAATTCTTATTTATTACAGTGCTTCCAATGGTATCACCCTTTAAAAGCATCATTGTTTGTTTAGCAATTTGTTTTGGCATTTATTTAGTACCTTAAGTAAATAATGTATATTAGAAAACAAGACCACCTGCATGCACATAATGAAATGTGCATACGTATGTATGTATGTAGTTCAACGAGAGCACAATTAAATGCATTGTGACCTAAATATTTACAGCAAATATTTAGCAGCAGGTTACAAGGGGAGCGCACATACGATGTCATGTGCATGCATCTACATACATACAAATAATGACGTTCTCATCTTCCCTTTTTCACTTTCTGAAGGTAGGTAGTGCATTGTTTAGAAAAATAACCGACTTTATTAAAAGGCATAAGTTACACAAGTTTCCAATTTAAAAAAGGTAAAACTTAAAAGTATCTTTGACATTTCAAAGCTATGTTTAGGTCGTTGCCTTCGAATACGCCATTAATTAACTTTGTCATAAACTTACATAAGCTCTTCTTTCACAAAGGCTTTTGGTTAGTACTTTTCATCATGGTTACAAAAACTAATTTATGCAAATTATGGGAAATTTTAATCCGCACAAAACTAATTCAAGTACGCACGCTACTTTAAAAGAACACCGTGTTGGGTAAAAAAACAATTTAACTCAGAAAACAATTGTAAAAATATTAAGACGCAAAAACATAAATGTATGTTTTTTTTTAATTATCGTATTCGTGATTTAAATTATTTTCAGTATTTCAGTATATGCGCTAACCTCTATTATTCTAAAAATCTCTAATTAATTTCATTCAATAAGATTTCGAACGAGGTTTTTATCTATTGTCTGTTGCCAACTTGTTGAACCAAGATTCGCGATTGGTATGTATGTATATACAATTTAAAGTTGTCAAGCATATAGACTACTTCAAAAATCGAGAGATTTCAGTGCAACTCTTTGCCTCGTAACGATTTAAACGCTATATTTCTGAAAGCACTCTTGTACCTAATATGCTATAAATGATCTATGCTTTTCATTCGATACGATTCTGAAGCTGAGCTGAAGCTTTAAGCATCTGAGTGCAGGAATCAAAAGGCGTTTCTCTCTTTCCCCAAAAATCAACTATTTTTTATTATATATTTTCTTTCATAAGTAATAAAATCACGAATTTATTTCTATCTAACTTATTTAGTTATTTCCAGCTCTTTCAAATTGTGGGTTAAATGCTTATAGAACTAGTCAGATTTTCTAAACAAAAATCCTATACAATTAATAGGTCATCATGCTTTAATTCACAACTTTTTAGTTCGCTATCTTTACTTAAAAACTGATTGAGTTATTATATGTAGTAGTAAAATTTTACTTTTTGAATGAACCGTAGGGAAAATCTCAAGTTTTGAAATGAAACAAAAAAAAAGTCTAAATACGTGAACTTAATTTGACAGATAAAAAATATAATCTTAAGCAAAAGCAGACGCAATTTTCTTCAGAATTGAATGCTCTACAAAAGTGTCCATTGCGGCGTAACTCTAACTCCCACCAGCGAGTAGGTACGGGTCACCAAACCCATTATTTTGATTAAATTTCCGTTTTTTTGCCCCTATCTCGTAAATAACAAGAGCTACAGAAAAAATGTGAATAACAAATTTGTACAAAATTCAATTTCCTATAAAAAAAGTTTCAGAACACCAAATCCCTAATATCGATATTTCTTGAATTTTTTTCAACAATTTCTACAATTTAGCTCAATAAACAATGAAAATTCCACTCTACCTCGTCGTAGCTTTGAAGACCAAGGTTCGATTCTATTCCAACCAGCATCTTGAAGAGGAGTTCGGCCAATAATTAAAAAAAAGTGCGCACCACATGCATTTTTTTTTATTTTCCCCTCTATCCTGGAAATGTACGAGTATTATCATTTCCATCTTTCCACGAGCTACGTGGAACCGAACCAGGACGAGTTTTATTGGGAAGATTTCTAACGCAAGAGACTTACAATGCTAAATATCATACTATATGTAAAAGTTAAATTAAAGAAACATAATTTTCTAACCCCAAGACGTGTATACTTACAGTCGATTGTCCATTGAGACCAATATTCTTTCTTTGTAATTTAAATTTAGGTTTTATAGCTTGTTAAGTCAGCACACTACTAATCTTTGCCCACCTTCATCTGTATCTGTGTCCATATCCATTAAATTAAGAAATATATTCTCAAAGTTATTTACAGTAGTCGTGGCATAAATAATACTTGCAACGTTGATTTTAAACTTGAAGTATTATAGACTTCGAGTGCATCGCCTATAATCGATCAAAGTAAAAGAAACCTTGAATTCACCACAATGAAACTTAACACAAATCCATTTAATAGGTTTACTTTCAGCTTTTGATCTGCCATTTTCTCTTTTCTCTCCGCATTTCGGAGGATTTTTCTCAAGTCATCATTCCCTTTCACTTTGCTGTTGCATTTAACCAAAGTATACTCAAGTCAACCGCATTAACAGCGCTGCAATGCTCTTGCCAATATGTCCTTCGTGCGTTTATTGTCCTTTTTTTTGGAGTCATTTTGCTACGCTGCAACGGGGCTGCCATGAGTTTAGCCACAATCGGCGAGAGCAGCGGTTGCGTATTTTGCCTGCATTACTGTAATGCCATTATATACATACAAACATAAACAGACACACACACACAAGTAAGAGTGTGTTTGTGTATGGCTTCTTCCGTCGCATTCCAGCTCTAGCTAAATAGGTATATTTGTAGTTGCCATTCCTAAACGCCATGCCGCACATTCAGTAGGAATCGTTCCTTGCCAGTTGACTGCGATGCACAGTGGGAGAGCTCCGTATAAAAAATGGCTAAAAGTACCAATTGTGCCCCGATTTTAACTTTAACTGCTGCGCTCACTACACTAGAAGGCGGACATGGTAAATGTTATCCGATTTTATTTGAAATTCGGTTTGAATTTTAGTTTAACCAGATAAATTTAAATCTTAAAGGATGATCAAAATTGGCCCACTGACCCGCCCACCTGTAATAAAACTCCATTTTTAAAAACCTAATTTTATTAAATTTGGACAACATCTGCCATGACTGCTACTTAATGTAATGGGCGAGAAAATTCGCCACACTCTACATTTTTTGTAACTCTTCATTTTTGGGCAAAGGGAAAATTTCAATAAAATCGGATCTTAATTATTACCAATATAAAACGTCCAGTCTATGAAAGATAAAAGCAAGCATCTGGAATTTGTTTCAATAGTTTACCCTGTATTGAATGAACGTGGTCCCAATATCTCCTTGTCGCGCGTTGGCGGAAAGTAATTACACTTTCCATAAATTCATTTAAAATGCATTCGGATTTTAGAACCTTCATTTGTATGATATGTTCTCAACTCTGAAAGAACTAGCAAAGATATTGAAATTGTCATAAAACATGAAAACAACTCCAACGAAAGCCGATCATTCTATTACCATTTTTCAGTCAGTGAAATGCCTGTTCGAGTTTTTACGTAAAATACGATTCAAGATCTTAGATCATATTAATAGGCTTGTCTAGCGTTGAGCCGCTCACTTAGTTGGCTATTTCGAGTTATTTCGAAATTTTGATTTTTTGCCACTCTCAGACCACTGTGCCACTGTTGTAATTTTGCTTATAGTTTCTATCTTTCTTGTAGCATTTGCCTCTGCTGTTACTTCCGTTTTTCGCCACTGTCAACATTATTCCGTGTCGTTGCTTCGCCAAATTCGTTTAATGGCTTTGTCCTTCGCCGGGATATTATTTGGGCATCTTCTATGGCTTTGCCCACATTCAGTACAAACAAAGGCGGGAAAGAAATAAATTTGTGTTGTGTTTTAGATTTCCTTTTTAATTTTTTTTGTGAATTTCAAGCGGCAATGTTGCTGCTGGTTGTATTTTTTTTTTGGTGGCGCTTAGTATTTTGCTGCAAATGTCTGCATTCTTTGCATTGACCTCATTTGAAACACTGCTGACAATAGTTACGCTCAGCGCTTACATAGGTAAGTGTAGATGTTGATGATGATATGCTTTACGAACTTTTCAAGTACCCATATTTGCTTCTAGCTATGTGTGTACGTATGTTATGTGTATATGTATGTACAATTGCTTTTCTATATACAGTCACAATTTCTTGCCCTTGACTCCATGCATCGTCGTGTAAGTATGGGGCTCATGTGACTGTTGGAATGTTCAAATGTTTGCTCAAAATTAAGTTGTTTCCCAACTAACTTCTCCCTGGAACTGTTTTGAGCACAAGGATCATTGCTTTATTTTACAACGTTTTCATCTACCACAGTTTTGCTTAGTTGCTTCAAAAATATAATTTTAGACGATATAATAACAGAGAGATGTATTCTAAATTTATTTTAGTGAGTAAACAATGGAGTTATTATTAAACAAACTGCTTTAAATGCCACTATCTCACACTATCTTAAAATCTCAGACTGTTACTAAATCGAAAAATGTTTTTTAGCCTGCAACTTCCGGAGGAGATGGTGGAAGTAGGTGTAACTCTTTGTGTCCAACGCCTTAAGAATTGGTAGCGCTCTCTCGATTGCGTGCGCTGTCATCAACGTTTTCGGATCTCTATGTGTCTTGGAAACCAGCAATCGGATCTACCATGATATCCCCCAGGAAAGTACGTAGACTGGAGAAAACCCGATTGTGTGTGCATATGAAAATTGGCGGTGAGTATTCCCACTTTTCAGGTGTCGTCGGCGTCTCCAATTACGCCAGAGCATCCAGGTTCCGAGAATCTCCATTTTCTGGTGTCATTAGTATTCCCAGCGTACCTATACTTGGCATATGTAAAATACGAGAACCCCACAAAGTTAAGCACTATAATTTTTCTTATTTCATATGCTGACAGCAATTCATTAATGTTTAGAGAAAACTTGTGGACACTTTGTATTGTCTCTTCTTTAAAATTAGTCAGGAACTGATTCGCTGTTTGAAAAATTGGCCTCAACGCTGATATAACGAAGCTTGTTTTATTCACCTGGAAGTTAGAAAATCATAAATATTCTGGCGCTCTATACGACTAAATAGTATTCTACTTGTGCTTTCATATTATATCTTGTACAAACTATATTGCGGAAACTATATTAGAGGCACGATATTGGGGATCGAGCAAAGAATGCATAAGTTCCTCTTTGGGAATTGATGGAGGCTCTCGGCTATGATATTCTGTTTATGAGGCCATAGTAAAGCCAATTATGGCACATGGAAGAGATGTGTTTAATATCTATAAGTCAACTACAAGTTATTCAAGTACCCTACACTTTACTAAACATCGAATCTATAGATATTGTGGGTAGGCTTGCTTCAGTGTACTTCGCAAGGAGGTTAAGGGTCACTGGATTTTCATTCAACAGATTCCACAGATATTTTATCATTTTTAGAAAATATGATTCTATATTTGAGGTAGGGATCGGTGCACTACCCGCATGCTGATGGCTTCAAGTAAATAATTTTTAATCCACATTCCCTTACGTGGAGGTGCTGCAATAATTGTTGAAAACGTTCGATGAATAAAAACGGGAATATGTATCTATGGAACTTTTGTTTTTCAACGTTTTGAGAAAAAAAATTAAAAAGAGTGAGTAGTGACACACTGGTCTAAATAATTTTGTATTATATTTTGAGCCTTGAAATATAAGCAAACAACTTGGAAATTCAGTTTTCACGCTCGTTAATGAGAAAAGGGAAAACAAATCGAAAATAATAATTAAATAAAAGTTGTCTGATTAAGATTTTGACCATTAAAAACTTTTGCCTTGATAACTAGTTTGCACTTTATTTGTACACTTACTAATTTACGAACACATTTTACAAGTGTTTTCTGCAAAAAAGTTTAAAATTTCGTTGAAAACTTGATTAGTTTTTCTCGTTTTCTATGGATTTAATAAAAAATTCATATAAAATAGTAAATAAACCAGAGTTCGAAGATAACTATTAACCAATTCAAATGCTCGCATGATAACACTTATCAAAGGAGAAATAAAGTGGCGGTCCGAGATTAACCGAAACCTTTTTAACAAATGAAAGGAATATTATCTTAAATTTTTGTATATTTTATTGTAGTCTTGCTATTGAAAGGGTTTACTTGAGACTGGTGGAGGATTGTTCGAGAGAGCACATACCAACCAACCAAAATAATATTGTTTGCCAGTTATGTTTACATGGGTAGGCGGTTATCGTTATCCGGATACCTGAAAGCGGGTTATATATGCCACATTTCCCTGATAAAGGGTTTAATATATCCGTGTACCCGGATATTTTGTACAGGTACCCGGGCAAGAGATTTTATTTATTTCAGAACCAGGGTGCCCGGATATGGGTAAGCTTGATCCGGGTAGGGAATTGCACAACCTGCCTGAATAATAAATAAATCAAGAACCAAGTAAAAGTTACATACGAAATGAACGCATACAACCGAAGGAGATTTATTTTTATTTCTTATTTATATCCCTCCTTGAATGTTTATTTCCCATTTATATTCCTCCTTGACTGAGAAGAATTTTTATTTCGCATCGGTAAAGGTTTCCATCTGAGAGCAATCAATAAAGAAAAAGAGTTTGCGTTCGGCTCAGCTCCTGCTAACCACTACACCACTGCGGTGAAATGGTTAAGGCTTCTATATTTCACAGCAAAAGGGCCCTAGATCCTTTGAGAGTGCGAGCGAAAGCGCCTGACTTCTCCCTTCTTATAGGATTCAAATCGGTCCAGCAAGTCAATGAATCTCGACACATAAAATTGCAATGACATTCTAGCTGGTAGTCAACCCTTGCCAAACCCTGTGGCTAAAAAAAATAAAAAAAATTTTTCTTTTTAACCGACTTCCAAAAAAGGAGGAGGTTATCAGTTCGTCGGAATTTTTTTTTTGTTTTTTTTTTAGGTATGTTACCGCATAACTTTGGACTACGTCAACCCATTTCAGTAATTCTTTTTGCATCGGAAATGTAGTATCTCAGAGGTGGTTCCATATTAATCTGGTTTAGATCCGATCATGGAATCATGAAAAAATTAACGGTACTCCTAAATTTTTATATGAGATTTTGTTTTGCTTTTTTTGTGTAAAAATTACTTGTTGTGTTTTGCTTTATACACCTTGTCTGTATGTTTTTTGACCGCGGTCATTGAAAATATAGAGCCAACCAGGATTTAAGAATATTCTTACTGTATATAAGAAATAATTGATAAGCTAGAAAAACATTTTGCATGGATTACATTGCATTCACAAATTACAAAAAAAAAACACATTTTGTCTTGCAAAAAAAAAATGTTAAACATGTTTCTGTTTTGTGTTAATTTAGTTATTGCACTAGTGGTACTCCTCAAAGCTTTTAACGGAACCTACATAATAGCCAATTAAGTGCATAGATAAATTGCTGACTTTCTAAGAGTTAATGCACCAGGAGTCGCATGTATGCACACAATTATCTAAAAATGTATGTATGTCGGGTATATTATTTTATGTGTTTTAACATGCGAATATGAAGTAATGATAGTTTTACTCATCTCACTTACATTTTTACAAATTAATGTGTAATGACTGATTTAAAAGTTATTTTAGAACAAAATTATGAAATGGAAATTTCAGAAAGTTTTTATTTAAGGTATCTATTCAAATCAGAATTCATATCGCAAATACACATTCACTATATTGCTCGCTTAATGAGTGTTAGTTTAAAACAGGCATGCACATACATACATATGTATTCAGCGTAGCAGCAATTAAATTGTGGAAAATTTCAAGAGAAATGCACCAAAAATTTAATATTTGACAGCGACCGCTTATGAATGGCAATATTTCATTTTCATTGCAGCACATATGCAAATATGTATGAATATTTTACGCATACGCAGGCAAATATTTAACTACATGCTTACCTAAGTATATACGTAGATAGGACGTAAACATTGCAGATATAAGGGAAAAACATGCTTGACAAATGAATACAAATTTGCATCGACCAGCAACAGGAAGCGAAAATCGAAGGCTTACATCGAAGTGAAATTACATACAAAACATGCAATTTTTTTTGCAATACCTAGGAAAGGCATCCATAAAGTTGACCGGAAACCCTTTACTATTTACCTATTCAAGCAAATGTGTTGCTTTTAACTGGTTACTTGGTCACTTGAGAATAAATAGCAATTTTGGGATTTTTCCATCCTTTCGGCATACGCCGAAATGTCTTTTTGTGTGAAATTTTGTTTTACTACCAACAACAGTCCACTAGGCTTTTGGCCGCCAACTATCCTCCCACACAAAATTTGAAACCAAATTGTACTGTCCCTGTCGCTGTGTTTGGGAAAACGACATTCGGAGACGTTGTCATAAATTTCGTTTTCCTTCTTTTTTCGGCACATTTTGCCTCTTCATATTTCCAGCATATGTACGCAGTACAAGCCTCCAGATACTGACAAAAATATTAAATGGCACTTCAAGTGCTTTGCAATTGAGTCAACATAAATCATTTGTGCTTGGAAATATGAGAACACTCGGGTTAAAGAAAAACGTTTGAATGGAAAAACAAAAGGAAATGGGCGAATGTTGCAATATAAGCGACTAGCAAAGTTGTGTTCCAAAAATATCCTAAAAAAAGTATTTGCTTTGTAGCTTAAAATAGAACCCAAGAACTTTTTTTTGAATGTCTAATATCTGTGCTTTTGCTTTAAAATGAACTTAATGTAAAATACTACTACGATCGTGGGTTCAACACTGCTCCTCCTCAAACCTCTCATCTTCCCATAGCCAACCTCCTAACTTCTTCTTACCCCCATTCCGCAGCCCAAAAACGCATTTGGTAATTCATTGCCGCTTGGTAGCTTTCATAATGGCTTTGTCAACATTGGCGGCCCGGAAATCTCCTTGTTGAGTTTTATGTGCATTGCAGTTGGCAATTAGTCGTTGATTCGTTGAATTGTTGTAATCCTTCGTACGCTCATTACAATTCGCTCGTTGTTAATAATGTCTCGCATTGTAAAAGCGTTAAAGCTCCGAACGCACAAATCATCATGGAAATGCGAAACTCTCTGCCATTTATCAAGCGTTGGTGTGACCCACAAAAAAGATATCCCACGAGTGCGATTGGTGAAATCGTCGGGGCTGGTGTGGGGTGGCACGCCATTGCGTTGCAATGTGGCAAAGTGCATTTTTATTTCACTCAACAAAACCGAATAAATATTTGCGAATGCATTAATCACCCATTTTGCCAACAAAATATGCAACAATGGAGTCGTCGTCGTTGCAAAAAAGTTTTTACATATTTATTTATGTATTAATTTTCGATTGTACTCAAAAACGGAGTAATAATGTACTTAGCTGGCATATTTTGTGGCGATAATCTATAAAGAAAATTTTGTTTCAATACATATTTATATTAAGCATCTAAAGTAGAAATAAAACGATATAATGAAAAAAAAAAATATTTTCACGAGGACTATCGAAAAAATAAAAAAAAAATAATACTGATTTGGATAGAAACGTCTCAACTGTGCTAATTTTTTTTTTTCAAAGCGCACGCTACAAATCGGAGGAGAAGCTCGGCCAAACACTAACGTATATGTAAGCGCCAATCTATTATTATTATTATACGGCTCTAGGAGTTTTCGAGAGAAAGATTGAAATCAAGTGGCTTCGCTGGCTAGATCATGTCGTTCGAATGGACAGAAATGGTTCAGCTCTGAAAGTATTCAACGCGGGCTGCTATGCTGGTAATAGAGAAAGAGGGTGGCCTCCTCTGCATTGGAAAGACCAGGTGCTGAAGGACTTGGCTTCACTTGGAATTTGATGAATTCCGGTCAGTTGACACCGAAGAGATATGATTTGCATAATTTGTTGAACTGGGTTTGGTTGCTTTTTCCAGTTTCCATGACCGCCTTGGGACTTGACTAGGGGTATGATTTGAGGATACTGCCGTAGGTCATGATATGGTTCAGGTTCTCAACTGACTGGTCTGTAGTGTAGCCGTACTATTTGGAAACCAAAACACAAAACTTAAACTTAAAACCGAAAAATCAAAGATGGACACTTGCAGGTCCTTATATATGTATTAGAGTTACTTGTATGTAGTGGAAACGCTTAACATTTTGAAAATTTAACAAAACTGATAGCACCTCTTTTGGAAATAAATATGCTTAATATAACTAAAAAAATTAAGATTCCTCAATAATATTAATGCTAGTTTTAACATTTTAAACAATAACCGACCCATTTTTTCAATTCATATCCATTTAAGGTTGCCTCAGTGCAGTGTAACTATAAGCATAATCTTTCGATATGTAAAACATCGCAGATTCACTTACTTGCTAGTGAGCCATCATGTTCATTACCACCTTCTTTAGTCGTTTCTCATCGACATTTGACATTTGTGAAAGTACCCGTTTTACTTTGCCACGCTCAACATTAGGCTTGCCCTCAACATAGCCATCTAATAGTTGCGATAATTTGTGTACAGCACGACCCACACATGACCACACACACACACACACATACAGCAACCCATGCACTCGCTTACTTCCAAAAACCCGCTTTAGCTCAATGTCAGACAGAAGTCGAAAAGCCGGTAGCGATTACCATAAAGATAAGAATAAAAGTCGAAAAGTGAACCAATTACTGTCCGACGTTGGTATGACCCCAAAAGACCGCAAAACCACAAGCAGGCAGTGAAGTACTGAGAAAGCATTTACGAGTAAATATGTATTTGGATGGTTGTATGTTTGTACATACTTCCCGGTCGGAAATCGCACTAGAGCCGAACTAGTTCTATACTAGGGAATTGAGAACTGGCGCGCGTTAATGCTCTTTTGTATGCCAGCAACTGGCGAATCTAACATGGCGATGTCTAGGACGTGTCAATCGGGGGGAAATACCTTTTCGATAGTTCCGAACCAGTTCTAAAATCGACAGAGGAAAAAATATCATGATTTTTTCAGTCTTTTTGGTTTTTTCCTGTGTGCGATTTTAAATTATTTTCAAAGAAATTTATTTTCAATTTCCAATTAAATTTGTTTGAATGATCGTAAAAAATGTACGTTTACCTACCTTAACCTGTAGATAAGGGTGCTTGCTGTGATTGATTACATTCCAGAAGGTCCCAAGATGTCAAAATGTTAAAACAAATTTTTGTTTTGTAATACCAAACTATGAAAAAGCATCTGTGAATTCCCGAATGATAGCGTATTTGATCGAAAAACCCGCCAAACACATATCTATGTAAAGCATAGTTCCGAACTACTAGTTCTAAATTTGTCACCTTAGATATAGATTTCTAATAATTTTTTTTTATTCTTTACGACTTAGGACTATTGTGGCTATTTTGGACAAAACAGAAACGGTTACAAATAAAAAAAGTTAGTTTAAACTTTTGAAAAACAATTACTTTTCTTGCTTCTTGCATTGAAATATAATTTTTAGAAAAAGTGGATATAGCAGTGAATTTTCACTCTTAGCTAGCGGTATGTAGTTTTAAAAATTGAAATAAAATAGTTTTTAAAATTAGCACACTTCGCTGATTTTGAACTGGTGAGGATCTGGTTACTATCGGACTGGTTCGATTTGGCGATAAAAATCAAGTACGGAACTAGAAATTGGATTCACTAGTTCGCGGTTTCCCTGCAGGGGTACGATTGTACACACACTCACACATGAATAGTGCACACATATGTATGTACATATGTGTGTATGTATGTACTACTTATCAACACTACTCGGCGTAGTTCACAAAGCAAAAGGGAATTTACTGGAAAAGGACTGCAATGCGCCGTTATTCTCGGTTCAAATGGATGTGCGCATGGCTGATTGGTTGCAATGTGAATGGTCGGTTGACCACTTGGATTGTCGGTTAATTCACAGTGTGTGTCAGTTTGAGTTCATCAAGCGATGAAGGCAGGCAGCAGCAGCAGAAGTAGCCAGTTGGATGATGCGGAAATGATTTCATGATGTATCCACTCATGATTTCGCATTGTATCAGCGATCAGCTACCAGACAGACTACTGAAAAGTCAGCTCATTTCGGCAAAAATGAGCTACGTTAAGGCGCATGCAGCCGAATGCAATTTGCGTTTGGTTAAATTTGAGTTTATTGTGGCGTAAAAAATTGCATTTTCACAAAAGAAATGTCAGCAGCAATGAAAAAATGTTGACGATTTAAGCTTTAATGTGAACTAACGGTATTGTACATACTAAAATTCAGATTTAAGCTTTTATTGGATTTAATAATTTTTATTGAAGTAAACCTGTCTATGTATGTACAATAGGGTGGTGCAAAAATTCTTGTAAAAAAAAGTAAAGACGGAATTTTCATGCTCTCACCCCCTAGGATCGTTTTATACCGAAAAAATATACCCCTATTTTTATACCTTTCATGAGCATGAAATGGTATTATAACTTTGGTCCGATGTTTGTAAGTACCAGAACAAAAAGAGATAGACCCATGAAAATGTATACTTATATGATCAGAACGTCGAGCTGAGTTGATTTAGCCATGTCCGTCTGTCCGTCTGTCCGTCTGTCCGTCTGTCTGTCTGTTTGTATGCAATCTAGTCTCTCAGTTTTCGAGATATCCGGATCAAATTTGGTAGGTGGGTGTATTTTTATATTGTATTAATCATTTGTCGGAACCGGAAGAATCGGACCACTATAACATATAGCTCCCATACAACTGATTGTTCAGATATGAGATTTTTCATTATAACTTCTCCATTTATGCAGCTACGAACATGAAATTTTGCAATAGTTGCACCCATTATCAACAGAATACTTACAGTGAAAATTACAAAGATCGGGTCACTATAACCTATAGCTCCCATACAACTGATTGTTCAGATATAAAATTTTGCGTTATAACTCCTCCATTTATATAGCTAGGAACATGAAATTCCGCACTGTTTTCAATAATTATCAACAGAAAACTTACAGTGAAAATTAAAAAGATCGGGTAACTATAACCTATAGCTCCCATACAACTGATTGTTCAGATATGAGATTTTTCGTTATAATTCATCCATTTATGTAGCTAGGACCATGAAATTTCGCGCTGTTTTCACTCATTATCAACAGAAGACTTACAGCTAAAATAACAAAGATCGGGTCACTATAACCTGCAGCCCCCATACAACTGATTGTTCAGATATGAGGTATTTTATCATAACTCCTCCATTTATGCAGCTAGGAATATGAAATTTCGCACCATTTTCACTCATTATTAACAGAATACTTACAG
>NW_023458556.1:8490492-8492771 GCF_013731165.1 Rhagoletis pomonella | reverse complement strand
CAGATGTTCATGAAAGGTATGAAGCCTTCGGCATAGCCGAAGACAGCACTGCTCTTACTTGTTTTATTTTGAAATCAAAAAATATTTAGAGGTCGCTCAAAGCGCTAAAAGCTTTCCCTGTATTTTATATGGGAAAAAACAACTTTTCGTAGAAATGGTATACAAATCTGGAAAATCAAATTTTTCGACTGGAAAACTCTGTTTCTCTTCAAGACATTCCGAATAGTAATACCCAATTATTTTTTTAACCATTTTTTTATAGTAACTATATTTTATAGATCCGCCCAAACCCCCCAAAAATCCCGAAAAATGCAATGGGGGATCAATAAAGATTGTAAGTATTAATAAATGACTAAATAAACAATTGGATATACTACTGAAAGTCTCCTGAAGAAAACCTGAGTTGTCCGATCGAAAAATATTGACTTTAAAGAATTCTACACCATTTCTTGGATAAATAGCTTTTTTCATATTAAATAAATAAATAATAGCTTTTGATTCCAAATAAAAAAATATGAGTATACTTTTTCGATATAGAACAATCTTAGGGGCTAGAGCAATGTACCTACATATGGGAGGTCCGTCGGTAATCAAAAATAATAATAATAATAACAAAACAGAAATCAGTCAATGGACTAAAATTACTCACTCAGTGACGTATAAATTAGAGGTTTTGGTCTTAGTTTTTGATTCATTGGTATGGATGTGCCATACGAATATGTTGAAAACTAACTCGGTTACAATCATGCGCAACTTATTGAATATCAAAATATACACGATACTTCTTTCTAAGAAAATATGAAACTTTTACGAATATACCAGTTTTGTTTGCGAAGAAAGAAGTGACTACTCTACGCCAGATTCGCCACAGAAAAGACTTTTGCGGGGAAATATATTATAGACAAATTTAGCGGATCTTGGATCACATTAACAAGGAGCGAAGTTCCGTGGGCCCAGGAATGGTATACAAAACTTGTTATTGAAAAATTTATTTATGTCATCTTTACGATTCGATGGGGGGCAGAACTTGACCAACAAAATTTTTTAGGAATTGGAGCATCGAACTTCACCCTTAATTTTAAAACATGATTATTGGGAATAAACTCTTCACTATTCATAAAGAAACATCTGGTTATATATTATAACCAGATAATGAAAAAAATTCAGACTTATGATGCTTATGCCGGTTAAAGGATTTGGAATGTAATCCTACGAAGGAAAATTTAAAATCCCCTGTCAATACACAAGTCGACACGATATGCAATATAGATCTTTTAGTTAGAATACTCCAAAACTCAAGATCTCGCCGGCGAGAACGACTAGAAACTAATGGTTTTTATATTAAGTAAGTTTACTAGTCAAAACTTCTTATAAGTCGCTAGTTACAATAATTAACCATGCATTTATTCATATTGTAAGCATTCTTTCTATTGTCGTTGGAAGCTGCGAATCCGAAAAGTTCCTACTCCGGCTATGTCAGTTAAACCTTTGAGAAACTCTGAACCCATGAAGTTTCATCCATACCAGCTGAGGTGCGAACTGCTCAGCTCAGCGACCGAGTCAAGCGTTCACCACAGTAGCTTTGAAACTATCAACCAATTGAAAATTTCTCAGTTCCAAACAAATGTTGTATTAAATACATAAATCACTTGAAGTAAGTTACTTTCTCAAGGCATACACTTTTCTGGGTCATCCTAATGCATGTACATAAATAAAACATATGTGTACGTATTTTCGTACACATTCTTCAGCATCTCTTCACAAAGATGTGTGGCGATTTACCGGCATGTCTGCTGTCGCAAGGTATTTTTCTTAGGTAACTACCTCTGTCTGGTCTGTTATTTATTTACCAAACTTGTCACGTAGTTTTTTTACTTATACTGTCTGCCACTACTTTGATTTTATTGGCTGTCAAAGTCAATGGCTTACAATTCGATGCATCTAGAAAGTATGTATGTAAGTACATATAAAAATGACGGTAAGCACATTAAGTAGAAGCACTTTAGAAAGGACCCGGACTTGTGGTATGAATATGTACATACATACGTATGTTTGTATTGCGAGTATGTAGAAATTTTTGGGTAAAAATGGGAAAAACTTAAAAATAGCTGTGCACTTAACGCAGTATTAACATTATCGCTTGTTAACTGAAAAAGCGTCATTGAAAAAAATAATCGAAAGAAAATGTGGTATTTTTAAATTCATTAAAAAAAATTTTGTATCTAAAATTTTTATTCAACAATTTTATAATGAGCTCGAGGCCATTTTTAAATGAAAAA
>NW_023458556.1:8474003-8490392 GCF_013731165.1 Rhagoletis pomonella | reverse complement strand
TTTTTGTGCGTTACTTTTCCTAATCCGTTGCTTCTTCCTTGGAGTGAACTCAAAAAAAATAAAAAATGAGGAAAAGCATGAAATATGGCATTAAGTCGCTGACGGTTTTTGTCGCAATATGCGAATACAGCGCTTGAGTTTTTCTTCACTGCAATATCATTGGCAAAAATGCGAGTTTTTGCTCTAACTTTTATGAATAACATTGCAGTGAACTTCTTTCAACAAGTTTCGTATGCATACATATATATACATACATATATATTTGAGCATTGCTTTGCGAGCTTTGCACCAAATCGATGTCAATAGATTTTTAATTTTTGAAATGGATCTACATTTGCCATCCCTCCAGCAATCGTTAAGTACCAATGGTAATTCTTTGTTTAACATTGGCAGCATGCTGCTGAAAATGTCTTAAAAATCGTGCAATATTTTACCCGCTAAAGGTAGTTGCTTTCTTTAATCAATTTTAATTGAGTGGATTTGTTTGAACAGCTGCGTTACTTCGTCTACTGCTGAACGTATGTAGAGAGGTATTGAAAGGGAGTTTTTTTTTGTGCTGCAGGACTCTAACAGACGATTTCATGGCACCTGTTTTTTTTATAAAACTTCAAGAAAAATCTTTGCAACGAAAAAATTGAGCTTTTTTTTAATAGTTCTTTTAGAGATTCTGATGTGAATTATTTTGTGGCATTTGGTTGATTGGAGTCAAGTGGTAGTCCAAAAATCCGATAAATTGCAATTTTGAAAAGTCAAAAGTGAAGTCAATATCAATTTGGATCTACAATTCCAATGTTAATTTGCCTAACGATTTCACTCTACTAGGCTTAACTGTTATTGCAGAATTCTATCTTAACATGTCGAAGCATTGGTGGTATTGTATTCGGCCTGAATTAAAAAGGAAATTGGCGATTCCTGCAGGATATTGTGCCATCTCATCGTCCGATATTTATTTTGACCAATTTTTTTACTAAAAATCCCACTCCAACATCGAATAATATCGAATTTAACAACAACAACAACAAAACCTGCTGTATCCAATTTTTTACAAAAAAAATCTAACTTCCAGTACCAAGTTGGAACCTTGCTCCTATTGTTCCTTCAAAGCAAAAGGAATCAATTGTGTTTTGTCGTTGTAAGAGGCGTTGATAGGTGCTTCTATGAATTACGTAGGAGTTACTTAGCTCCAAAAGCTAGACGATTTTACTCTTCATACGGAAATTTAAAAAAAAAAAAAACTTTAAATGGACACATAACAGTTTATTTCACATATTGTATGTACTTTTGCTAGCCTTTATTGTAAAAGAATACATACTTAAATTATTTGTACTAAAAGTTATCTCACGAATATAAATGGGTTAATGGGTGCTCTTTGATTATCCATTTTAACTTTCTTTTTCTTTCAGATGTTGCTCTTACAAGAATCACACAAACAGGAGAGAAAAACTTCGCGAAATCTATGTAGAAAATCTAAAACTAATTTTATAATGCAGCTGAAACTCACATTAAACTAACATTAGCTCAAACAAAGAAGCAAAGAGTTTGCAAACAAATATTGTAACAGCAAAGAAGCAGAATTGAGGATAAGTTCGCGAAAATGCAACTGCAAAAAGTGGCAACATTCACAAGTAAATAATTGAGAAATAAAAAAAATTTTGACAATCAGCAAACCACTCCAAGTATTTGGTCTAGAATAACTAAGTAGCCAAATGTTGAGCTGAGCAACAGTGTGGGAACGAAGCGTAAAGCAAGTTAAGTCTGAAATTGTAGAAATGGGCGTAAGCAAAATAAAAAGTTTAAAGCAACACAGTACAGTAGTAAGTACAAACATATGTATGTATATATACGCATACATGCCAATGCTTTAAAAGACATTCAATATTTACAAAAGTATTAACCCCTGACATTTCTCTTGTCAAAGACCATATAATAAAAGGGATTTTCAACAAGAACTTTGTTTTTCAAAACACACATTGTATTACAGAGTATACGGTTTGGCAATCATTAAGGAAAAATGATATCGGACAGATGTCCACCACGACCACGGTTACAGATGCCGCTTCTTTCATCAAAATTTTCAATAGACGTTTGGCAAATTGGCGGGTCTACTTTTTCATGTATTTGAGTGTAAAATTTGGCTCCGTCCTGTTGAGCCCACATGTCGGTGATATCCACGCCTCCAGACCACACACCCGGAACGACCTGTTCGAACACGCATTGGTGTTGGCACATTATGTATCGAGCCGGTCGTAACTTTTGCAGTTGCGCCCTTTTCATAGTTCATTTGTATTAATTTAGTGCAATCTTAAATTTATATCCTACATTGCCTGGTAGGAGGTATTATTAATATTAGATTCAATAAAATAAATAATTAGAATAGAATACCTGAATTTGGTTCTTCAAAATTAAAGGTTCGTTTGCAAATAAATTGTTCCAAGATACAAAATATCTGAGAAGTTAATAACCTAAATCAAGGCTGTCGACTATCCTTAGCTATCGAATGCCGTACTGGAGATAAAAATGTGCCAAAAACTTTCAAATTGAAAGATAAAAGTGGCAATTAGAGCGTCATACTTTTGATTTTTTGATCTTATTTTCCCTTAAGCAATAAAATAAGAGCCACGTTACTAAGCAAAAGTGCAATACAAAAATGAAATTATTCGGTCGTAGAAACCTGAGTGGAAGATCAACCCATCTCGGCAGGCAGTTCGAAAACGCCCTATCTCAGACGGCCTTATTTCAAAATTTTATTGAAAAACACCCCATCGCAGAATTTGGTCGAAGAACGCCTTATCTCAGAATGAAAATAAAATGAAAAAAATGTGCTGAGATAGGGCGTTTTGGAATCGGCAGCTGAGATGGCTCGATCATCCATTCAGGTATCGCTATACTAGAGAGTTTTAGTTACTGAGAAAATAGTATATGTCAAGGATTTCAACAAATAAGTATTGAAATTCCTGTGCAAGATTAATAAATTTGTGGCCATTTGAAGTGAAATATGGCACAAACTGGCGATAATATATATAAAGTAGGATAATGGGACATTGAGATTTTAGTAAGAAATATTGAAACACTGGAGTGTATACCAATTTTATTTTGGCTACACTCTTCTACCGACTGATGGGGCATTTAATAGAGTATTAACTAACAAATGAAAATCCGTAAAGTCACTCAAGTATTTCAATGAGTGCACTTTTCCATGCACATTTTTTCACTTTTACCATACCAATGACTATTATCCATTCCACCTACCTTCCGTTAAAGCAACTGCTGGACAAACAGCAATGCATTTGGAAATAAAATTGTGTTTTGGTATAGTTGTATATATAGGTGTATTATGTGAGCATAAAAAGCCACTTTTATGTGGAGTTGAAGTTACAAAACTTTCTTCGTATTTGTGCTGTTTTTTCTTCTACCCTTTTTTTTAATTTCTTTATTTTCTTTCCCTTTCACTAGCTTCCAAAGAAAAAGTTGGCTGTCTGCAACATCGCAAACAACTTGTTTTGAAATAGATATTTTGCTAGACAGATGATGCAAGCAAGCAAGTATTCTAAAGACTTAAATTTTAGATAAATTAAATTAAGAAAACAATTTCAGGAAAATAAATTGTTTTGGAAAAATCTTTACACGAAAGCAGCGATGTATGACTAACGAAGGTATCTCTCACAATTAAACTTTAATGGGGAATACATATTTAAGTCATTTTCTGTTCATAAAGCACTTTAAATCTTTTTTTGTTTATTTATAAAGACTGATGAATTTTTCATATAAATGGTCTAACTTTAGCAGTGATATTAGTGAGGAGCGATACCTGACCGTTCATCGAGCATTTAAGCATGAAAGATTGCTGATGAACTTTTTTTTTTACTCTGCTTCTTCGAAAATATGAAAGAAAGGCTTCAAAATATGTTGAAATTGCACTGAGGGACGACGATATGATGAACTGCCAATTAAGAATCATCAGTGCTCTTTCCGCATTGAAATATTTTTACTACGGGGTGCATTCCTCATCCAAATGCACATAAATAAATACTCATTACAAATATTTTAAAGTGTATCCATAGATACGTGACAATGGGTACATACATACATACATATGTACGTTTGAGCATTGATGCGACCTAATACCATATCAGCTTTCCGTAACTCATACGCAGTGGTTACCCACCATTTCCAGAACCGCGACACAAAGTTGTTGTTGTATGCACTTAGCCACACGTCAGTAGCTAACTGCATAATTATATTTGTAATTGCATCACACTTTCGCTTGCAATAAACACCAGCCATTTACGATACGCCCCTAAGTCCAACCACAAGTCACTTAGTGAGTATTAAGTTTAAAACCCACTATGTACATACATATGTACATATATGAATATGTGTGTATTGTCATATTGTATGCAGTTATTGATAATTAGTGCACGACACACTTGAAACAATTTGCTTTTTACACAGCAAGTAAACACTATTTGCACTATACAAATTCATGTGGGACTTTTTCAAAAAGCAAAAAATACAAAATTTAGAATTTTTCGGGAAAAGGGTAAGGGTCTTCAAAATCAACAAAGGACATACTTTCAGTGCTGGGTAAGTGACTAAGCATGGTTTCTGCGACTAAAATCAAAGAATTATTTAAAAAAAGCTATCCAGAGCTTTAAGCTTTTGTAATTCAACCAATAACTGCACAGAACCAATTATTAAATAAAATTTCTCCAAGAAGACAGTTTATTGTAATGAAAATATATATTTTTTCAATAATATTGTTGAAACATTTTTATATTTTTTCAGTCGACGCATACAATGAATGAGGTACTTGTCGAATAGATGCACAACCTTCTAAAATTCGATAAAATATCTAAATTAAATATCTAAAAATTTTAGTTTAAAAAAATGTTTTCTAATGAATTTAAAAAGACTTAACCAAAACAAGTGAACTTTTTGATATTTTTTGAATGCCTTATTACAAATTATGAAAGATTTTTTATATCAAAAATAATTTTTCTTAATAAATAAATATTAAACCAGAAAGTGTACTTTAATATGTGCCTAGCTATATGTATTTCCTTTAAACAAACAACAAAATCCTAAAGGACTAAATTCTTTTTTGTTTTTCTTTTCAATTTCTATTCTCAATTCGTCAACCTTGTTTGCAACTAAATATTATACCAAACCAGTAATCACTCATTGATCTGAGTAAGGATGAAAGTTAATGCAAACTATTTATACATTTTTAATTACTTTTTAGGATTTGTTAAAGAAGAAATAGCTAACAAAAAACTTTGGACCACATTTTCTTTCGATTTTTTTTTCAAAATGACGTTTTTTCAGTTAATACTGCATTTGGTGCACAGTTTTTTTTTTAATTTTACCCATTTTTACCCAAAAATTTCTACATAATACAAACATACGAATGTACATATACATATAGCACAAGACCCGGTCCTTTTTAAAGTACTTGTACTTAATGCGCTTACCGTCATTTTTATATGTATTTACATACATACTTTCTAGATGCATCGAATCGTAAGCCATTGACTTTGACAGCCAATAAAAGCAACGTAGTGGCAGACAGTATAAGTAAAAAACTACGTGACAAGTTTGGTAAATAAATAACAGACCAGACAGGGGTAGTTACCTAAGAAAAATACCTTGCGACAGCAGACATGCCGGAAAATCGCCACACATCTTTGTGAAGAGATGCTGAAGAATGTGTACGAAAATACGTACACATATGTTTTATTTATGTACATGCATTAGGATGACCCAGAAAAGTGTATGCCTTGAGAAAGTAACTTACTTCAAGTGATTCATGTATTTGGTACAACATTTGTTTGGAACTTAGGAATTTTCAATTGGTTGATAGTTTCAAAGCTAATGTGGTGAGCGCTTGACTTAGTCGCGTGCAACCATAAACCGCTGCGTAGATCTCTAAACGAGATGGCTGAGCAATTTGGTTCAGAGTTTCTCAAGGGTTTAACGGACATAGCCGGAGTAGGAACTTTTCGGATTCGCAGCTTCCAACGACAATAGAAAGAATGCTTACAATATGAATAAATGCATGGTTAATTATTGTAGCGACTTATTAGAATTTTTGACTAGTAAACTTACTTAATATAAAAATCATTAGTTTCTAGTCGTTCTCGCCTGCGAAATCTTGAGTTTTGGAGTATTCTAACTAAAAGATCTATATTGCATGGCGTGGCAACTTGTGTATTGACAGGGGTTTTCAATTTTCCTTCGTAGGATTACATTCCAAATCCTTTAACCGGCATAAGCATCATAAGTCTGAATTTAATATCATTATCTGGTTATAATATATAACCAGATTACTCTTTATGAGTAGTGAAGAGTTCATTGATAATAATCGAGTTTTCAAATTTTGTTGGCCAAGTTCTGCCCCCCATCGAATAGTAAAGGTGACATAAATAAATTTCTCAATAACAAGTTTTGTATACCATTCCTGTGCCCACGAATCTTCGCTCTTTATTTATGTCTGTTGTAAATTTGGTGATCCATGATTCGCTAATTTTTTCTATAATATATTTGCCCGCAAACGTCTTTTAGTAGTCACTCCTTTCTTTGCCAACAAAACTGGTATATTCGTAAAAGTTTCATATTTTCTTAGAAAGAAGTATCGTGTATATTTTTATATTCAATAAGTTGCGCATCATTGTAACCGAGTTAGTTTCCAAAATATTTGTATGGAACATCCATACCAACGAATCAAAAACTAACACAAAATCCTCCAATTTGTACGTCACTGAGTGAATAATTTTAGTCCATTGACTGATTTCTGTTTTGTTATTATAATTATTAAAAATTTTTTTTTGATTACCGGACAGACCAATATATGTAGGTACATTAGGGAGGTGCATTTTTCGGATTTTTTTTTTGGGTTTTGGGCGGACCTATAAAACATAGTTACTATGAAAAAATGGCTAAAAAAATAATTGGGTATTATTATTCGGAATCTCTTTAAGAGAAACAGAGTTTTCCAGTCGAAAAATATTTTTTCAAGAATTATATACAATTTGTACGAAAAGTTTTTTTCCCATATAAAATACATGGAAAGCTTTTAGCGCTTTGAGCGACTCTAAATATTTTTTGATTTCAAAATAAAAAAGGTATATTTTTTCGGTATAAAACGATCGTATGGGGTGAGAGCATGAAAATTCCGTCTTTACTTTTTTTACAAGCATTTTTGCACCACCCTATTGTACATCCATAGACAGGTTTACTTCAATAAAAATTATTAAATCCAATATAAGCTTAAATCTGAATTATAGTATGTACAACGCTGTTAGTTCACATTAAAGTTTAAATCGTCAATATTTTTTCATTGCTGCTGACATTTCTTTTGTGAAAATGCAATTTTTTATGCCACAATATACTCAAATTTAACCAAACGCAAATTGCATTCGGCTGCATGCGCCTTAACGTAGCTCATTTTTGCCGAAATGAGCTGACTTTTCAGTCTCTGGTAGCTGATCGCTGATACAATGCGAAATCATGAGTGGATACATCATGAAATCATTTCCGCATCATCCAACTGGCTACTTCTGCTGCTGCCGCTGCTGCCTGCCTGCATCGCTTGATGAACTCAAACTGACACACACTGTGAATTAAGCGACAATCCAAGTGGTCAACCGACCATTCACATTGCAACCAATCAGCCATGCGCACATTCATTTGAACCGAGAATAACGGCGCATTGCAGTCCTTTTCCAGTAAATTCCCTTTTGCTTTGTGAACTACGCCGAGTTGTGCTGATAAGTAGTACATACATGCATACATACATATATACATACATACATATGTGTGCACTATTCATGCGTGAGTGTGTGTACAATCGTACCCCTGCAGGAAAACCGCGAACTAGTGAATCCAATTTCTAGTTCCGTACTAGATCTTTATCGCCAAATCGAACCAGTCCGATAGTAACCAGATCCCCACCAGTTCAAAATCAGCGAAGTGTGGTACTTTTAAAAACTATTTTATTTCAACTTCAATATTTCAAAAGTCTCTGCTAAGTAAACTTTTTATAAAAATTATATTTCAATGCAAGAAGCAAGAAAAGGGATCGTTTTTCAAAAGATTAAACTACCTTTTTTTATTTCTAACCATTTCTGTTTAGTCCAAAATAGCCACCAAAGTCGTAAGTCGCAAAGAATAAAAAAAAAAATCCATTAGAAATCTATATCTAAGGTGACAACTTTAGAACTAGTAGTTCGGAACCATAGGAACAGGGATGCAGCGGGGGCTTATTAACTTTAAATATATATATGTTTGGCGGGTTCTTCGTTCAAATACGCTATCATTCGGGAATTCACAGATGCTTTTTCATAGTTTGGTATTACAAAACAAAAATTTGTTTTAACATTTTAACATCGTGGGACCTTCTGGAATCTAATCAATGACAGCAAGCACCATTATCTACAGACTAAGGTAGCTAAACGTACATTTTTTACAATCATTCAAACAAATTTAATTTCAAATTGAAAATACATTTCTTTGAAAATAATTTAAAATCGCACACAGGAAAAGCCAAAAAGATTGAAAAAGTCATGATAATTTTTTCCTCTGTCGATTTTAGAACTGGTTCGGAACATTCGAAAGAGGGATTGCCCCCCGATTGACACTTCCTAGACATCGCCATGTTAAATTCGCCAGTTGTTTGCATGCAAAAGAGAATTAACGCGCGCCAGTTCTCAATTCCCTAGTACAGAACTAGTTCGGCTCTAGTGCCATTTCCGCCCGGGAAGTATGTACATACATACAACCATCCAAATACATATTTACTCGTAAATGCTTTCTCAGTACTTCACTGCCTGCTTGTGGCTTTGCGGTCTTTTGGGTCATACCAACGTCGGACAGTAATTGGTTCACTTTTCGACTTTTATTCTTATCTTTATGGTAATCGCTACCGGCTTTTCGACTTCTGTCTGACATTGAGCTAAAGCGGGTTTTCGGAAGTAAGCAAGTGCATGGATTGCTGTGTGTGTGTGTGTGTGTGTGTGTGTGTGTGTGTGGTCATGTGAGGGTCGTGCTGTACACAAATTATCGCAACTATTAGATGGCTATGTTGAGGGCAAGCCTAATGTTCAACGTGGCAAAGTAAAACGGGTACTTTCACAAATGTCAAATGTCGATGAGAAACGGCTAAAGAAGGTGGTAATGAACATGATGGCTCACTAGCAAGTGAGTGAATCTGGGATCGAAAGATTATGTTTATAGCTACACTGCACTGAGGCAACCTTAAATGAATATGAATTGAAAAAATTTGTTGGTTATTTTTTTAAATGTTAAACCTTGCATTAACATTATGGAGAAATCTTAATTTTTTTAGTTATATTAAACAATTTTTTCCGAAAAGAGGTGCTAACAGATTTGTTAAATTTTCTTAACGTTAAGCGTTTCCACTACACACAAGTAACTCTAATACACATATAAGAACCTGCAAGTGTACATCTTTGGTTTTTCGGTTTTAAGTTTAAGTTTTGTTTTTTGGTTTCCAAATAGTACGGATACACTACAAACCAGTCAGTTGAGAGCCTGAACCAACGCCCAATGCCCAACGGCAGTATCCTCAATTCATACTCTTAGTCAATTCCCAAGGTTATTTAGCTTCACATCATCAAAATTATTTGTTTTACATTAGATTAAATTCTAAATTTTATGGTCAAAAATTAAATTGTATAACTTTGTGCATATTTCCATTCCAAACTTTATTCTTGTCTTTAGAAAAATTTAGCTAACAAATTTTTAAAGAAATATTTTAACCCCTTTATTTTAAATACATTTCTTTACAATTTAGTAAAAACCTCAACCAGATGATAAAAATTGTCACCAAAAATAAACATACGTCAGCACTGACCTAAATATTGGCAAAGCCTGATATATAAAATATTGATCTGTCCGCCAGAAAAAGCATCGCGCGTTGAATACTTTCAGAGCTAGACCATTTCTGTCCATTCGAACGACATGATCTAGCCAGCGAAGCCGTTGGATTTTAATAATAATAATAATAGATTGGCGCTTACATATCGTCACTAGACAGGAATAAAGACGCCAAAGCGTCAAAGACTCCTAACTTACTTCGCCGAAGTTTTTCATAAGCATCTTTTTTCGCAAAATTTTCTTACGTGCCTTTTTTCGCCGTCAAAACACTAGCGCGCCTTTATTCGTGTGTAGTGACGATATATGTAAGTGTTTGGCCGAGCTTCTCCTCCGATTTGTAGCGTGCGCTTTGAAAAAAAATTAGCACTGCGACTTATGCGAATAATGCCTCTGAAATACAGTTGAAACTCTTCTATCCAAATCAATATTGATTTTTTTTTGAATTTTTTTAATAGTCCTCGTGAAAATAATTTTTTGTTTTAATTATGTCGTTTTATTTCTACTTTAGATGCTTTATATAAATATCTATTGAAACAAAATTTTCTTTATAGATTATCCCCACAAATTACGCCAGCTAAATACAATATCACTCCGTTTTTGAGCAATATCGAAAATTAATGCATAAATAAATATGCAAAATCTTTTTTGCAACGACGACGACTCGCATTGTTGCATATTTTGTTGGCAAAATGGGTGATTAATGCATTCGCAAATATTTATTCGGTTTTGTCGAGTGAAATAAAAATGCACTTTGCCACATTGCAACGCAATGGCATGCCACCCCACACCAGCCCCAAAGATTTCACCAATCGCACTCGTGGGATATCTTTTTTTTTTGGGTCACACCAACGCTTGATAAATGACAGAGAGTTTCGCATTTCCATGATGATTTGTGCGTTCGGAGCTTTAACGTTTTTACAATGCGAGACATTATTAACAACGAGCGAATTGTAATGAGCGTACGAAGGATTACAACAATTCAACGAATCAACGACTAATTGCCAACTGCAATGCACATAAAACTCAACAAGGAGATTTCCGGACCGCCAATGTTGACAAAGCCATTATGAAAGCTACCAAGCGGCAATGAATTACCAAATGCGTTTTTGGGTTGCGGAATGGGGGTAAGAAGAATTTAGGAGGTTGGCTATGGGAAGACGAGAGGTTTGAGGAGGAGCAGTGTTGAACTCACGATCGTAGCGGTATTTTATATTAAGTTCATTTTAAAGCAATTGCACAGATATTAGACATTCACAAAAAAGTTCTTGAGTTCTATTTTAAGCTGCAAAGCAAATATTTTTTTTAGGATATTGTAGGAACATAGCTTTGCTAGTCGCTTATATTGCAACATGCGTCCATTTCCTTTTGTTTTCCCATTCAAACGTTTTTCTTTAACCCGAGCGTTCTCATATTTCCAAGCACAAATGATTTATGTTGACTCAATTGCAAAGCACTTGAAGTGCCATTTAATATTTTTGTCAGTGTCTGGAGGCTTATACTGCGTATGTTGGAAATATGAAGAGGCAAAATGAGCCGAAAAAAGAAGGAAAACGAAATTTATGACAACGTCTCCGAATGTCGCTTTCCCAAACACAGCGACAGGGACAGTACAATTTGGTTTCAAATTTGTGTAGGAGGATAGTTGGCGGCCAAAAGCCTAGTGGACTGTTGTTGGTAGTAAAACAAAATTTCACACAAAAAGACATTTCGGCGTATGCCGAAAGGATGAAAAAATTCCAAAATTGCTATTTATTCTCAAGTGACCAAGTAACCAGTTAAAAGCAACACATTTGCTTGAATAGGTAAATAGTAAAGGGTTTCCGGTCAACTTTGTGTTGCCTTTCCTAGGTATTGAAAAAAATTGCATATGTTTTGTGTGTGATTTCCCTTCGTTGTCAGACTTCGATTTTCGCTTCCTGTTGCTGGTCGATGCAAATTTGTATTCATTTGTCAAGCATGTTTTTCCCTTATATCTGCAATGTTTACGCACTATCTACGTATATACTTAGGTAAGCATGTAGTTTAATATTTGCCTGCGTATGCATTAAATATTCATACATATGTATTTGCATATGTGCTGCAATGAATATGAAATATTGCCATTCATAAGCGGTCGCTGTCAAATATTAAATTTTTGGTGCATTTCTCTTGAAATTTTACACAATTTAATTGCTGCTACGTTGAATACATATGTATGTGTATTAGACTGCATCACCAAAAATTTGCAGTTTTTCCGCCGGGATTACAAAATTTATTATATTTTAAGATGTCCGCCAAAATGTTTCGGAAAAATATTAAGATTTACGTGAACTGGACCGATTTGAAAATACTTCCGAAAATGGAGTTTTTTATGAATAAAAATAGTTTCTTAAAGAAATTTCTGAAAAAAGTCTCCTCAGATGACAAAACAGATTAAGCTTAAAAAATCTGCATAAAAATATTTAAAAGTCTTCTCAACGTAATCGTAATAATGAGATTTTTGATGCTGTTTTCTACTCTTTTCAAAGATTGATTGACAAAAAATTTAAATAACTGGGCCAAAACTATTCTGATTTAGACTTATGGGATCTCGGTAGAAATGTATTTTGCCATTGTTTTTATTCATGTGCAAAAAAAAGTCATTCGTGCCCCAATTTTTTTTCCCCCAAATACCAACACATCTTAATTCAACTTTGAATGATGTTCGTTCAGTTCGTTAGGTTCAGTTATTCAAGTTTTTCTTATATCAATCTTTGAAAAGTTAAAAAACAGCATAAAAATCTCATTATTACGATTCCGTTCAAAATTTTTTTTATTCTTTTTTTTTAATATTTTTACGTAAATTTGAGGGGATTTTTCAAAAAACATCTTTAAGAACCTATTTTTATTCATAAAATAATATTAATATTTTTCCGAAATATTTTGGTGGACGT
The DNA here is from genome assembly GCF_013731165.1 of Rhagoletis pomonella. Lineage (NCBI taxonomy): Eukaryota > Metazoa > Arthropoda > Insecta > Diptera > Tephritidae > Rhagoletis > Rhagoletis pomonella. The sequence continues at coordinate 8,477,586 of NW_023458556.1, read as the reverse complement.
CTTAAAATATAATAGATTTTATAATTCCAATGGAAAAACAGTACCGATTTTTTTTTGTATGGGGAGTGATGCAGTCTAATGTGCATGGCTGTTTTAACACTGATTAAGCGAGCAACATAGTGAATGTGTATTTTTTTTGTAATATGGATTCTGATTTTAATAGACACCTTAAATAAAAACTTTCTGAAATTTCCATTTCAGTAAAACCTTCGATGTTAATAAACTAAATTCTAACCAACTTAATTTTGTTCTAAAATAACTTTTAAACCGGTCATTACACATTAATTTGTAAAAATGTAAGTGAGATGAGTAAAACTATCATTACTCCATATTTGCATGTTAAAACACATAAAATAATATAACCGACGTACATACATTTTTAGATAATTGTGTGCATACATGCGACTCATGGTGCATTAACTATCAGAAAGTCTGCAATTTATCTATGCACTTAATTGGCTATTGTGTAGGTTCCGTTAAAAGCTTTGAGGAGTACCATTAGTGCAATAACAAAATAAACACAAACCTGAAAAATGTAAAAAAAATGTGTTTTTTTTTTACTTTGTGGATGCAATGTTAATGTTAATCCGTGCAGAATGTTTTTCTAGCTTATCAATTATTTCTTATATAAAGTAAGAATATTCTTAAATTGTGGTTGGCTCCATATTTAGCCTTAACAATTTCACCGCAGTGGTGTAGTGATTAGCAGAAGCTGAGCCGAACGCAAACATCTTTTCTGTATTGGTTGCTCTCAAATGGTAACTTTTACCGATGCGAAATAAAAATTCTTCTCAGTCAAGGAGGAATATAAATGGGAAATAAACATTCAAAGAGGGATATAAATAAGAAATAAAAATAAATCTCCTTCGATTGTATGCGTAAATTTCATATGTAACTTTTGCTTGGTTCTTGATTTATTTATTATTCAGACAGGTTGTGCAATCCACTACCCGGATCAAGCTTACTCATATCCGGGCACCCTGGTACTCAAATAAATAAAATCTCTTGCCCGGGTAGCTGGATAAAATATCCGGGTATCCGGATATATAAAACCCTTTATCAGGGAAATCTGGCATATATAACCCGCTTTCAAGTATCCGGATAACGATAACCGCCTACCCATGTACTTGGATAAAGATATTGTTTTTCGGTTAAGAGTTATTCTCGAGCCCTGAAATAAACATAACTAGCAAACAATATTATTTTGGTTTGTTGGTGTGTGCTCTCTCGAACGATCCTCCACCAGCCTCAAGTAAACCCTTTCAATAGCAAGACTACAATAAAACATACACAAATTTAAGATAATATTCCTTTCATTTGTTAAAAGGGTATCGGTTAATCTCCGACCGTCACTTTATTTCTCCTTCGAAAAGTGTTACCATGCGAGCATTTGAATTGGTGATAACTATTAACCAGCTCGAGCTCTGGTTTATTTACTATTTTATATGAACTTTTATTTAAATCCAGTTTATTCCCTCGCAGATACCAAATAAGCCCTTTTTAATTTGTAGAAAACTGAGAAAAATTAAACAAGTTTTCAACGAAATTTTAAATTTTTTTGTAAAGAACACTTGTAAACTGTGTTCGTAAATTAGTAAGTATACAAATAAAGTTGAAACTAGTTATCAAGGCAAAAGTTTTTAATGGTCAAAATCTTAATCAGACAACTTTGATTTAATTATTATTTTCTATTTGTTTTCCCTTTTATCATTAACGAGCTTGAAAACTGAATTTCCAAGTTTTTTGCTTATATTTCAAGGTTCAAAGGATAAGATGAAATGGTTTAGATCAGTGTGTCACTACCTTTTTAATTTTTTTTTTTCAAAAGGTTGGAAATCAAAAGCTCCATAGATACATATTTCCGTTTGTATGTATTCACCGAACGTTTTTAAAAATTAATGCAGCACTTCCACGCAAGGAAATGTGGATTAAAAATGATTTACTTGAAGCCATCAGCATGTGGGTAGTGCACCGATCCCTACCTCAAATATAGAATCATATTTTCTAAAAATGATAAAATATCTGTGGAATGTGTTGAATGAAAATCCAGTGACCCTTAACCTCCTTGCGAAGTACACTGAAGCAAGCCTGCCCACAATATCTATAGATTCGATGTTTAGTAAAGTGTAGGGTACTTGAATAACTTGTAGTTGACTTATAGATATTAAACACATCTCTTCCATGCGCCATAATTGGCTTTACTATGGCCTCATAAACAGAATATCATAGCCGAGAGCCTCCATCAATTCCCAAAGAGGAACTTATGCATTCTTTACTCGATCCTCAATATCGTGCCTCAAATATAGTTTCCGCAATATAGTTTGTACAAGATATAATATGAAAGCACAAGTAGAATACTATTTAGTCGTATAGAGAGCCCGAATATTTATGATTTTCTTACTTCCAGGTGAATAAAACAAGCTTCGTCATATCAGCGTTGAGGCCAATTTTTCAAACAGCGAACCAGTTCCTGACTAATTTTTAAAGAAGAGACAATACAAAGTGTCCACAAGTTTTCTCTAAACATTAATGAATTGCTGTCAGCATATGAAATAAGAAAAATTATAGTGCTTAACTTTGTGGGGTTCTCGTATTTCACATATGCCAAGTATAGGTACGCTGGGAATACTAATGACACCAGAAAATGGAGATTCTGGGAACCTGGATGCTCTGGCGTAATTGGAGACGCCGACGACACCTGAAAAGTGGGAATACTCACCGCTAATTTTCATATGCACACACACTCGGATTTGCTCCAGTCTACGTACTTTCCTGGGGATATCATCGTAGATCCGATTGCTGGTTTCCAAGACATAGAGATCCGAAAACGTTGATGACAGCGCACGCAATCGACAGAGCGCTATCCATTCTTAAGGCCTTGGACACAAAGGGTTCCACCGATTTCCACCATCTCTTCCGGAATTTGCAGGCTAAAAAACAGTTTTCGATTTAGTAACAGTCTGAGATTTTAAGATAGTGTGAGATAGTGGCATTTAAAGCAGTTTGTTTAATAAATAACTCCATTGTTTACTCACTAAAATAAAAATAATAAATAAATTTAGAATACATTTCTCTGTTATTATTATACTTTTTTTCGTTTTATAAATATCGTCTAAAATAATATTTCTTAAGCAACTAAACAAAACTGTGGTAGATGAAAACGCTGTAAAATAAAGCAATGATCCTTGTGCTCAAAACAGTTCCAGGGACAAGTTAGTTGGGAAACAACTTAATTTTGAGCAAACAGTTGAACATTCCAACAGTCACATGGGCCGCATACTGACACGACGATGCATGGAGTCAAGGGCAAGAAATTGTGCCTGTATATAGAAAAGCAATTGTACATACATACACACATAACATACGTACACATATAGCTAGAAGCAAATATGGGTACTTGAAAAGTTCAGATTGCATATCATCATCGAACATCTACACTTACCTATGTAAGCGCTGAGCGTAACTATTGTCAGCAGTGTTCTAATGAGGTCAATGCAAAGAATGCAGACATTTGCAGCAAAAGACTAAGCGCCACCAAAAAAAAATACAACCAGCAGCAACATTGCCGCTTAAATTCACAAAA
>NW_023458556.1:8425680-8434003 GCF_013731165.1 Rhagoletis pomonella | reverse complement strand
CAAATACTAATGCATGAAAATCCTAACCTCAAAAAAATCACCCGTTAGAAACAAGTAAAAGTACACATGTGTATGTATGTATGTATGCATGGTTTCACGGCCCACTGTACTCAGAACATGTATCCTTGAACCACCTAAATGAACTTTGCCGTTACTTTGCTTTTAAATTACTACTTTTATGGTTGTCTCTTTGTTTTGTAGGCTCTAATTACACATGGACCGCAAAGCACCTATGTACATACATATGTACATATTATACCAAACCTGAAGATTTGTGTAGAAATATTTACAAGCCGTTCCAAACCAATGTTCTATGAGAGTCGCTACTCTGCAACTTAAATAATATCTGTATTTGAACATACTTAGATGTTAATTTCGTACTAATTTTAAATTTTTTAACTTATGTATGACTAACTAATTCTAACCAGATAACCAGGCACATGTGAGTATTCCAATTGTGAGGAATTCAATTCAGAAGGAATTCGACCTAAAGCTATCACTTAAGTACACGTCCAAGCGTAGAATGGTGAAAAGAAATGCAGAAACCCCCCGCCGCAACAACGAAGACGAAGAAGCTTATGTGCAACACTGTGCTATCTATTGGATCATATAACATCTGAATATATGGTCACACATTGGATACAAGAATTTTTGGATGTAGAGCACCCACGCGCAGTGAAAGAGCTCCATATAAAATGTGGCAAAAAGTAGTACTTTTACCGAGGAATGAATAAATAAGAAAAATGGTTGAATTTAGCGGACTGATACGCCCACTGCACTAAGGAGCGGATATTGAAAATTTTACCCGATTTCAACGAAATTCGATTTGTAACTTAGATTAACCTAGGAAGACTTAAATTAACCAAGGAAATCTGAAAGATGGGAAAAGTCAGTCAACTGTCACGTGAGGTACAAATCGATTTTAATAAAATCGGTAATGGGACCGCCCACTAGTGTCAGGGAAGGCGTGGCTGTGGCTGGTCGCCAATACACACATTTCTTTATATTTCTCATTTTTTATGCAATAATAGATCTTGCACCAAAATTTTCCTATTTTGGAGGATCGTTACTAGTCCTTGCCGCATTAGAATACAAAATTCGGATAGTTGGTGGGCGTGGCAGTTGACTAATTGCCACTATATTTCAGTTGTATATTATCCTAGCTTAATCCAAGTTACAACCGAATTTCATTGGAATCGGATAACACTTACCATATCCAATCCCTAGTGTAGTGGGCGTGTAGTTCGCCAATTTTTACCAATTTTCATACATTTTCTTTCTTAGTGAAAGTGGTTAAATAACAAATTTTAGCAAAATCGAGATACGTTTACTTTTCTGCAACTTGTGTTCTATTTTAAGAAAAAATAAAATACAAATTATTATCTAGAGAACGGAGAGCTTTCAAGACGAAGAATTCAGAAAAAACAGTTTCCTTGTATAAAATAATTACATTGGCCTTCAAATATAGAAGAATTTATTTTGTTTTTTCCTGCAAACAGTAAGCAATGATTTTTTAAAAGAAAAACGCATTTTAAATTTTTTTTTATTAATTCATTATACTTAAGCTGTTTTTTGGTCAAAAAGAGACAAATAATTCAAAATTATCCTTTTTAAGGACATTTTAAAATTCGAATTGAATGAAAAATTGCCTTCACCTCAAAACCGACTTTGAACAGTAAAAATTTTTTATTTATTTTAACCGACTTCAAAAAAAGGAGGAAGGTTATCAATTCGTCGGAATACTTTTTTATATACATATATATGTTACCGCATAACTTTTAACCGATTTTAATAATTATTTTCTTAAAGGTAAGGTCTTACCTGGACCAGGTGGTCCCATTCTAATTTGGTTTAAATCCGATCATTAGATCATGAAGAGATTAACAATAATCTTAAATTTTTATATAAGAATTGAAGTCGATTTTGTTTCGTGCTTAAAAATTACTTGTTTACCTAAAAACATCACGCGATGCGACTTAAAAAAAAATATGTATGTACGCTTTTTATTTTATAGCCATGGACAGAACAGAAAAAATACGTATTTAAGATTTTAAAAAGCACATTGCAGCCTGTTTTAGCCAAAAAATATAACCTATTTTTGGAGGACATTTAGAGGTGAAGAGAATTCTTCTATCCAACGAGACCACTTTTCTTGAATTCTCCATTTCAAAACCTTTAAAGTACTATTACACTTATCTTCTCGTTCTAGACATGTTTTGTCTCCTTTTTTCGAAAATGGAACGCTGTACGTTTTCAAAAATTTGGTGCGCTCAAAATGTAAAACAGTACCGGGTTGTTCTACTGCACTCAACGAATATACCTATTGGGCTTTTTGAATAAAAGCTAAACATTGCTTTTTTTTAATTTCAGAAACTTAATTTAAATTTATTTGAATAAATCGAGTAATAGGTCTGAAGTTTTAAGAAAAAGCAATTTCTTAGTTTATATTCATAATGCCCATTATGTTGACGGTGCTGCGCATTTTTTTTCAATGTAAAGATATTTTCGAGCATATCTTGTATGCACGGTACCCTGCAAACAATTTCAACCCTCAAGTTGCTTCCCTTCGCCTATTTCTGTTGCTACTATTTTGGGGCACCTCACTGAACATTTTCCAAAAAAAAGAGAGCAAAATCCGTCGGGCGCTTTTTTTCTATGGTAACTTTTACTAATTCAATTATTACACAGGCCAACAAAAATTTGAAAAATTTTGTTTCCTAAAATGTTAAAGCTGTTTTTTTTGTGCTGAGTACCAATCTGTAAGTATGAGGGACGTGAACCGGATGAAAAATTTTCTTTTTTTGGAAAATGTTCAGTGAGGTCCCCCGAAATAGTAGTAACAGGCATCAGCGAAGGGAAGCAACTTGAGGGTTGAAATTGTTTGCAGGGTACCGTGATAATGCTCCAAAATTTAGAAAAATGTGCAGGCGAATTTTAAAGACGTTGGAAACTTAAATATGTTCCAAAATCTTAATTGGTCTGACAGTTGTGGTCACAGATTTAAATATCCAATTGCAAATTTTCGAATTTTTTATAAAAAACAAATAGTAACTAGAGGCCATAAATCTTTAAAATATGGGTTTATGCTTTGAATATATTTATGTCGTTGAATCGGTGTATCCTTCAACTAAATATATTCTGCCCTGCATTTTACAGCAGTGCTATAGCTAGATTTGGTCATTTACTCGCAGTAGTTTCCAAATTTTGTGTTATGTGTTGTAAGTTATGAATGATTAAAATGACTTTCAATCTTTTCTTCAGTGGTTTTGGTTTGATGGAAAGTTTTTTTTTCTTTTTAAATCGCTTGGAAATTTAATTTTGCGCGGCTTTACTTGTACGCATTTAGTAAGAATCATGTCATGCAAGCCACATACATGCACATACAAATGTGTACTAGTATTTGTAGATATGCCAACTAACATATCCATTAATGCTTCTGAGTAAATTTTCTCACACTATGTTCAAACTATAGCTGCACCGTTAATCTATGTCATTTAACATTGACAAAGAAACCTAAAAGCTCAAAGAAAATATGTGAACAAGAACACCGCCTTAGCGTATTTAGTTGGCAAATGTAGTGCCATTAGCGAGCTGCAGTTGGCACCTGTACGCTGTCACTCGAGTGAATTTGTTGTAAACATCCGCTCATGCCACCAGAAATCACCCGCACATCAACACGCTCAGCATTCACGCTCGATCAACATTAATGTGAAAATGGCGGCAACAACAACAATACACAGCAAACATATGTATGTGCTGGCACACAAAGTACATAATCCAATGGGTAGTAAATGGAGCTTATCCCTACCTCAACCAAAGCTGCTGCCTACTAACCAGCAGTACATCACAAGCTCAAGAAAAATCGCTCGCTGAAAGTTGCAGATCGACTGGCAGCGAGAGGAAGTGTTGCTTGCACAAAAAAGGAGCACACATGTGGATGCATGCATGCACATGCTCACACGCCTAGACGCCCAGATGCCAGCAAGCCATGGCATGTTGCCGTCTGACAACGAATACGACGCTGCGGATGAGGAGCGGGAAGCCGGCTGACATACAGCAAATGTCGGAATCCATTTGAAAAATTAAAAATTGAATGACATTAAGTGGGTGGGGAGTAGCTCCAACATACACATAAATACATACATACACACAGACACAGACACTAGCATGGCAATTGTAGCAGCCAACGGCGAAATATGTTGCTGATATCCGGCTGCAGCGCAGAAGAAACTCAACAGTAAATCACATTTTTTACAAGACACTTCTCTCGCCTTCTTCATATAATCTTCGGTTGGTTTTTTCTTCCCACGTGAAGAAGAAGCATCTTTTCGAATTTCTTATCAACTTCTTTTCTTCCTCTTCCTCACTTTTGCTCACTTTTCTTAACGACAGTTTTGCAGTAGCGCAGCAGTCTTTATGCGATTGCAATTTCTCATTTCTTTGCTTTTGCATGCAATGAATGGCAATACATTATGGCAATAACAAAGTGCAACAACAACAACAATCGCATTCATTCGAGAAACACTACTGACTTCGAAGCGAGAAGAAGAAGAAGCCTCTTAAGATATTGCGTTCGCGGATAAATTTAGCAAATTAAAAACAAGGCTTGACTTTTATGTAAACGGAAGGGAGGGGAAAAGGAGCGGTATTTGATTAATTGATTGATTTCCATAAGGTTGGGGAGTCGTTCGAATAAAGTATGCGTAACGAATCATTTTTACATGTGTTTACATATGCGCGCTAGGTGTGCCCTTAATGATGTGATATGTCTTCTTTTTTTCGGCGATGTAATATTTTACTCTGATGTGAACATTATATTTCTCGCTTATGAAAGCTCTTAGATTTGCGAAACTTTACAAAGTGACATTTTCCTGCAAATTTTCAATGTAAAATCGTCGCGTTATAACTTTTACTGAAATAATAACCTTTTAATCAGAAACCAGAATAATAATTATAATTATTTTATGGTGGAGTTTTAAAAAAGTCATCCAAATTTTCGTAAGAATTATCAAAGTCTTTTGATAATAATTATGTGTGAGAAAATTGTTTAAGTCATCGATAATTATTATTTTAAGAGCTATATACTAAAAGTATTTTCATAATAATTATCAGCGAGATAAATATTTTTAAGTCTTCAAAGACTTTTATTATAAAAGTCTTTCCATAATAATAATGAGTGCGAAGAAATTGTTTAAGTCTTAAAAGACGGGGCTTGTTCAGGACAATTTTGGGATTAGTTCGGGGCCAGCTGGGGCCCAGTTTGGAATTAGTTGGTTCTCAGTTCGGAAACAGATTGGAACTAGTTGGGGCGTAGTTTGAGACCAGTTGGTGACTAGATTGGAACTATATTATATATATAGTCCCGAACTATAACCTTATCATTATAAAAAAACAACCATTAAAGTATTTTCGTTATTATTTTCAGAATAATAAATAGAACTAAAACTTGATTTTTTTAAACAAAACTTAAAAAATAAAAGAAGTCAGTTCCGCTGAGTATATTCTAACAAAGAACAGATTGGTTTGCTCACAAAAATATAGAAAAATATAAGTAACAATTTTAAATGATATATTTATATATATTTATATCTTTGCGGTGTGGAAAGAAGAATTCATAATACGCAATTTTTTATGTAACGGAGCAAACAGTTCCTCATCAAAGCTTCCGGAGATGTCAAAGGAGACTCGCAAAGTTTTTATTACTCACCAAATCGAAACCCAACTCTTGTAATTTCATATTCATCCTCCTTTTTGAATTTTTCATTTGGGAAACACTGCAAGCTCTCAGTTGTACATGAGTCAAAAATGTAACTTATAAAATCATCAAAGTTCCTCATCAGCCGAGAAAATCTGAATGTTAAGAATATAATAGTAGGGGTGCAAAAGATGGGGATACCTTACAACCTTATTTCCATGTGACTGTCTTTCGAAAAGATCGCATGTTTGTTTTCCTTCTATCATCTAATCTTCAAAATCCAATCCCGGTTTAGCATTATGGGCTGCCGAACTATTATAAGTTTCAAATGGTTTTCATATTTTTTCAACATCCAAATAAAAATTTTCACAGCCCTTAAAATGTCAACATCTGATATTTTAATATATTCGGTGCATTGTGCAAACTTTTCATTACCTCGTCTCATAGCAATTTTCCTAAATTGTTCTAATGAAGAGGCATTGCCACATGCATGGTTTCATCAATATATTTTTTGGCATATCTAAATAGGCAATAGGAACTAAATTCGGCTGCCAACCACTTCACTTAAGCAACTTTGTCGCCAATTTCAAGTACTTTGCACTGTCACGAGCAATATGCATACTGCGAGTGTAATTTGGTTTTCAGCAACATTTGTTGCATTTACATTCAACTGCCATATTTTGTTGCCACAAATACTTAGTCGCCTTGCTATTGCCGAAATTCGTTTTATGCCATAAGGAAAACACGCACATATATACCTACATATGTAAGTGCAGACATAGATATCCACTTGTATAAACTTTTGCAATGCACTCAAGTTTACTTGCAGACATTTTAATAAAATTTGCATGCAAACATTTCCTATCGCCAAAAAGTTCTAGGAAATCTGAATTAATATAATCCCACATATGTGATTTGCATAACAATAAATAGAGCGATTTGAGCAGGAAAGTTAAAAGAAGTTATCAACCGGCAAGTTTAAGGCCAAGAAGATTGCAGTTGATGCCAAATTATAGGGACGCTAAAGGAAGAAAAGAGCTAAATAGTAAGCACATATATGTACATATGTACGTACATCAGGTTTTTAGCCCTCTAACGAAAAATCACTACTGCTTTGCACCATTCCAATTAAATTTTATGTTAAAATATGAAGAGTCACTTCTTCATTTTTATTACAACGCTTTTATCAACTTGCAATGTTGTGTGTCCAGAAACTTTCAATGTTGTCTGTCCGACACCATAAAACCTTTGCTTTGAAAAGTTCCTATAAAAAAGCATAGTGCATAGGGCGACATCTGTAGTGAATAGGTCGAGGTAGATGACATCTAGATGTCGCCCTATGTACTACGTTTGCTACAGCGGAAATAGACGACACGCCATTTCTTTAAATAAAATTAATTGGTGCTCGTTTGTATGTAATACACTTGAATTGATATGAAAAGTAATATATGTATGTATGTATGTGGGTATATGAATAACGACCGCTTAAAATAGATTTCAAAGTTCTACTTTTGCTGTAGAAATTTTAGGTCTACGTTATGTAGTTTGACTATTGTCAATTAAATCGAATGCTTTGTATTGCATGCGCTCCACGTTTTTCATTTTCAATTTCATAGATTGTTTATAATGACTTTTGCTAAAATTTCAAAATCAAAAGTTATCAAAACAAATTCTATGGGACTGAGAAATATTATTTTCTACTTTTTAGTCCATTTATAAAAGCGTTGTATATTAAAAAGTTTTTTTTTATATTATTTATTTTCATTAAAATAGAAAGTCACTTATTTTCGCTGGGTTATATCCTCAAGGTTTTGTTAAAGAATTTTTTCTGCCTATTTTAAATCGCAAATATTTGAGCTCAATCGCACTTTCTTTTCAAATCAAACTAAAAGCGAACCGCGTTCGTTGGTTGTCATTTTCAGCCCCATAGCCCGTAAAATAACAATAGGCGCTGCTATCCATATTTCTTTTCTGCTGCAGCTTTGAAAAGCTTGCCGTACTGCTTCATACAAATGAAAGAGAAATAAGATTATATTAATAGTAATATCTATACATATAATAAAATTGTAACAGGTCGATGTCTGTACATTATAGATATTAAAGAATAATTAATGTGTGGGGTCTTTATTAGAGCAGCAGAAGCCAAATCAACCAATTTTAGAATTTTTGTCTGTCTGTCTGCCTGTATGTTTGTTCGCGCATCACTCGAAAACGAATGCATGGATTTCAATGCAGTTTTCACCGATGTATTGCTAGAGGTCTAACTTAAAATATAGGAAGAAAAAAATTAGATAGCTGCCACCTTTTTGAAAATTGGAGTTTTAGTAAATTGATAAGAAAAAATGAATATTGCAATATGGGCGTCAAAAGAAAGAGGCTGAAGAAGGCTTACAGCCAAAAATACTTTTTTAGAGTTGCCACCTGTTTGAAAATGTACATTTAATTTAATTTATAAGATAAATTGAATATTGCAATATGGGGATCAAACTGAAAGGGGTTAGGAAATTATATTGCCGAAAATATTTTTAGGGATGGCTGCCACCTGTTTGAGAAATTTTATTGTATTAAATTGATAAAATACATGAAATCTATATCTACATCTATACATATAATAAAATTGTAACAGGT
>NW_023458556.1:8421015-8425670 GCF_013731165.1 Rhagoletis pomonella | reverse complement strand
TCAAAAGAAAGAAATTTACAAAGGCATACAGCTGAATATATTTTTGGGGAAGGTTGCCACCTATTTGAAAACTTTAATTTAATTTAATTGATAGCATAAATTAAATATTGCAATATTGGCATCAAACTAAAGAGGCTAGGAAATTTTAATGCTAAAATATTTTTAGGGCATTTGCCATCTGATTGAAAAATTGTATTCATTAAAATTTGTAATATAATTGAAATATTCTTGAAGCGGGTTTGAAAACTTTAATTCAGTTAAATTTATAATATAAACTAAGTGTTGCCATATGGGAATCAAACGAGAGTATTTGAGAATATGTTAAAGAAAAATTAATAGGGTTTATTAGATCAACAGAAGCCAAATATAAAATTTTGGTATGTTTGTCCGTATGTTTGTAAGCTCATCACGCAAAAGCTAATGTATGGAGTTAAATGCAGTTTTCACCGATGTACATATTGCTAGAGCTTTAATTGAAAATATAGAATACAAATTTTTTTTGTTTTAGTTTATCGTCGATCATTATTCCTAGGTATTTGAACGTATTAACTTTTTCCAGTGTGTCGTAGTTTCAAAATGTGTCAAAGTGTGTCAAAATTTCGGCTTGATATAACCACAAACTTTTTTTTTTTCTGTGTGGAAGGTTTTTCGTTGTTTCTGCCAAAAAATTAAGAAATTCGAGACGTCACGTTTAACAATTTCATACAGTTCTCTTTACAATGTATTTCACTAAACTACTAAACGGCTGCACCGACTTGGTTCATATTTGGCAACACCTTGAAAATAAATATTCTGACCTAAAATTTACTCGGTATGTAACTCGAGATATTCCTAAAATTCTTATACAGACTGAAACGTAAAAAACCAATATATCTCTAAAACCAATTACGCTGGGAAACTGAACTTAGCACTGGTGCATATATTGCAAATGCATTGGGAAAGGAGCGTGGCTCCTTCCTTCCATACAAACTGAACTTCCCATATAGCTTATCTCTGGAACTACTTACGCTAACGTCCTGAAATTCTACACAGCTACATTTTTTATCAATACCGTACTTATGGCGAAAAGTGGTAATTATTGGAAAGACTGCATCGATATACATTTACGTAAACGAGCAAGTATCACTCGATTGGGAACCATTTTCTCCTAGATTTCTAAATCCCATTGAAATATTGTAACTTTGTTTTTAGTTTTTAGTAAAAGGTAAAATTTATGTGAAAATTTTGAAGAATTTTTTTAAATTTTGCACAAAGAATGGAGCTTTGATTTTTCGGGTTTCGTTATAGACTGCCCTATATCTACATACCTATTTGCATAAAATGATAGCCGTTTTCGTTGTTCGGAACAAACTCAAAAACCACTGAATAGAGTTCCGTCAGATTGTCGGAGGTTATCTGACATATGTACATATATTACATGCTGGAGTTAAGGTTGAAATTCATAACACGTATTCATTTTATGGTAAGCAATGGTTTTACAGAAAATGAACCCAATGGATGGCGCTGCAACCGAAATGTATAGAAACCCCGTGGTTGGTCTGCTTTGGCCCTATGTTTAAGTTATACGAATTTAGTTTTCAGATGTCTAAATGAAGGATGGGGTTAAGTTTGTAAAAGTGGTGAATTAACAAGGAAAGATCACCGTAGCTATATCAATTGCTCCATTTGAAAGATACTAAAGAGATCACACGACTCATTTAGCAATGTACCGGAAAACTTTTCATCGTATATGACAGCGAGGATTCTTGGCCCTCCTATAACAGAAAACTCACTTCTGTGCTCTTGAGTTTCTCTATAAGAACTTTTATTGGCATACGCATCGCACCAATGTTGTAGTTGCAAGATCATACAAAAAGATTACGCATGCTTGGCAGAGATCTCACGGGTGGAAATAAGACCATTGGTAAAGCTCTTGACACCAAAAGGGATAGGTATTCCATATGGTATCACAGCGTTACTATTATTGGCCTATGTGTGAGGAGGATACTGCTCCTTAGTGGTTTCAACTTAAATCAAAAATTTTGACTTTACAGACTAATTTTGTTTTTAAACGCTCTTTTGCATTGGCCAACGAAAAGCTCTTATTAGGCGCCGCGAAGTAAGCGGGCATTGGCTAGTAATAAATAAAATATTGAAATTAAGTTCCCTGTTCGGGGTTTGTAGGAATATGAAAACGAATATATCTACTAATTCAATGAATTATGGAAATGTAGTAGGTGAAATTGTGTCAAGGAAGTCAATAGATAAAGAGCTTGTTGCTATTACATAAACTACTTATTGTTTAGATTAAAAATTTTAAATTGATATTTGGAGAAAAAACAAAAAAATATATAAGTTGCGTTCCAGGTGCTCACGATATTCACGATATTCACAATTTGCAAGCTTTTTCTGCAGGAAAGCGTTACAGGTACCAAAAAAAAACCTGTAAGTCAAACCACTTTTGTGAGAGTAGCTTGCACTCTCTCTCAGTCAGAAGTTGCAGGTTTTGGTCCGAAGTTTTTCTTTCTGCAAGTTCATGAAAAGTGTCAAACGATAGGCAGGGTTGCATTTGTAAACAAAAACTGAAAGCAAAGAACCTTAAGCGCCACGGAGACAATCAAATAAATACGTCAAGCATTGCATATGTATGTGTGTGAGGTTGGTTCGTGTTTTGCCCGCGAACGTTCAAATAAACGCGTCAATTCATTAAACAAGTTATTTTTCTTGTCCGCGCACTTGCTCACTACGACGATCAGAAGGCAAAATTTTTTGTTTTTTATCAAACATAGCGCGAGATGGTTGATAAGGATATTTGATCGTCTCCAAGGCAATTTACACCTAAAAAAAAGTGGTAGTTGTTACAGGAAAAGTGGTTTTTCGTTTTCCAGGTGACTTTAAATATTTCGCTCTCGCTCTTCTCTTTCAAGAGAATAATTTTGTTATTTGACAATTTTACAGGTTTTTACACGAAGTTATCTGGAACGCAACTATAATAACTCCTAGACTCCCTTAGAAGGGTTCACATTACTGCCACTGAAAAAAATTATATTTGAACAATTATGTACCTACGAAAACGCCGCATATTACGTGATTTCATAATTCTGAAAGGGGATTCTCAAGGCACACCTCTCGAATTTTAAGAGAAGCTGCGCCAAATATATACTTGTTTTATTTAGGGCCAAATTTGGTCCTTAAACAGTTTAAATAATACATAAAATCGTAAATAATAAAATCCTAAAAGAAGAAACGACGAACTTTCATCGCACATTTTATTTTAAAATTTCACTCCTAAAATATACCAGTATCTGATTTTTGCAGCTTAAAAATTTTAGTTCCTTAAAAACCGAAATATATTTTAATTTAGTCGGTCAAATCGGAAATTTTGAAAAAAAAACATACTGTATTTTTGAAAAAAAAAAAACAGGGTATTCACACCTATCTGGTTATCACCTGTTAATCAGACAAGTGTGAGGACCAACACTGTAATTGGTTCTACGAGGTAAAAATTAAAAACTCTAAGCTTACCTTAAAACCTGCAAATTTTAGTTAAAACTATGAATGAGGCAACACTGTTTCTTTATTAACTCACATACCAGCTATAGCTTTTTGAAAAATTTAATTGTTTTTATATGTGGATATAGAATATTTCCTTTCCCATTTTATTTAAAATTTTCATACATTGAAAATTATCATACTTATCATGTTTTTTCTTATAGCAGGTGTAAAGAAATTCATTAAACTAAATTTAGAGATATATTTCACGTTTAAATGAGATTTTGAATTTTATATCTCTTTGGAGCTTAAACGAAAGAAATAGTGCCTAAAAAAACTAGTTTACATTTTACTCCAGAAATTTTTGCTAGCAGGCTAAAGGAAGGAATTTAAGAAAATCAAAAATCAGAAAATTATTTTAATTTTTTTACGTATTTCATTGTCTTATTTTGTGATTTCCAATTTCAAAATCAAAGTATTCCTTTATGTACATACACCCCACTATAGTCACGCGCGCTCTACACAAATGCAAATAGTATACTCGTGGTTAATAAAATAGCTCCCACTGTTGCTTTATGATCCTCCATGTGTACACACTTGTGTACTTTGTAGTCGTGCGTATGGGACGCATATAATCTGACCGTATCTGATAACTATTCATGGTATATTCTAGACGTACATATGACCACAAAGTGACAGCACAATGAATGTAATTAATTAGCAATGGTGGTGACGTTCGCACGATAATAGTGACACTGCCAACAGATGGCAAGATTCACACTACTTGGGATATGGAATGCACTCTCTTCTTGCAAATGCGTATGTTTTTGACAGCAAATAATGAACTTTCGAATTTGTATGAAGAAATTGCATACATCATTCAGGAAATTGAAAGTTGAAAAGCCAAGAGCGTTAATGTGAAATTAATTCCAAATAGTACTAAAATTTAAGACTGCAATTCCTGTTTACGCCCAAGTTTAGTAAGCTATAAATGTTGTTATATTCCTTCTCGTACTGTTTATGTATTTATACTTGCACTGACATTTAAGACACTTGAAATGCTTACTCTTTCCTTTAAATAGGTAGTAAAAACAATTGCTGCAAGAAAAAAGTTTTAAAGAAAACATGTGCAGCAGCATTTTCTTTAGAACGTAACCCACTTTTTGAAACTAATATTTGGCTTT
>NW_023458556.1:8397351-8420615 GCF_013731165.1 Rhagoletis pomonella | reverse complement strand
ATTTTCTTTAGAACGTAACCCACTTTTTGAAACTAATATTTGGCTTTCCACCAACCACTTTGCTGAAGTTGGAACTAAACCAAAAGTTATTGCAAAAGGAAATACCAAAGGGAAAAAGTGTCAGAGATATGCGATTTGATTTATTCGGTATGTGCTCCACTTTTTCGCTGTATTATCGGCACATTTGGCTTTGCCCATCTGCGCCACTTTCACAAAAGCCAAAAACGCTTTTTGCATGCAACTAAATTGACCTCATAGAAAATTATGTTTTCTATGCTAACGCCGCGCGGCAGGGAAGTGCCAAAAAATCCACGAAATCATAGCGATTCCACTTTCACTTTTATGAGTAAAATATTTGTTGTTAAAAAATTTCCAATTAAAATATTAATGGTTCCCAAATGGAGAAGAATTCAAAACTTTCAGTGAGAAGATGAGAAAATAATAATATATATATACAAACGATTTATTTGCTGTATATTTATTGAAAACCTTTTTTTGACAGAAAAGAAACTTTTTTGCTAAGTCTTAAAAACTTAATAAACTTTGTTAAATACTCAAATAGAAATAGAATATAGAAATTCTGATAGCCAAATTTTAGTCGCAGGTGATAAAAATGGAACTTTCATCACTTTCTATTATAAACACATGTACATTTGTAAATTCGTATGTACACCTTTGTTAGTGGCTTTCAAATTTTTGCTGACTCCTGCATACATACGCATGCCAGCCAACTGCCATACTACGCAGATGCTTTTTACCATTTTATTTGGATTTATGCATTCACGCACTATTAATTCCTGCATGCTGTTGCCAAAGCATCACTCTTTCTCCCCGATTGAGCGCAATGAGTTGTGAAGGTTTTATATTCGCTTCAACACTCTTCGAGCTTTTCAACGTACAACGATTAATCGAGCCCTTCCTATTCGATTTTTTAGTTCCGATTCGATCCGTGAATCGATTAAAAAAAATTTAGAATCGACATTCGATTTTTCTCAATTCTTGCATACTGAACTATGGTTTGCCCCAGAAAATCTATAAATATTTAAAGAAATTTGAATTTTGGGCTGGTACAAAAAAAAAAATAACATGAGAGAGCAAAGACCACAGAATTCAATTACCTTTCTCCTCCGACTATACGGCTCCTCAGGGAAGCCTCTTGTAATTCCCAACTTTATGCAAATTTTCACAAGAAATGCTCACCCCTCAATTACTCATTTTTTATATATTTTTTTAAGGGTAATTAATACTAAGTACTTGAGTATTTAGTATCGAAACGTGTACTTTAAAGGCACAATTATTTACACAGGTATGCCCAATACTAAGTTACGTTGTTCTGGGCAAACTGTATTTAACAAAGTGTGGTTGAATTTGACCTTGCTCTCATAAGAACCTATAAAATTGAAAAAAAAATTGTATTAATTTTGAATCTTTTGTTTATATTTTTTGGCACTATATTACCTTAAAAGAGAGGCGCACTGAGTTGTCAATCACACATTGTTTATTTATTGTGTATTTATCATAAAATGTTAAACGGAGATTTTCTGTTAACAGTTGTTAACTTGGAACTGTTATATGTTAACTTGGTGCGTCCTGGTTTTTTTTTTTTTTGATAAATACGAAATAGACCCCATTGCTTGATCATCGTATCAGCTCAACAATGCAGATTATTAACATATGAATGTATGTGTGTCTGTAAATGGTTTAAAACATTTTATATTATATAATTTTCCAAACAACAATATCGTATTGAAGAAACTCAAGCCATTGAATCTCTTTTACGCCTACCTAAACTAAAATTTCTACTGCAATTTTGCGGTAAAATTAAAATTCAACTTACTCCCAAAAGTCGCAAAAAATCTAACCTGACATGTGTGACATGTGATATTTCACTTTTGTTGCCATTCTGACGTTTCAGCAAGAAAAGTCAACTGCCATGAAAAACGGAAGGAAAATTGCATTAGTCGTACAACGAGTAGCGGATGTGAAACTCAGACGATGCGATGAGTGAAAGAATGAAAGGCACGTTAAGTGAGCTTGCTGTATAAATACATATGTACATACGTAAATACATACATACACATGTGGTCAGCTGATTAAGTCAAGTGACATTTTGACCAGTTTTGACTATTTTTATTTTGTTTATTTAATGTTTATATTTTTTTTACAAAAGTTTAGCACTTTTCCTAACAAGCGTCACATAAATCTACATTTCAAACTTGGTACAAAAATTATGAAAATTCAACAAACTTAAATATTTGCACCCAAAAATTTAAAACTTTTGATTAAGAATTTTTTAGAAAAATTTTGGGTATGCAGTTTTATTGCTCAAGACGCTAGAAAACCTCGTTGATTTTTAATATTTTTTTTTGATGATGGTGCTAGGCATTTTCTCCCATATAAACGAAATTATCGAGCATTAAATTTAAAGAGCTAAAAAACTGCACATCCAAAATTTTTCTGATAAAAAGTTTAAATTTTTCAGGTGCAAATGTTAAAGTTTGTTGAATTTTCATAATTTTTGTGCGAAGTTTGAAATCTGGATTTATGTGGCGCTGGTTAGGTAAAGTGTTAAACTTTTACAAAAAAAAATATAAAAATTAAATAAACAAAACAAGTCAAAATGTCACATGACTTAATCAGCTGACCACAAGGGTATGTCTGCAGACATCCATGTCAACATACGTATGCACTTACATTATGTGGCAGTTCAAAAGTGACCACAACTATAGAAGCTACATCTTCTTACAGGCAGCTTCGAAATTTTTTCAAAAAAAAGCATAATGCATTTTTATGGTTAAACAGGAGTTGGATGTTTAGCCTGCTGATGCTCGCTTTCTTAGATTATTCTTTACTGTTTTTGAAGATAAGTTTCGAACAGCTACTTTTTCGTGATTGTCTCTAATAAAATTCACAATTTTATAGTAGAAACCCTTCATACAATACGGGAGAGTAAAATACTGCAAATTGATATTTCACATACTCTGATTTTCCTTCAGCCAGCAGAAAGTCGAAAATACGTTTGCAAGCAAAAAATTAAGATAGCACTGCAATCCTAATCAAAGTGATTGCTTATCCCTGGTTGTGGTAACTAAATGCCACTTTCGCTGTCAATTAAAAAATCAGAGCTTTGCCCGCATTCATTACCCAACCCATTGTTAGAGCATTCAGCTCCCACTTTTCGCTGCAAATGTCCAGCTGGCAGTGCGATGCTAAATTTGTCCAGCCATGTTGCAGCATATTTTTTTTCTTCTACACGCCATTTTTTCTCGCTTGAAATGCCTTTGAGGCATCAAATCGCCCGACATTTGCATACCTGGCAGAGGACTTCAGTGCACAGGCAAATAACAAAAGCGACGAATGCCAACCGCGGTAATAGTGTCAAAAGTATAGCTGCTGTTCTCATTTCACTAATTTCCCAAAGCGTTGGCAAATATTTCCCGGCAAACCAGTGGTTATCTTTTGTTCTAAATTTTTCTTGCTATTTACCTGCACAATATTAAAACAAACAAAGATAAAAGTGGGAAGCGGAGAGAGAGAGAGAGAGAAAGTGAAAGGTGCCGGGCGGAATGTGAAATGCGCTAATTTTATTGCTGCATTGTTTGCACTCGAGAGCTTTGTCTTCCCTCTTATCAAGGCCATTTGAATACGAAGCCGGCTGTATTTAAGTAAGCAGGTAAATATTTATTGTCTTGCAACAAAGACAATTTGAACCTCTGTCAACCATTCACCAATTTTTTTTTATTTTTTATTGAAACAAATAATTGCACAGTACTTTTCTTGCTAAGGACAAAATGGCAAACGTTTTGCCCTTTTTCCCGCTAAATACATATATTCCGTGTACTAAGTATGTATGTATGCGCTGTTCATTTTCTCTCCCTCACTCTAGCCACTTTGACCCATTCATGCAGTCCAAAGCTGGCGCTCCCAAAAGCCTTGCCACATTGCTCCGTTGCAATTCTGCAACTGACAGCTACGCTAACCGTTTTCAGCCACAAATGCTGTTTCACATTTTACTTCGTTTTCTTTTTGATTCCAACAGGAAGCATTTTTGCACCACTGTCAACATTAGTTTACGCTGTCGCATTGCTGGATTCCTTTAATGGTTTGTTTGCTTCGCCAGGACATACTGGCATCTTCGCTAGCAAGCAAAGGCTTGTGTGGAATTTCTGTTATGTTTTCCCATTATATACATAAAAGAACATGCTACATAATTAGACTGCTAAACGTGCGCTTTCTTCCAGCTGTGTAGGCACCGCCTTTATCTTACAACAAACATCTTTAGTCCTTGCATTGACCTCATTACCGAAGACTCTTTCACTAAGGTATTCTGTTGCCTTTTCTACACTCAGTGCACATTTTTCTATGGGCAAACAAACATACTGTGTATAAGTATATACATATGTATGTACCGCTCTACCTAGTAAGTATGTACTTACTCGTATATATGTATGTATTTTAATATGCCATAAACACATACATATATGTCTATGTGAGACATGCTCTCTATCGTCTAGTGCCTCGGCATCCTTGTTCTAAATTAGATTGTAATTAACTTGTTTCTTTCGTAAACTATGTGGCTCAGTTTATTATGCTACCGGCTTAATTTTTTGACAGCTCATTTCTATGTATGAGTTAAATATGTGCCTGACTAAAAATTGCAGGCATGAAAAAATTAAAACAACACTCCATTTTTTGTTTTTTTTTTTTTGTTTTTTTGAGTCTTTACTAGCGCTAAGCTTTTTTGTATGTCATCAGCTACGTCAGAGCATTTAAAACGACTACTACAATTAACGGACCGCGTTTGGTCTTCACTAAATGAAGTTTTACACATTCTAAAAAGCAGCATGAAAATTATACCAGGATTTGTGGCAGCTGATAACTTCTTCTCTGTAATCGGCTAAGCGGTTCACGCCGAGTCTAATAAAGTACACCAGACGTTTCCAAGCCAGCGGAGCCACTGTATTTTAATTCGCTTCACTATATCTTCATTGTTGTATAGCCTATACAGCCCACCATTCGATCGTTCCCATCGGCAACGACTACGGCAAATACGTCTCGCTTCTCTCTTCCACTCGCTACATCGGTCCCACATAGCTGGCTGTAGACAGGATCTTCTTTCTTTACAGCTTCTATTGTTACCTACTAAATGAAGATTCAACTAACCGGTACCCTCCTTGCACTCCAAGCGCTGCTGGTTAGTGAAGTGAGAACTTTATTTCATGACCTGAAAAAGCTCTAAAAATCTAGCTGCCTAAACTTTGAAGTCATCTGCATTCTTGTAAAATTTTAGCCTACCATCTTTATTGTAGACGGTGAGGAGTATATCAGAAGCTTCGCAGCAAAAATTTTACGATTCTTTTCATTTGAGAAATGGCAAGATCATAGAGATTATCAGTTGTCGGCTTACGTTGCCAAGTTGGCATTGACTCTCGGTTTACATAGGTAAATAGGTCGACTATACAGACATACACAGTGCAAAGGTATTTCTCCGCTGTTTGGGCTTAGAATTCCTGAGTACAGCTAGCGCTTATTATCCACTGCTGCCTCCAATTCGGATGTAATAAGTCCGAAATTTCTGGCAGAGAGTCACATGGTTGCCTGTGTCGGAAGTTTTCAATTGATCAGTGACGACATGGACCATCAAACCATAGAGTCAACGATGGCTCCGAGCACCGCTTATCTCTGCTGTGATGGAGGTCAATGCTGCAATAACTTTAGGTGGAAATGCTTCGCCATCCTATATATGGCGGTTCCCAAATTTTAAGCACTGGATATAGGAGGCAAATTGGCATGGATTAAGGAAGTGAATAATACTCACCATTTTCCACTTCTTGGGAGTAATCAGGGTGGATTGTGTAAAGTAAAATATTGCGACTAACTATTCCATCTCATTCGAAAGCCAGTTATCAAACTATTGCGCGCTTTGTTGCCCTGTTTTAGTGTTTTGTTATTGTTTCCTCGATCAACTTTATACTTCATCGCCTTTGCTCGCGAATGGACCTATGGTCTTTTATGCATCTTTTATTGTTTCCAATTATTCGTTTTATGACTTTGCAGTCGATATTAAGCGGACAAGCAAAACCGATGAGGTAAACTAAAATGAAAGGAAGTACAGTAAATGTCGTGGATAAGCGAGAACTACATACAGACTTTATTTCGCTATGAGTGTAAATGAGCCAGAGTGGGAAGCGAAACGTTGGAGAAAAATAATGGGTGAGCCTTCCGCTTTTAAGCGTTATTACAACAGTAAGCGGTTTACGCTTCGGCTGTTTTTTTTTTCTTTTAAGAGACAAAAAACAATGAAAGCAGCTTCATATTTCCCCTCCTTTGCATTACTCTTTATTTCCGAGCCTTTTAACACCAAACCACAACACCGGCACTTTTTCATTGCCTTAACCAAGCGAAACAATGAAGAGATAATATTAAAAGGCAAGTTACATATGTATGCGGCTATGTATGTATGTATGTACATATGTAGAGCCTCAATTTCATAAAGTACTCACTTCCGATTGCTTGCGTTTCATAAAGAATACTTTTACTTATTTAGTGTTGGATTTTATTAAATTGACCGGAAAATGAAATGAAAGGAGTGACAGCAAATTATTTGATTTCTATCAAGCAACAAAAGATTAGTAAAACAAAGAAAGGAGGATGACAGAATTAGAGAAGAAGACCTTGTGATTCTATCAATAACAACAAAGTGCTCCCTATGCATATAGCATAAGTCTAACATAACTCATCAGGCATGGAGTTGGTATTAGAATGGCCACGGAGTTTTATGGCTGCAATTAAAAGGCAAGCCTCAGCGAAGGAACAGCAAAATATGCTCTTTGACTTCAATAAATGGGTTAACGATTCCAAAAGTAGCAAACAAGGGCGTAACCAGGTAGGAGCAAGAGCAGCTGCCTCTCTCCACCCTAAAGCTTACAAAATTTAAACAAGTAATTTTTAAACAAAAAATACAACCAACCTTAATTTTCATATAAAACTTAAGGAGTACCGTTAATTTCGTCATGACCAATAATCAGATCTAAACAAAATTAGTATGGAGCCACGCTCCGTGTACCACCTTTCCGATAAATAAGTCGAAACCTCTAGTCTAGTTCTTTACTATGCTCTCTGCGTTGATACATTGAAGCAAGCGCAGCGTAGTTCTTCGTCAAACTCGCCTTTTTCCGTCCTTTAGAAATTACGGATCCCTCTACCCCTTTTTTACGGTATCATTCAAGGGTGCCGCGCGTTGGAATTCGCGGCAGGTTGTCTTGGAATGCTGGGTATTTCTCTGCAGCAGCTGTGGTACTCAGGTACGAAGACATTGAGATATCGATTCCTACTACTAATTTATATCCGGTAGAATAGGAGTTTGTTGCTTAAGCAAGATTCGGAGTCGATTGTAAAATTTTTTGAAAATGCTGAAGTCAATAGACACCCACCCGCTTGTAGCTGAATCTAAAGCTGGAAATTTGCTTCTAACTTTAAGGGGCTATCTTTTCTTTCTTTCTTATCTTTTCAGGGTTCTTCGTGTTTTATTTATCTCGGTTTGTTTTAAGAAAACTTTGGAAATTTTTCAGGGCTTGTTTTATTTTTTCAGGACTTTTCGGGCTTGTTCATGCTTTATTTTTCAGTTTTTTCGGCACATTTCTTAGTTTCACGTTTGTTTCGAGTCTATTTCGGAATTTTCTGTACTCTCTCGAGATTTGCGATCCTCTCGGGTCTATTTCGGTTTTACAGGGACTACTTCGGGATTTTCGAGATTATTTCGGGATTATGGGGCTTTTTTGAGACCTTTCGAAAATACTGCAGGATTTTCGGAACCTTTCGAGATTACTTTAGTATCCAGTATTTAGCGTAAACAAAAATACTATGTATTTTTATACGTGGTATTTTGTAAGGTAGTAAAAGTAACGTAATAACCGGTTTGATGCACATATATTTACTAAAGTATTGAGCACATTTAAAGTACATATGTAGGTGTGTAAATACTATCAAACTCGGTATTAACCCTGCAAAAAATGCGACTAATCCGGGATGACTCCGGGAGCAATCGCAGAGGAACTGCGACTAATACCACTTTTGGTATTTTTATATGGAATACTTAATACTAATAAAATACTTAAGTACATATCACTTGGTTATTTAATATAAAATAAATACCTAAATACTTTTATACTTAGCATTTAGTAAATACAATTTGGCCTATCCTGCGTGATGCCTACCGGAGTTCGCCTCAAATTTGTCATACGGCAGCAGGCAAACAAGCGTGAGCACAAAGGCGATATGCTTGACACAAATAAAATTCTAAATATGCATGTTTTTTGTTTTTGCTTTTGTTGTTTGTATTGCTTTTCTCTGGCTGGCAAAATTTACTTAGCTTCCGCAGCACGATTTATTCCATTCCTACACCCCATACACTTCGTCCTTTTTGCCTTTTCTTTTGATATTATGGGAAACGAATGAAGGATTGCCATCGTGGGCACAAGAAGGATTATGACTTTCGGAAGTGTAATAAATAATGTTGAATTTTTATTTATTTGATATTAGTTATAAATATTTTGGTGCCAAGTCGAAAGTGGGTGGCCAAGAGCGGAATGATGGCAAGCAGCTGAAAGCATTGGTTGTAATTGATTTATAATTTTCTAACTAAAAGTTAAACAAATTCAAATGCATTGAGGACAACATAAAAAGTTGCCTTGGAATCACCAAAAATGAGAGTAAGAGATCCAGTCCGAGATTTCCATGGATTTGAATCAGTTTACTAAAAATACGATTTCTTTTAATGGATTGCTGCTGTTTGCAAGCATCAAGCAAAAATATTCTTTTAATGTATCAAATAAATAATAAAATAAAAAATTAGAGCATCCATATTTGACTAATCAAATTAAGGCACTAAAAGACTTTATGCCACATTTCCAGTTTACTTGGCTGGCATATTCTAGAAATTAGTTGCATGGTCTCACAGTTATGCTCCTTCCTTTACTTGCCGCATTTGGTAACATTATAGCAACACAAACTGCCCCTGTAAATTAAAAATTACAAAAAAATATGCCTATTTAATTACTTTTACACAGCTTAAGCAGAGCATTTATGAATTGCACTTAAAATTTTGCACTGCTTAAGCCAACCCAAAACTGACCGGAAAGTTGGTAAACCGCCGCATTGACGAGGGAAAAGTTGAAGTTTCATAAGTGCCATATTTCATTGCCTGCCATCGGAAGCCAGAGCTTTTGAGGAATTTATGCATACTTTTACTTAGTATTGAAGGTTTCCGTTTTTTTTTTTAATTTGCAAGCGAATTTAATGGAAAGCCGTTGGTTAAAAAAGGGGAGTGGATGCAGAGATATTTCCTGTAGTATTTAAATACGAGCCCTTAAAAACGAAAAAAGTTTAGCACTTCACTTAAGTAAGTTTGTGCTTGAAATTAACAAGTTTCAAGAATGCCCAAAGCTGGTACTATTTTGTAATTTTATTTATTTAGGGCACATGTAAGTGTATCAGCATAAAAAGCTTCAGATTTTATGAAATTGAGAAAAAAACTACTAATTCCACTGTGCGACAGTCAATTTCACACACACAAAAACCCATACATATATATATGTATTCACGAAACTAAAGACCAAAAGCAGTAAAACTGAGTTTTTAGTTCTCTCTGACGTCAGGATTTCTTAAGGAACTTTTACACGTTAAAGATATAATTAATTAAAAAAAGTGTTTTAAAAAATTCAGTGCAGTGTACAATAACAAAATGGGTATCAAATAAAAGAGAAAATTCCGTAAATTCAAAAACTACTAATTTTTTGGTTTGTAAGACGAAAAGGTACTAAAAATGTCATTTTAAAATTCTATCCTTGAATATCCATGAAAATTTGTAATATTTTATTTTTAAAAAAGTATGCCTTAAGCACTCGATCACATACTAGAATTTGGTCTTTCTAACTTTACTTTCTTAAAAAAAATAGAAACAAAATTAATTACACAATAGTAATATCTATTCCTCCTTGCAAACCAAAAACCTTTGTTTTTTTAATCTTATGGAATTTTCATTACATTACATTGCACTCAATTTATAAAAATAATTTTAGGCCTCATCATGTCTTTGAGTTTTAAAAATTTCTTTTAAAAAAATCCTGACGTCAAGGAGAAAAACTTAAAACGCAATTTTGCTATATTTAGTGGTTTTCTTCATAAACCCTTCATAAACCCTTTTTTAATAAAAACGATCTTTTCTGTTTTGAGTGAAACAAAATCACTAAAGACTAAACTAATCAGGTCAATAACATCATTGTCTTCATTTTCGCACTAAACAACAGCAACAACACACCGAACAGTTCAAATAAGATGCAAAATATATGCGGCGATAAAGCGAGTAGGAACTATGAAACTATGAACTAGGAAATAAAAGCGTGTTAAAAATAAAAGCTGAACAAAGGGGTAAGTAAAGAAGATATGTACCAGTTGAGAAGCTGCAGAAGTTTATATACATATGTACTTAAGTATGTAAATATGTATGCAGAATGGTGAAAGCGATAAGAGTGATGAGGATGACCTCAAAGCTGTCAGTATCGTTGAAAGCGCCTGTCAGTTTGTTAGTTCGTTGTGCAAGAAACTTCTTTCGATGCTGGGTCGCCACTCATTCATAAGTATGTACATATCGCACACGATTTCCACAAAAGTGACACAACTCAAAATTTGGCATTTTTGAAATTATGCACTAAAAATGTACACAAAGCTTTTATTTGCCTTTCAATAAAAGCTGGCGCAAATTTTTGTTATAATTTGTTGAAAAAACCTAAGGTAAAGTCTTGCTTGTGCATGCTAAGAAATAGTTTCTCGCATTTTCTGACGAACGTGTAATTTTTTGAGTTGTGTCAGACATGCAAGTACATGCACACATTTGTAGCAAGGAGGCAATCAGAACACTGTCAGTGGCATAATTATTCCATAGACGTGTTGGCTACAGTCACGCGCCACAACATCACACAGTTTTATCACTTTCGTAAATCAGGTTAATGGCGAGGGAGGAAATACAATTAGTTAGGCAACTTCAGAAATGAATGAACAGGCACAAGAAGGCGAATTTCAAAAGCGTCCAAATGAAATGAATGTACAATACAATTAGAGCTGCAAATGAGCTTAAGAAAATAGAATGAAATGGAAGCGGAAATCATTAACACTACTGAGTTAGCTCCTTACGAGTGAATACGAAAAGAGAGTAAGCAAAACAATAAATTATCAAATTAAAAATCCAGAAGAGGTGCTGGCACCAAACCTTACGTTTCTAAGTATAAAGTTAGAGGATTCTCACGATATACCAGTAATTTTGAAGAAAAAAATCCGATTTTTCAGTTCTTCCCAGTAAATGTTTTACCAAACTTTATTCAATATTTTAGTCTCACTCAAAGAAATATTTAAATATTTTGTAATCAGGCAATAACTACGCCCACATACTATATAATTGTAAGAGACGTCAATACCAGCGCAGCATATATAAAATCCAGTTTCGCTCAAACTTTAACTTCCTTGCTTGTATCACTTCAGTTTGCTTCGCACATTTATCAACTTCTATAGAAAACTCGAAGGACACATACTTACTATCAGCCACTCTCGGCTATGCATGACTTCCTGTGAGTGTGGTGAATTAAATCGATGATTCAGGAAGCCGGCAATAAACTCAGTGCAAAGCTAGTGCGTCTACGTGCGTCGTATTGATAAACAGGAAACTCGAAGAGACACTGACCTAAGAGCTAAGAAAAATCACTACCGTCACTGTTGGCGTATACAAGCACCAATGCAACACCAGTA
This sequence comes from Rhagoletis pomonella, assembly GCF_013731165.1. Classification (NCBI taxonomy): domain Eukaryota; kingdom Metazoa; phylum Arthropoda; class Insecta; order Diptera; family Tephritidae; genus Rhagoletis; species Rhagoletis pomonella. Next base: position 8,408,816 of record NW_023458556.1, on the reverse strand, counting down.
TAAAAACAACAATAGATATGAAATTCCGACTGGTATTGGGTTTGGCAACGAACGAACGATAGCTGGGTAAAGTGCGTGCGTTGAATAGGTGAATAGCATAAAATGGTTGGCTCGGAGAAAACTACGAATGATTAGTATTTTAAGCGAGGAAGAAAATCAATGGAAAAATTATTTATAAAACATTTGTTTTTTACTGTTATCGTTTAAGTCAGAGTTAGAGTTAGAGTTAAAGTTAAATAAAGGAATTGAGTTAAAGATGAAATTTATAGGAGGAGGTCAGAGAAAGATATAAAATTTAGGGCAACATTAAAAGTTAGATTTAGTACTCTAAGAGTTAGAGTTAAATTAAAGTTAAAAGTTTAAATTAGATTTAGAAGTTAGAAGGTAAGTTACAATTAAAGTCAGAGTTAAAGTTTGAGGTAAAACTTAGTGCCAAAAGTTCCAGCAAAAATCAGAAATAGAAGAAGAGTTCGACTAAGAGTTAGAGTAAGAAGTCAGAGATAGTAGATAGAGTTAGAAGTCAAAATTAGAGTTAAAAGTTGGAGTTAGAGTTAGGGTAAGAATTTGTACGTTGAGTGAAAAGTTAAGGTGAATGTTAAGGTTAGAGTTAAAAGCTAAAATTAAGGTTAAAATCAGACCAAAAGTTCGAATTAAAGTAGTATTACAAGTCAGATTAGGAGCTGCAATAAAAGCTATAGCTAAATTTAGAGGTTGGAGTGAGGATTTCGAGTTAAAATTAAAGTAAGAGCTGGAGCTAAATTTAGTTATAAGTTAGAGTTAAAAGTTAGAGTAAGAAGTTAGAATTGTAGTTAGGGATTTTTCAGCGTAAAGAGTTGACTCTGAATGAATTAACTGAATGCTGTTCAACTCGTCAAAGGCCTAATGGGCGTTATATCTACTAATAACACAAACTCTAATTTTTACATTATCGAAAGACTAACAATAGTGGAATTAAAATACGACAGATACTTGTGGTTATTATTATTATAGTGCATAATAATAATAAATGTGTTTATTAAAAATCAGACCCGCTTCAATCTTGAACAAAGTCTGTCGCTAATATTTTTTCTAAATTAATTCACTCTTAACTTTGACCCATCCACTTAAGAGCTTCTTAAAAACAAGTCATTGTGTTTATCAGCACGAAAGTAACCTTACTATTTTTTCCTTCGCTCTCCATTATTCCATAAAAAGATATTTAGAAAGGATAACAGAAAATATTGCATGTCAAAGTGCCTTAGCCTTCGCTCTCCCAGTTCAAACTTCATTGATTTGCATGACCCCAGCAGCAACGCCCCATATCAGCACGAAATCTAAGCAATCCAATGGAGTTCATGCGCCAATCACTCAACTGCTGCTAAAGCCATATTGAAAATTGCTTACTCTCTCTCGCATACAGTCACAAAGTAAACCCTTTTCTATTGCTTCTTTATAACATAGCTACTTCAGATTCTGCATTCTGTTGCCTAACGGCTTGTTTGTAATCAAAGTCAACAACAACAACAACAGCATACATACACACATACATAAGTCAATAGGCAATTAGCGCAGGAGGCACTGCCAAAGAATTTGTTATGCAAATTTTTTAAGATTTTTCTATGCTTTTCTTCGGAACATCCGTCTTGGCATCATTGCCTTTGCTCTTCAATCGCTGCCGTTGTAGTTTGTTTTTGAATTTTATGCAGCAGCAACAACTACTACTAATACAACATACTTCAATAACAGCCACCACCAACTACAACAAAACGATGCTTGAGAAATAGCCGCTTGGTTGGCTTTGATTGTAAACAACTGCCGTTGCTGCTACGGGAAAGCTGTGCTAAGCTGTAGCCTGCACACATGGCGTGTCACAGGATGAAGCCAATTTCTAGGCTTTTGCCACATCTCAGCCTGACGACATTTGACTTTGAAACGATCGAGGTATTTGCATTTGCATGTTTGTATGTATGTTTCTTTGAATTCGTGTGTGTGTGTGTGTGTATGTGTTTGATATGCAACTCAATCACAAAATCTATTGCTAAGCCATCTTTAGTGGAGTGTTTGGCTTGGAGCAGCCTAAAAATGTTGTTGCTGCTGTTGTGTAACTTGATTGCTTGTCACAGCCATATTGACTTGGTCCAAGAGCAAGAAAACATATTCGATTGGCTAGTTAGGTGTTGTTGCTTCAACTGCTGTAAGCAGCTTACACGAAGCTGAATGCAGACAAACACTTAAATGTTGTGAAATGTTGCACAAATAATCCATATAAAGGGCATTCGTATACATACATATATAGGTATATGCTTCTACCTGCAGTTACATATATACATAGTTACGTAAATATGTATGTGTACAACTAAGAAGCTCTGACATTTGAAGCACTTTTTAAAAATGGGGATTATTGTTAATGCCAATCTTCCATTTTTTTCATTTAAAATATTATTTAATTGATTTCTTACTTGTTTATGATAAACAAGTCGAATAATAATCGTAAAGGGTATTTGAGGATAAACATTTAAAGGCCATTTTCTAACATCTTCATCGTATACCAAAAACTTCATATTTGTAATATTTACTATACTTGAGCTCTAACTAGAATCTCGTAAATATGGAATTAGTTGCATGAATTTTTGTAGGTGGCTTAATTTGGTCTTACATTGAATCAAATTAGGAACAAAGTACAACTAGAAATTTATATAAAAAATTCAACATAAATCAAAGAAAACGGAGATAGTCCAAACTGGTAAAGATGTCGCACTGCTATTATTCCGCACATAGGTGTGAGTACGAAAAAGTACGAAAACCCGATTTTTTATCGCCAATTCAAGATTTTGGAATCCGGTTCTGGTTTTACTCGACAAGGCCTATCAGAAAATTAACATAGCTTCCCTGGTATTTTGAAGTTTCGCAAAGCGTGATGTCGCATCTCTGACACAAAAACGAAATGTCTCAGGCTTAGAAACGTCGGACAGCTGCAGAGTCTTCGCTGTGTACTCTCCTCAGTCTTTAAATAAGATATACACAATGGTTCGTAGAAGACACCTATTTGGAATATACGCTATGTCCGTGGATTGTGTCCTATTAGTTGGACCTTGTAACTAAAAAAAAGTTTTCTGTTAAAAAGTATTTTCTCCAAAATAACAATATATTTATCTAAATAATATGTATACAACAGTTATTTTTTTAATTTTATTTTATATGTCTTAGATAACAGTTATTGAAGACTTTTATTTAAAATATAATAATATAAAAATTTAAAGTAACTGTTATTTCCAGATAATTTAGATAAAAATCACAAATAATTGTTATTTTGAATTCATAAAATCAAAATCAACAATATTTTTTATTATACATAAAAATTACAAAAAAAAATTATTTTTCAAATTTTATTCTAGGTGAAAAAAAACGATTGGTGTATTAAACTTAGTTGTAGAATATTTCCTTCATAGTAAATTTTTCAATGAGAACTTGTCTTCGCTTTTATATTTTTTCTTATGTCAAATATGGTATCAGTGAAATTTATTTACCATCTAAAATGTTTTTTCTTGTGTCTGGCATATGGCATAAGTTATGTATGTTTTTAAATATAAATCGTACTCTTTTTAATTCCCGAACCGTTGAAAACCCGTTTTTAGGAAACCAAGGTTAGGTTCGAACCGCTTGCAGACTTCTTGGTATCAATGACATTGGCGATATTCCTGCTAAAGCTTTAGGTGCCCTTACGATTTTCCTGTTATTTCAATAAATTATATTAGATTTGTTACTAAGAGACTAAAGGATCATTAAAACTCTTTAATGAAATCGGGAAAATCCTTTTAAACTTATCATTGTATTTATTGGCTTTGAGGAGAACTCCAAATAGGGATGATACATTTTAAGAAGATAAAAAACCGGTGGCCAGTATTTAATTATACTTTCCACATCCGACATTTTTAATATATATCCACATTTATTTTTTAATACTCATATAATTGCGTAATATAATCCACATTAAACGAGTATTAAATAGCTTTACCGAACACTCGAAAATTGCACTTAAGCATCCGACAGTACTTCGCATACTCTAGCAACCAAACACAAATGCTTCGGCACACTTTCATACTATACATACATAAATTAATACATACTTTCATCGCAAGCAGGATGTGACCGCAAGCGACATTTGCCAGCAGCGATATGCAAATTTATGTAGCTGCCACCTCCATAGACCCCATTCGCTATAGCCCTTTTTGCTACAGCGCGTGTAAGCACACTGTGCACACAAATCATTATGGAAATTGCAGATTTCACTTTGTCCCCACAATGATGATGGTTGACTGCCTAACTGCCTGACTGACTGCCTGGCTGGCGAATTGACGGCTTGGCGAACCGTCTGACTACTGCCACATTACACTTAAGAGCAAAATAAATATTTGTGATTGCATTAATCAGCTAAATGTCAGGAATGAAAGCAGCACAGCAACCTCAAATACGTAAAAAGTACATACAATAAGTACAACAAAACAACAGCAACAGCAAAGAAAATGCAATCTTCTGACATTTTTGATTGAAGGAACATTTAGCTTAAGATGCAGTGAGTTTGTGCAAATTAAGATGTGATTGAAACTTAAAAATTCTTAATTTTAAGCTTTAAGAAAATCAAGTTAAATATTATATTTAAATTGTACCGGCATTTTCTTATATTTTCCGTAAATATTTTTCTAATAACTCTTAAGCGTAAAAACGTCCTTACATTTTCTGCAAACTTTGTTACAAATTTGTTGCATCTAGGTTTAATTTAAGACCTACAGATAAGAAAAAAATTATTAATGCACAGGTTCCTAAAACGATTATGTATAATCAAATGATAACTGGCTAAAAAACACAATTACAAAACCACATTCGACTCCGTCCAACTAAGTTCAACTACCCGCCGTATGCTCGCTCACCTATTAACCTGCCTCCTGACCGCGGCATCCTTAATTGGCCAGCGCCCTAGACAACTCCAAAGTTGTGGCAATTAAAACTTTTGTCTCTGCATTTGCACGATTTCACCACCATCGAATGCGTTGCCACCGACTTTTTCATCGAAAACGTTGCAAAGCCGCAAGGAATTGTTGCAGCTGCTTGTTTTCCTAAACGTTGCAGTGTGGCACATTTATCTGTGTTACTCCCTTTTTCCACTATTCTATTTCACTATTCCTTTTTGGGCAACTAATTTTGCAACTGTTTTTTCGCATTCAAACTGCGACCAGTAGCCACGTTTCTAGTTGGTTTGCATTTTTGCAAATGTTGCACAAAGTCGGATTCCATTTGTAAGGAAGAATAATAAATACTCCATTCAAGCTCTTTAGCAAGATTCATTGAGTGAAGTGCGCTTTTTCACGCCGCTAAAGGAGATTTAGATATTCGCTGTTGTAAGGTAACTAGCTAATTTGTTGCTGTTTATTTTTGTATTTGGCGTTGATGTCATTATAAATGAAATGAATTTAACGCCAGGTAAATTGCAATTAAAAGCCTGAGATAAGGAGTGAATAGCTGAGATGGAAGAGCTTTCTAATATGAAGGTGTCAAAAGGAAACCCATGAAACAATCAAATTTTGATGTAGTTATTTACTAAAATTTAATTTATAGAATTCAAAAGAATTAATTTTTGATGCAGAATGGTAAATAAGTATTAGAAATTTCCATTTAAAATTTTATCCTTGAACATCCTTGAAAATTTTCAGTAATAATTTTTTAACAAATTTTATCCTAAAGACCAATATATACACGACCACATCCTCGAATTTCGTTTTTCTAGCTTTCATAGCTTAAAAAATATTTAAAGGCCTTTTCGATACCTATTCATCCTCGCGACCCAAAAGTTTTTCACTTTTTTTTTCTACAGAATTTTCTCTTTCATTTGGTATCTACACATATTTGTATTTCACTGAATTTTTTAGGTAATTTTTTGAATTGATCATACCTTTGAAATTTCAAAGAGAAAAACTAAAAAACGCAGCTTTACTACATTTGGCTCCTAGTTTTGTAAATATTTATTTTTTCGTTTGTTTGGAAGTTTTTTGGTTTTTGTCGCACGGTGTAATATTTTGTTATAAAAACTTAAATTCTACTTAATGGTTGACGTTTTATTAAAAAAAGAGTTGATAAGTAAAAAATAATAATTTTATGAAAGAACAAAAGTCAATTTGATAAAAAAAAATAAATGCTTCGTGATACAAAATTAAATTCTACAGAGATGAATTAACCAACGTATTATTCAATACATTTTCAGTGTGTGTACTTGTACTCTGGCAGCCGCATCGCTAAGTGGGCTCCGCTGGAACACCGATACTATGTTACTCATACGCCTTGTAATACAAATTTCTGAATGAGTAACTCGTCAAAAATAGCCAAAGTCGCGTTTTGTTTCATTACCTTTTCTAATGCATGATTAGATTTTAAAGATAGATTTTTCTTCAAAGGAGATTTTTGAACTGGAGTTACAAAAAAAAGTTGTATACGCCTGACTGGGCCAAAAATTTGTATGACCTCAAAACTCACTTCTAAGAAAGATCCACTTCTGCGAGAACTAGAAAATGAAGGGGACAGCTATTCACCTACCTGCCTAAGCCATTTCGGTTCAGGCTTTCCACCGACCATTTCTAGTCAGAAAGCATAGGTATAAATTGTCCTGACGAATTAAAATAAGAGGTCTCATTTATGAGTCGCTGAATAAAATGCAAGGAGGATCATCGCAATACAATAGGTAAATATACATCATGCCAAAGGAACATTGCCAAAAAAATGCAGATTGTCCGACGATCTACAATCAGCTCAGCAGTGAGAGTATCTTAAACTATTTTTAGCAAACTTGCAAGGGGTTTGAAAACAGAAGGTGAAATGCAAACCAACTGGCTTTCAGGTAATATGTACTAAATCTCTATGAATAATTCAGTGAGAAAGTTAACCATTATGTTTGCATGTATTTATATAAAAAAAAAAATATATTTATTTGACCAAAAAATGGGTTGACCAATAGTATTCACCTAATACCACCTCTGTAGAGCCTTAAGCCATGCAGACTCCGCAAAAAGCTCCGGAAGCATTGTTTGGATGAAGCATCAGACTAGGCCGAGCATACTTTAAATTACCATCAAATTATAACTTAAGAAATTTTCATTAAAGCGCAATTGAGAAGTGCATTTCATAAAACAAATTTTATATTAGTAGTAGCGTCCAAACCCTCTGATTTCGTATGAAATTTACCAGTTTCAGATTACTTCCGATCCACTCAGACTGAAAGACTTTTCAAAAAGGTAAAAAGGTCAAAAAAATACTGAGTAAAAGGCTGCTCACAGTGGTCTTGAAGCAACCATAGCTATGACTAAAATGCCAACCAAAACGGCTTACATAACTGTCTTTGTACATAATCATAGATCAAAATTTCGTTGAAAATAAAATTCCATCTGCTCCTATGCTTAAAATATTATAAAATGTTGATCTAGAACTTTCCAAATCCAGTTATATAATCGCGAAGGTCTATGATAATATAATTATAACACTTTCTTATATAAGCATAAAATATTTTAACTTAGTTCTTCAAGAGATAATATTACATAATTGCATATTTTAATAATTCTTATTGCATAAATTTTATAAATTTACAAAGTCAATATAAAATATTATTTTATATAAATTCATATGTGTTTTGATGAAAATTCAACGACAGTTTTTTTTTAATTGATTATATATTTAGGGTCGTCAATCGAATTAACTTTATAATTGAGCCAAAATCTTAAAAATACGCCATGAATGGATTCTTCAGCTTGCTTCGACCACATTCCGAAGCTGTCGTTGCCTAAAAAATGCAGACAATGTTCCAAATGATTTAGAAGCACGTGAATTTTTAATGTTTCCGACATTTCTGTGCTTCGGAAGGCTTTAGCGAGTTTACTTACATGATTTTTTAATTCTGACCCAACTGACAAAGCAGTCAACCCATTGGTGGAGTTTTTTTCACTCAATACATTTAAGGTATGTGCTCTCCCTTGTATAACTTTTGGATGGCTGGTTGCCCGAGCAGTGAGCCAGATATAACAAGAGCATGAAGTTGTTCTTGTTTCTTTTGTCGAATCTTCATAGTTAGACATGTTTGGAAGAGGCCGCGTTGCATTTGGTATATCCTTATCTCGGTCACAGAGAACCCTACGACATGTACCACAAATGCCTAATGGGAACTTCGAATTGGTCAATCTAAAATTTTTACTAACGTATTTTTTAATAAGACACTCCAATTTTCCGGTTATATTAAATTCTGAAGGTTTTGACGATCCGAATTTAATCTTTCTCCCACAAGGCGCGCACACTTTAAATCTGTTCTCTTCGTGATTACACTTATGTTGCGGATGACTTATAGAAGACATGATGTGCAATCAAATAGCTTACACCAGAAATATTTGGGGTGTTCACAGTTCGTTCCAAATAGTGTCTCAAAATGTAGACGTCTACATTTTAAGACGTTTTCTAACCGTAAAATCTGTGGTGTTGTTGTTTCCCATACAAAATTGGAAAACGACGCCGTCTACATTTTGTCACACTCAAAGGTATGTTTTTTACGCGTCTACATTTTGCAACCTCGCAGCAGGGTTGCATTATGGCAATACTAATCGCATTTTTTTTTATTTATTGGGCACGTTTTCTGTATTTGCATTTAATTTGAGCGCAATTTCTGATGAAAAGAAACAAATCAATGCAAAGAAATAACAAATATTAGGAATTGGTAATTAAGTTAAATAATAACAATTTTTCAGAAACAAAATCGAAAGGCGACATATAAAAAAGCACGCAAAAGTTTTGAGACGATTTTGCGACGACTGCTAGAAAGGGGTGCTCACAGTTTGATGCTAAAGATGTCTCAAAATGTAGACGTCTACATTTTCAGACACAATTTGGAACGAACTGTGAACACCCCAATTATCATCGAGAAAAATACTATCTGTTTTTTTTTACACTAATATACAAAACGATAACTTTAGAATACTCTGTTCAACAAGAAATACTAACAATTGCAGTTAAATTTTTTCCAAATTTTCATTTGACAATATTTTAGGCATAGGAGCAGATATGATTTTAATTCCAACTGCATAATGGTGTATGGGTGCCTTCCAAAACAGGTATGCAAGCAGTTTTGGTTGGCATTTTAGTCATACCTATCATTGTTTCAAGACCACTGTGTGCTATTACTGATTACATTTGTGTAAAAGATCTTTTGTGTTGCATATCCCTTGTTCTGCTACACCCAAATGTTTAGCTAAGTAGCTAACTAGCGAGCATTACAATGATAATACTAATTAATATATTCAACGAAATCTAATATTTTAGTTGAGATTTTTTTGGAGCTATACTTTCTATTAGCTCTTAAAATACGATTAGTGTTTCTAACCAACCACTAAGGCTCATAATATTCGAGTTTTTTTTTTTTAATGCTGTGCTTGGGCAATTACTGAAGGATATTGCCCTCAAACACCCAAAAATTCACCCCCCTGCCCTACACGCTCACAGAAGGTACTCAACTATGACTTTAGGTCTGAGAGATAAGAGTACAGTGCTTGTTGCCTTTTAAGGTCCAATGTAATGGAATTTCTGCAATTGATATTTACTTCACAGAGACATCAAAGAAATTTCTCTGACATCAAGAAAATCTCCCCGCAGCAGCTGGCTGTTCTCTCTGGAAAATAGCACGTACGTCTGGCAGATGAAAGGATCTTCTTATTTAAGGCTTAAAAATGCCTAGCCAGCTCCGCGCTCCCCTTAGGTTAGGTTAGGTTAGGTCGCAGCCCCGTACATCCACTTAGACAATTATTAGATTGTCGCTCCCCTTAGTAGTCATCGATATGCAGTTACATGCAGCAAGTAATACATCTAGGCAAGCATTTCGAATTCGCTACCAAAATACCAGCGTTATATGTGTTATACGTACGCATGTAAGTACGTATACCTATAAATATTTACAGAATTTTTAAATACACATCGCAACCGGCTACAATCACCAGCCGCCAGCAGTCAACATTTAACCCCGCATATATGTACGCTCCACCACCACTGAAGTATTTACTCTACAGCTTTGTTGCTGATATTTCATTGTTTGCTCTTGTGGTATTATTGGCATTGTTATTGTAGCATTTGCAGATTAAAGCTGTTTGCAGTGTGTGAAAAGCATTTAAACGCCAACAATCGGCTCTGTGCCATTTATTTGTATAACAAAATCCCCATGGAATGCTCTGAGGCTCTGATGGCTCTGATGGCGTTTGTAGTTAAGCTCTATTTAAATAGCAGCGAGTGTGTGTATTTTTCACACATTCTAGTATATGTATGTATATGCAAATAGAGTGAAAATACTTTGGTTTACACATAAAAGCAACTTTTTAAATTTACATAGTTTAAATTGCTCTTTTCGTGTCCCATTCAATGTACGGAAATAACTGGCAGTGCAGGCGCGAATTTATTGCTTCATTTTCGATTGTGCGGGCGAAGCTCATTCTTCTTGGCTAATAGTGACTTTAAGTATATGCATTTTCTCATATATGTATACATGAGTTTATGTATAAATTTTTTTTAACATATTTTTTACAATATTTGCCCTTGACTTCAAATTCAGCTATGTAAGTAGTAAAATTCTTCATATCGCTGCTGTTTAATCTCATACATTTGGCCTCAAATTAGTTGTTTTCGATTCACCTTTAAATGATAAAGCAACAGCTTTGAAAGAAACTATAAAGCAGCATAAAAGGCACTAGGTTAAATACTTAAATGTGGGTGTGTTTCTTTAGAAAGCTGTTATCTCTTAGCCACTTAAAGGCGTCAAAAGCACACTTGACGAGCGCCGCCCGCTTGCAACTTTCTTAACGTTGTCAATGATGGACTATTGCGTTTGTTAGATGGAATTAAATTGGCTCTTCGTTACAACGACGAACATACTTTGTGTTGTTGCGACTGACAAGAAACGTTTATAACTTCTGTATGGTTGGTGAGAAGGCCTGCACTATTTTCGCTAATCTTAATATTAAGATCACCTTGTTATATGAATAACTACATGTGCACTTTCATATAATTTATTATTTATCTTTATATTCATTAAACAAATAAGCACAAATATTATTAAATAAGTGTATATAATGTTCCAGCCCATCAAAAACCACCAAAGAAGAATATATGTAAGTAGTGTATGTCCACTAGGGTGATCCAAAAATGCATGTGACCGTTCTATATTGAAAAAAAAACCTTTTTTTTCGAGATCAAAAAACATTTAGAGGTCGTTCACAATGCTCAAAGTTTTCCATGATTTTATATGGAGGAAAAAGAATGTTTCTTAGAAATGGTATAGAATTCTTGAAAATCAATATTTTTCGACCATAAAACTTTGTTTCTTTTCAGGAGACTTCCAATATTAATACCCGATTTTTTTTTTTTTTTTAATACCATTTTTAATGTTAACTCTCCCAAAAAATGCAATGGGGGACCCA